>NC_056739.1:1435496784-1435629284 GCF_019279795.1 Protopterus annectens
TCTGCACACTACTGTGGTCTCCTTTAAGGACCCTGAGCCAGTGGTCGACAGTACTGCAGCCACTGCATCAATCACATTTGCCATCTACCAGTACCTACAGGACTGCATGAACCAGGCATTCACTTACCCAACTGTGGTTCATTGTACCAATGCCAAGCATCCAGTGTGGTGTACCCCAGCCATACACAGGCTGTACAACACGAGGAGGTGGCTACTACAAGGTGGAGCAGACACCTTGTGAGGTATGACACCCTTGGTCATCATATGTGTAGAGTTACACACTGTCACGCCATGGTCCAGGGCACATTCCACAGATATACCTACATGGACCTGGCTGACAATCATACCACCTTCAGTTGCTATGCTCGACACCTGGGAGGTCACTCCCACATATGCTCTGACTGGGTTCACAAAGAGGTGGAGTTTACTCAACATACACACATTGCCAACATACGGGCTGACAAGTCCAGTGAGGACATCTCCACATCCTCCCCCACACATGAGGAGATGTCTGTACCAGCAGTTTGTGGTCACCAAATGTTCTGTGACACACAGGTGGGACATGCTCTCTCCAGGGTAGTGGACATAGCATCCATGAGACCAGCTGGTGACCCGACTGTGTACTCCACTATGTCATTGAGGAATTAGACCCACAGTTAGGACAGCTATTTCTTTGTAGCCTCACCTCAGGTAACGTACCCAGGTTGTGTTGCATGGCAACTGTAGTCCCACGTCACAGGGCCAATGCCTCCACTGAGCCTGGTTATTACTGTCCCATTACCATGAGGAGACCTATCTGCAAAGACATGGGGAGGGATCATACTGCAGCTCATACATGAACGCATAGGGGACATACATACTTTGCATCCAACACGGTTTGTCTTGTTCAGGGGCGGTTCATGCCTTTAAAGCATGGTTGACATTTTCGGGACAGTCACCGAGGCCATTGATGGGGGTGTTGCAGTCCATACAGCCTACCTCGACCTGGCAAAGGCCTTCATCACATTACCCCCCTCAGGTATCGTTGATAAACCCATTGGCTGGGATGTGAACACGTACATCACAGAATGTGTTGTAAACTGTCTATGTGACACAACCCACACGGTCATAGTTGCTGGCAGCATGTCAGACCTACTGCCTGTCGCAAGTGGTGTCCCATGGGGACCTTCCCTGGGTCCACTCCTGTCATACATCTACATTTCCATGGTACAGGCACACACAGGGGTGTTATGGGCAACATTGTTTGTAGATGACTGCAAAACAGGTGCCATAGTGGGACGGACATCTGACACAGATATCCTTCGAAGGGGCCTCCCAGATATGCATATCTGCTGTCAGGGACATGTCCCACAGCTAAATGCTAAGTAATGCAACATCATACCTGTCGAGAAGTACTAGGTCACCCCTGTCCAGCATATAGGTGGCTGTCCACTGAGCACAGGGGTGATTACCAGGATCAGGGGACAGAGTCTGTCGGTCACCAATCGCTCAACACACACGTTGCTATCGTGGTTCTGTGGGACTTCTACATTGCCCACCTGTTTGTGCAGGGATTCACATCTACATCAGGCTAGGTCATTGTCTCCTTGTACCCATTACGTGTTACACCTATGATTTACTACATTGCCCCATTCAGACTGTATCTGACCATACACCTACAGCAGCTGGGAAGGCCTCATAGGTTAATTGTCGTACAGATGCGGGATGACATCGATTTGTGTAATGCTGCCCCACTTGTAGGACCCTGCCCCATTAAGTCACATACCTGTTGTTTAGTGTTGACCTGTGCCTGACATACGAGGCCATGTCAACCCATATGTCATGTGTATGCTTCACCTACTGTATCTGCATCCCTCAGAACCACACGGGCAGGTGACATGAACCTTGTCACGGTCATTAATGGGATGTGTTTGAGTGACACATATATCACCCAGACACTCACAATGCTGTGGATCTACATCACAGTACATGTGAGACAGAGATCCTTCCTAGCCTTGTTCGCAGGTATGTTGTCCATTGGATGGAGAATTGCAGGTATAGGCCAGGGATTACATCATTATCACTGCTTGACGGAGGTACAGCAATATCATGAGTATTTTATCTGAAGCACAGAAAGTTGGCAAAGTCATCCTAACTATGGTGTAGGGTTATGGCTGAACCTGGGACGATGGCCTACCCTGTACCTATGGACGTATGAACCTATATTCATAGTTTGTCACATTTACACTTGTCTATCCCCTATCCTCTTTCTCCAGTGTATATTTCTGTGGCACATGATTGTCCTCTGTATTACTTGCAGGTATGCTGTCTACAGTGCACATACGTCACAGTTGATGACAGTGTATCTGTGTCCCTAACACTGTGATACTGAGGACTACCACACATCCTTCACAACATTACATGCATATGTCCATTCTATTCTTCTTTGGCCTATGGGGGTGTGTTAAGGCAAACATTACACAAGTCCCTGTTTGTGCATGCTTCATGTTGGTGTCTGACCAGGCTCCGTTGCAGTCGTGTGTTGGACGGTAGTGTTTCTGTGTGTTTGGCATGTGTTTTTACTGCCGGTACATCTGTGAGAGGTGTGGTTGGCACATGTTCCTCTTTGCAGGGACACCCATCCTGGGGTTTGTGTCATGCATCTGCACTTGGCATGTGCCATATGTCCTGTACTATTCCCACAGTCGTGTATGCCTTCATGCACTACTACTGCGTGTTACTGGCTGTTTGTATGTGGTACACATGGACATTGTGATGGTTGGCTTGACCTATTCCCATGCTAGAACATACACATCTGTCAATTACGTTGTTTAAATCGAACTGTAACACTCATTCGTCTTTTCAAAATGACAGTCAATAACACAGGAAGCTGAGATTAACAACGTTTTACTACTGTGCAGCAGGAGGCAAATAACTATGCAGTACAAGTTTAGAGTTTTGTTATACTGTATACATGTTACAGCTGTATGAGTATTGTGTTTACAATCATGTTTTGCACACATTAATGATGTGGTCAGTCACAGGGCATTTACATCACTATAGTCCACAATATTGTATTCCTACAACAGTGCTAAGGTAATGCTTATTAAATGTTTTCCCATGAGGATAGCACAGCCTTGCGAGCCACATAGTCAATTAGAATGTACTTCGGTAAATTCTGCTCTGTCACAGTTCCAACACTGTTCAGATCCGGTCGTCACTTCATTTCCTACTAGGTTCCTTTGTCTCTCTGGTGAGCAGCTGTACTCTGTGTTAGATAGAGCTCACAAGCCCATCCTCCTCAGTGGAAGGATGACAGATATACCTGTACATACATTTATTATTCTCTAACCAAGCAGATGACTGATGCTGAATGACATACACCTGCTGCACTGGTTACTGCCAGGGTCAGGGTTCAATCACACTGCAGCTACACTACAGGCAATTACATGCATGATAAGCTCTACTGCCATATTGTAAGATAGAATAATATGCATTATACACTATTTGCTTCTAAAGTAGCACGTCATATATATGTTTAAATATGTATTTTGATAACATTCTCCCTCCTTTGATTGCTTCTATTCTATCCAGAAACATATACAACATTATTTCATTCCCTAGCCTCTTCCTCTCTGGAACGTTTAACTAGGCAAGTAATTTGTTGTACATTTCAAGACGGATTGCATTTTGTATTGACAAATACCACTACAGGTCTTGATACATAGTCTCGGGTACAGATACGTCGACAGAGTCCCTGACTAATACTTACATGCAAAGTATCCCGCAACAGACACATGCTCCCAATATGAGCAGAACAACACAAATGGCAATCATGATATTCAGTATGACTGAACCCCATCCACCAAATGGTTTGTGGAAATGGTTTGTCAGTGGGTTTGGGCCTGGTTCCGCCATGGATGACACCTGCTGTATTACCTCTAGGTGGGCGTTGATTTCGGTCGTTTTATGTGGTACTTGGACACAGCGGTCGTCTTTAATAAGCGCCAAGACGTACCAATTCTCGCCGCCAGGGTGCAGTCGTGCGCTATTACATTTTGTGACACAACAGTTCTCATTGCATCCAGTTCATCAGTCACAAGTTCAAGAGCGGAAAGTCACATTGATCAGTCCTCCGACAGGTTTTGACAACTTCCTCTGTTCCCTGATTGATTTCACTACTCCACAAGCTGGGAGTGTTCCAGCCCAGGTTATGACGCTGTCACTCAATCCCATATGAATCGATATTCCTTTATCTCTTGCAGAAGACTGGAGTTTCAGAACAGCTTCCATTTCACCCACTGGATTAGTAGGTTTCTCGACTGTGTTCCCAGTTCTTCGAGCTATATGTGTTATAGTTCGTTTCGTACCCAGAGGCAATTGTGCAGTATGTCATGTGACTGGAGCCAGATAACCCAAATAACAACTGCCGGACCAATTCTCAGGTAACCATTGATATGCTTTTTTCCCACAAACAACATAACAATATTCTACTTTACTACTGATGCGGGTTACCTCTGCATGTAACATTTTCCTGTCTATAACAGAGGACTGTTTAAACAATTCAGGATGTTTCTGCACATCCTTCCACGTTATTCTCATGAAGCTTCAATACAGATAATGAATGGTGCTACAAGTAGTACTGTGATCTTTGGCTGTTATATGACATTTGTAAGACACAGTTATGTTACAAATACTCCCACCAACTTGAACTGTATCATGTTTATCACAACATACAATTACTTTTGTGTAACAGGTAAGTACAGTGCCACTTTGTCCTGTGATCTCACAGAACCTGTATCAAAGTGTACATATTCACAAGTCTCAATCTATCCCCAAGGGGACAACATACATCGGAAGTCCTCCATATGATGTAGGTATGGCAGTACAAACACAGCAATTTAAAATGTTCATAGTCTGTACATGCACACGCGTCATGCCTAGGTATGTGTTGAAGTGTGGAAGCCACTCTGTGGCCAGTTCATCACGTATCACTATTTGTATCCGTGTAGTTATATGCAGGTAAGGTCCCAGCAAATGTAAAGTAAACACAAACATGGTTAATAGGTGTATAATCATTAGGACAGTAAACAAAATGTCTTTGGGGTTGCTTTGTATTGTTATACAGTCTGGCCCGGGTGATTCAGGCTCTATGGTATATCAGCTACAAGATGTAAATCAGACTTGATATCCTTTACCAGTTTGAAAACTGTGAGGTGAACCCAGGACGACCTCTCTGCAAACTTTACTGCAGTAGGCGTTGCCAACAGTAGCTGGTACAGACCTTCACACATTCCACTTGGCAATTATGTTCTTTGGATAACAGTGACATACACACAGGATACTGGTCTCAGCTATGTGTCCGGCTTCGCTCTTTATCTGTAAAAGACTTTAACTGCAAAACAGTGTTATTGGTTAACAATCCTCTCATGTCACCTGCTAATGAGCCATCGACCTCCGGCTCTGCAGGCATGACAGCTTTCCACTCTGGCACATAATATGCCATTCCACATACTACTTCGAAGTGGGTGCAACACTTTACATTTGGAACTGTTGTCATGCTCAGCAATGCTAGAGGTAGACAGCAAATGTAACTCGGCTGGGTGTCACCCACCAACCTCCTCTACTTATTTCTCGGGATCCCATTGTACCGCGCCAGCAGTCATGCTGACTGTGGGTTGTACATGCAATTTACATTCATGGAAATACAAGTTAATCCCCCAGGTTGCGTGATTGTCTGGTTCACTAAATGTGTTCTATTGTCACTGTAGCTTCTTTACAGTATGCCAGATCTAGGGATACTTTATTTTACTGGCACCTTTGCCACTGCTGCTGCATCCGGATTCATGGTTGGGAATGCTTCTACCCATTTTGATTATATATATGTGTGATCACTAAACAGTATTTCTTCCCTTCACATTTATTCAGATGTATGAACTCCATACAAATAGTACGGAACGGTTATGGTGGTGTAGGTAAACTCTCTCCCTTCGGTTTAAATGCTCCCTGTGCATGATGTCTACTGCAAATGTGACATGCTGCTCATGATGTTTGTATGTGGTTCCTAATTCCGTATGTTAGGGGTATCCTGTTAACCAACTGTACCATCCCCCCTGTTGAGACATGGCTCTACCCATGGCTACACAAAGCCACATATCTGAATACATTAGACGTTAATATTGGCTTTCTCACTGTGTATATGTGCAGTCCGTCTTCAAGGATTGCTCCTCGTCATACCCACGTCGGCTTTTCTGCTTTCGTAGTTGATGTTTGCATTGTTTGTAACATTTCTACATCTAGAATGTCTGAGGATTGTCATTCCTCATTCAAACAGACACTTTCCAACTGTGAGGCTGCTTGTTTTGCAGCTGCATCAGCTCGTGCCTTACCTTTCCTACTGTTATCCTGTTGCTTTCTATGACCTACACATTTACAATTAGCTACTTTAGTGGGTAACTGAATGGAATCTAATGCATTCAAGATCAATTGCGCATGATTAATCGGTTTACCGGTGGATGTTATCATTCCCCTATTCTTCCACTGCTGCTCATAAACATGCACTGTACAGACAACATACTGACTATCGGTATAAATGTCCACACATCAGTTTTTCGCTAGAGTACAAGCACGTGTTAAAGCTATCTATTCTGCTGCTTGAGCAGACACGTTATGCTGCAGGGGTTGGGCATCTACAATTCCATTATCAATAACTACTGCATAACCTACTTGATTCGTTCCTGTAGGACTCTGTCTACATGATCCGTACACACAAACTGTCACCTCTGCATCATCTAAGGGTATATCAGTGATATCATGTCTGTGTGGAGTTATTTCATCCATTTCATATAGGCAACTGTGTGGTGTGCCATACACAGGTGTCGGACGTGACGTTGATAGGTTTAATGTTGTACAACGTTCAATCACCATATGAGGTTGACTCAGTGGTATGGTCAAACAAGACAAATGTCTAGCATGGGTCAGGAATGCTATCTTCTCTTGCAGCAGAATGATTGCAACTGCATGAGACATTCTCACAGTGAGAGGGTGGAATAATAACATTAAGGCCGGGGCCTGTACTGCCATGGGTGCTACAACAACTGCCTGTACACAATGTGGCACTGACCATGCCACAGTGTCCAACTGCAATGAGTAGTAAGCTATGGAGCGTTGCTTACTTCCATGATGTTGCATCAAGACTGACATCATATATCTCCGCTTACAATCTACAGTCTGACAACATGTGTTATGATTATTCGGGAGACCTAATACAGATGTTGAAGCTATCAATCGTTTTAGTCTGCAGAAAGCTGTTTCTGCTACTGGAATCCAGTGTAGTATATGTTGTGCTGCCATAGGTGTATTAAAGATTAAGGCAGACAATAGAGCGGATTCCAAAGCATTGTTTGGTAACCAGCTTTGACAAATATTAGTCGGCCCAGAAAGGACTTCATTCCCTTCTTGGTAGTTGGCTTGGGTGCTTGTGAAATTGCTACCTTCCTATCATCATGTAATGTTCTACCCTCCTTGGATACCACATATCACAGGTACTTGACCTGTATTCTCTGTAGTTGCAATTGATGCTTGCTTAATTTATGTCCCTGTTCTGCTGAATATCTCAATAATGCTATTGTATCTTCCATACATTGCTGCTGGGTAGGGGCCACAAGCAGAATATCATCCACATAAAGTAGAACTTGACTGGCCCCGGGTGGAGTAAACACCGGAATGTAGCTAGCCATCTCCTGTGGGAATGTCGTTGTACTTTCACAGTATCCCTGCGATAGCCGGGTATGGCTGTATCTGTTACCCTGAATGTAAATGCAAAGCAATACGGACTATCTGGATGTATAGGTATTGCAAAGGATGCATAGCTTATATGTACCACGGTAAGATACTTCTGTGGCATGTTCATAGCATTCAATATTGTGTGTGGGTCTGGCACCATCAGTACCCTAGGTATTATTACATGATTTACAGCTTGTAAATCCTGTACCATCCGCCATTCCCCCTTTGTTTTCCGATCAGAAGATACAGGGGTATTGCATGGTGAATAGCGATTACTTTGTAGATGGGGAATTCCCTCTGTGACTTTGCAGATATCTTCTGGTGTCCACGGTCTATACACTAAGGGAGTTGGGTCCTGGCCTTCCTGTCCTGCATGAGGGTTCGGTACTTCAATTAATTGACAGATATCCTCACTCTGTTCTAGTGACTGTCTTTTTACTCGGGTGTCCCTAGGTATGTTACGAGTTCGGGATGTGGTTTCAATAGCTTCTGTTACATTTGGTCATTGTGATACCTCTGTTGCCACAGGGTAACGTGTGGGGACTAGCCTGCCCTCCCGCTTCATATCCTGGATGTGGTATTGGAGGTGGTAGGGGGGGTGGGGGGGCTGTCGCTACTACTGTATTATGATCTTCTCTGTGTACGTATGATGCTTTCGCATTTTTAGTGTTCTGTTCCCTTCGGTTCACTACCTCAATCCACCTATGTGCTTGACGGATACCCAATTGTCGCTGTTTTGTCGCCTGCACATCTTAGGGCTGCCACCTTTTCAAATGCACAATGTGGGACATTGGTGTTTGGAACGTGTAATTTGCCAGGGAAAAACATACCCACGGCCAGTACATAGGACAGGAATTCACTTTTTGCCAGGAGAGCTACCGATTCTTGTAGCATTTCAGTTACTTATTCTGTTTATTATGATATTTTGTGGTTCCAGATACAAAATTACTGTTTTATGCTACCATTTGAAAAGATATCTGAGAAATCTTTGTCCTGAGATATCAGGACATTTGCCATTTGTTCCGTTTGTTTGCAGGACACGACTGGCCAAAGAGGGACTGTCCCTCACAGGGTGGGACAGGTGGTTACCCTAGAACATCTGCATCACATTTTCAGAGATTCCAATGTTTCAGTAACGATATTTTGTGTAATATACCATCAATGACATATTTATTACCCCATTTTGCAGAATATCTCACATTATGTGCTCTCTGCGATTGCATATACTTCACGTCACCCGTCAAACGCGGATCACATGATCTGTTTGTGCACTAATCTCGCATATCCTCTACACGACTGTTACATACCCTTCTCTCGTACCACGTGGTATCTCCTTCCCTGTATCCACTGTAGTGTCTACAATGACTATTTACTCTACTCTGTGTTCCCCTGATCTATGTCCAGATTTAACACTATTTGGATTGGTCTTCGACCTGCTATCACAACTGTTAACAGAAATACAATGTAGTCTGGTCCCTGATCTACAATAGACACAAAGAGACAAACCCTCCTTACCTGAGCCTCCTGTTTATGACTGCACGTTTTCTTCTTGGGATCCAGTTTTCCGCTTTTCAGCCACAGATCAGACAGTGGACAGCCTCTTTACACACAACAATTCAGTCGGAGGTCTTTTCATTCAAGAAGAACCATTTAGGCAAATTCTCCTGCGCAGATGTCTAACCACCCATGCACTCTGACCTGTAGCTTACCAAGGGAATTCCGGCTAAGAAGGACCACAGTGTCAAATAAGTTGTTAAAACCAGACTGTAGTGATCAGTAGGCTTTTCTAAGTGACAGTCAATACCACAGGAAGCTCGGGTTCACAACGTTTTAGTAGTGTACACAGGCAGGCAATATAATATACAGTCCAAGTATGAGAGTTTTGTCTGACTCTATACAGTAAGCAGTTTCTTTATATAGTGTTTACAATCAGCTTTTGCCCACCTTACTGACGTGGTCGGTCACAGGGCATTTCCATCACTATGGTCCGCAAAAGTCTATACATACATGGGTGCTGAGGTCGTGCTTTTAAAATGTTTTCCCATGAGAATAACACAGCCTTGCAAGGCACCTGGTCAATTACAGTGTCCTTCTGTGATTGTAGCTGTTTCAAGGACGCTGGACTGTTCCGATACAGTAGTCAGTTAATTTCTTACTACGTTCCTTTGTCTCTCTGGTAAGGAGTTGTACTCTTATCTTCGATAGTGCTCACAAGGCCATCCTCCTCAGGGGAAGGGGTGATGTTATGCATGTACATACATTTATTTTTCTGTAACCCAGCAGATAGTTAATGCTGAGAGACATAAGCCTGCTGTACTGGTTACTGCCAGGGTCAGAATTTGATCACACTACAGCTTAGCTTCACCAATTACATGCATGATCATTTCTACTGCCATATTGTATGGTACAATTCAATGCATTATATAGTATTCTGATTCTAAACTGGCACTTCCTGTGTGTTTCTATATATATTTTTCTAACAACATCCATCCGGCCATATGCATGTTGTTCCGTCCTTTACCTTGACCGTGTGTATTTGGCCGTCCGGCAACGCTACTCCCACATGTGATGTCCCACTTTCCCCTTCTTTGCCTGTAGCACCCTGTTAGGATATCCTGTTTGGTAGGCACATGTTCCGCTATATGTGTTTGACTTCTCTGCATAGCTAATCATCGATGCGGTAGTTCAACAACCCGACTTGTCCACATGTGTACAGTTATGTGCACCGTGGCGTGTGCAAACCTATATGGTTTGGACGGGTACATACCACATGCGGGATGTACACATTCTGCACACACATTCACATGCAGCCATTTCCATATCTGTACCTGGGGTGGGTTGGTGACATGTGGGGTACGTATTTGCCCGTGTGACACTGCCTAACACATACTTCTTACCACATTTCAGGTATGCACATTGTGTGTAGGTGTATAGCTGCACAAGGATGCTAGCTGGTTTGGGTGCACAGGTGTACATGGGTGGGACTTACATGCTACAATGAGCCTATTGTGTATTACATCTGCATGCATGGGTTCTGCTTCTGGATATTACACTTAAACATACGCCATCCTGTGTATGCGACAGACACGTTGCTGGGTGTGGGATATGTTGCTATGCACATGTTTGCCTGTGTTTAGGGTATCTTGGTTCCTTCCTGTTCTTGTGTCGACACAGCTACCCGGCTATGTACTCTCACTACTGCTTGTGACCATTATGGTTGACACCTTTTCCAATGCCCATAGTGGGACATGTTTTGTGGAAACATCTGATTTTGCAGGACAACACATACCCACGGCAAGTGGAGTTGACAGAACTTCAATTGTTTGCCATACTATACGCTTATTCTGTTAGCATTTGGGTTCCTTATTCAGTTTCTTATGCCATGTATGTGTTTCATATACAAAATATATGTTTTATGCTACTATTACAGGTATATTGCGGGAATATTTTGGCAGGGAATCTCAGGTCATTTGCCAGTTTTTCGATTTTTGCCGGGACACAACTGTCCAATGAGGGACTGTCCATGGCAAATTGGGACAGCTGGTAACCCTGGTGACCATGCCCATGTCGCTACTAGGGTTGCCACCTTTTCCAGTTGCCAAGGTGGGATATTTTCGGGACTCACATCTGATTTTACAGGCCAACACATACACACGGTCACTATATAGCATAGAACTTCACTTGTTTGCCTAAATAAAAGCTTATTGTTGTGGCAGTTTGGTTGCTTATTCTGTTTCTTGTGACATTGAGATATTTCAGTTACAGAAATAACCAATTCATGCAACCATTACATTAAATACGGGATATCATTATGTCCTATAATCTTAGCACATTTGCCATTTTTAATATTTTTTATCGGGACACAACTGCCCATAGAGGGACTGCCCCTCGCAAAGTGGGACAGGTGGTAACCTTAGTCGCTACTCCTATGTCGGTGCGGCGCACTGACATGCTGCGGTACACCTTCTCTGGGTATGACCACTGACGGTGCATTGCGGGACAAACGCGGTCTTAAGCGTATCCTTTGCTCCTTGGACGGGTACACTTAGGGCTTCGTGGGTTGTATTTGCTTCTCCGTTTAGTTGGGACGGGTACTATGTTGCATACTCTACGTGCGTTTCATTCTGCACGGGCCCTGGCTGCTGCCATTACTATTATGGGTGGACCGTGGCAGTCAGCACATTAGGTTGCTCACCGCCTGCCAGCTTAGCCACGCCTCCGGACGCATCCTACTTGGGCTCGCTCACGTACACTACGCACGTGTCTGTGGTTGCGGCGCACTCTCATTACTATGCATATCGCGCTACTACGCCAGCTATTCACTGCACCGCCGGCGCAGCCCTTACGCTGGCCTTGCGCCGAGCTTCATGAATCCCGGGGAAAATCTAAGCAAATAAACAAATTATATATCTCTAATACAAAGAAAAAAGTCACGGACCTAGTATATTAGAAGCCTTTACATTACAATACAACTATGATAACCTTTCAAGCATCCATGAAAAACCTGACAAAGATATAAAAAATTATCTTAAAAACAAAATTCTTACTAGATTAACACAGGAACAAATTGACACTATAAGCAAACCAATTACTATGACAGAACTAAAATCACAGATTAAAACACTTAAATTAAATAAAGCACCTGGCCCTGATAATATAATATCAGAAATATATAAAGTAATACCTAATCAAGCTATATCTTTACTCTTAAAAGTATACTCCATAGTAAGTCAAAATATAATTATACCACCTTCATGGAAATATTCATTGATATCACCAATAATTAAATCAGACAAAGATGAGAAACAATGTTCATCATATAGACCAATATCCTTATTAAACATCAATTATAAAATGTTCATGGCAATATATGCTGACAAAATTAAACACTTTCTTCCCATGCTAATACATGATGACCAGACAGGATTTATCAAAGGAAGAAATACATATGATAATCTTAAAAGAATTCTGTCATTGATAGATTATAGTAAACATGCAAACTTGGATTTAAATATAATATCCTTAGATATTAATAAAGCATTTGATTCTGTTAACTGGAATTTCCTTACACTAGTCCTAAAAGAATATAATTTTCCTACATCTTTTATCGACCTTATTCAGTCACTATATAAAGACTCCATAGCATATGTTAAATTAGGTTCATATAGATCTGGTCCCATACTAATCAAAAAAGGAACTAAACAAGGCTGTCCCCTATCACCACTATTATTTGCATTACTTATAGAACCATTTGCAAATCAGATAAGATCAAATAGTAATATTAAAGGCATCTGCATCAACAAAACTTTATCTCTTAAATTACAGTTATTTGCAGACGATATACTTCTTACCTTATCAGACACTAATGCATCTTTACAAGCTTTGTTTAAAGAAATAAATAATTTTGAAACTATTTCAGGTTTACAGTTCAATGAAAACAAAACAAAAATTATGTCATGTAATACTAAAAAGAAACATATAAGCAAAAAAATATTCCAAATACATAGCAGAGGATAATAAAATAGTATATTTAGGCATAGATCTACTTGAAGACTTAACTTACTCACTTATATATAATTATAATAACACATTAGATAAAATAGAGCAAGCGATATCTACCTGGAACAAATATATGTTTACAATGGGAGACAGATTATACCTCATTAAATCAATTATTTTTCCTAAAATATTATATTTAATACAAAGTTTTTCACTGCCACCTTCCAAGTATATCACTCAGAGATATAATAAAATAATATTACATTTTTTATGGTTCCCAAACAAACCCCGGATTGCTTTAAATAAACATTTACCAAACTGGGAAGATGGAGGAATTCATTTACCTGATATTGAGATATATATTATGTCCTCTGTTGTTAAAAATATAACCTTATGGTTAAATGCTCACTACAAACCTATATGGAAACAATTAAATGAACAGGTCTATACTGAACTTAGTCATAACAACATATCAGATCATTTAACTATAATACCATTTCCTTTAGTTTGTATGTTAAAAAGATTATCTAGAAGATAAAAATAAAAATAATAAACTGCCATCCAAATATATGAACATCACACTAGCAACATTTAAATTGTTCATAAACAAAGTTCCAAATATTAATTCATGGTTCTTTCTGATCTTTCCTATAGCCTTCACACCCACTATCCTTGATACATACCAAATTCAGAAAATGAATATGCTCAAGATAGGTTCAATAAGCTACTGGCATCAGCTGGTTCAACAAGAGAAAATATTAACTAAAGATCAGATAACCAGAAAATATAATATAAATAATGACTCATGGCTACTTTTGCAAAATCTAAGACAATATCTTATAAATAGAATTGGACAAATGCAAGATACAGTTAGACATACTGTCCCAAAATTTATTGATTACATTATTATAATTAACAATCAACCTTATCAAGGTGCTGGATATCTATCTAACATCCACTGGATTCCAATTTTAGGAAAGAATTAGATGACTTACATCAGAGGTTAGGAGCACGGAATTATTATGGTAAGGATTTGATTAATGAAACTTCTGACATAGATGAGTTGAGGTCTAATATAGCAGCCCCTTATTTCTCAGATAAGATTCAGAATTTTGATACCATAGGAAATAGAAGGCCTAGAACAGAAATGGAGTCTAATAATGCAGTCTACCCTATTTTTTATACCAAAGATGTAGGGACCATAAAAGATGTCATTAAGACCCATTGGCACATTTTATCAGTAGACCCAACTATTAAAGAAGTTGTAGGAACCACACCGAAATTTGTATATAAGAACAAAATGAACTTGAAGAGATTACTATGTTATTCAAGAAATAATCCACAGGATGGTTCTAGTGAAATTCAAATTACATCACCCTGTAACCACTGTAATTTCTGCTTTTTGATTGACTCTAATCCTGTGTTTACACATCCTTCTGGATTTGGGTTTTTTAAGTTCCGAGCTAAGGGTAATTGCATGTCCACTGATGTGATTTACTTAGCCTCTTGTGTGGGGTGTTCCGCATTCTATGTTGGTAAGACCAATAGGAGTTTGAGGGACAGGATGCGGGAACACACCTATCACATCAGGATAGGATCTGTGACCAATGCCCTAGCGAGACATGTCACAGAGAAAGGAGAAGGACATAATTTTTGGTTTAAAATTATAGAAAATATATCTAGAAGCATCAGAGGAGGGGACATTAAGACATTTACAGAAGTGAAAGAGACAAACTGGATCATGAGATTAAGATCAGATTTCAGCCCTGGTTTGAATGGTAAAGTCCCCATCCAACCCTTCCTTAAGATGAGGAAATTAAGGGTTTAGACCCTGCTTTTTTTTATTGTTTCCTTTTACATACTGTTCTAGATTCTTACTTTTCATTACATAGCACAATACTAACTATACTCCTTTTTAGAGATGTTATATGCTAGATATTCATATTCACACTGACTTAGATCTTTAGTTGGTATTGTTTATGTATATATATATATATATATATATATATATATATATATATATATATATATATACATGACCTTTTTATATATTTTATTTTTCATGCTGCAGATGCCATTTGAATATATTTGTTTTTCAGATAGTATTTACTGCATTTGATTAACATTGACTATACTTTTATATGTTATTGATGGACAGGCATGTCATGTATATTTGCTATATATATTGTATTTGTATGTATACATTTTTTAGACAGCTTCTACTGTATTAGATTAAGGTGGGATACACTATTTTTATATAGCATTGTGTTAATGGATAAGTTATGCACATATGTTTTATATAGTACTTTCACTTTAAGATTGATTGAATTTCCCGCTGTTTTTTATATTTAAACTAATGGATTTAATGACTGTTATAGGTCTGATGAAGCCGTTTGGTGAAAGCGCTAACCTGTTTGTGTACTATCATTAAATTTTTATACTGAATTAGTTGCTGCTTCGTTGCTGCTTCGTTTTTTGCTGCTTTTGGATATACTGCAACTATTGAAGTATTGAGGACACTTATATGCTGTTTTGGACTACCTACTGTGTTTTGCTCTTGGAGTTCATTTTTGGTTACCCTATTTGGATTTTAGCATGTTCGGAGAGCATATTTACTTCAAGCAGGTTCTTATTTTATTCAGTCAAAACAAAAATTATGTCATGTAATACTAAAAAGAAACATATAAGCAAAAAAATATTCCAAATACATAGCAGAGGATAATAAAATAGTATATTTAGGCATAGATCTACTTGAAGACTTAACTTACTCACTTATATATAATTATAATAACACATTAGATAAAATAGAGCAAGCGATATCTACCTGGAACAAATATATGTTTACAATGGGAGACAGATTATACCTCATTAAATCAATTATTTTTCCTAAAATATTATATTTAATACAAAGTTTTTCACTGCCACCTTCCAAGTATATCACTCAGAGATATAATAAACTAATATTAAATGTGTTATGGTTCCCAAACAAACCCCAAATTGCTTTAAATAAACATTTACCAAACTGGGAAGATGGAGGAATTAATTTACCTGATATTGAGATATATATTATGTCCTCTGTTGTTAAAAATATAACCTTATGGTTAAATGCTCACTACAAACCTATATGGAAACAATTAAATGAACAGGTCTATACTGAACTTAGTCATAACAACATATCAGATCATTTAACTATAATACCATTTCCTTTAGTTTGGATGTTAAAAAGATTATCTAGAAGATAAAAATAAAAATAATAAACTGCCATCCAAATATATGAATATCACACTAGCAACATTTAAATTGTTCATAAACAAAGTTCCAAATATTAATTCATGGTTCTTTCTGATCTTTCCTATAGCCTTCACACCCACTATCCTTGATACATACCAAATTCAGAAAATGAATATGCTCAAGATAGGTTCAATAAGCTACTGGCATCAGCTGGTTCAACAAGAGAAAATATTAACTAAAGATCAGATAACCAGAAAATATAATATAAATAATGACTCATGGCTACTTTTGCAAAATCTAAGACAATATCTTATAAATAGAATTGGACAAATGCAAGATACAGTTAGACATACTGTCCCAAAATTTATTGATTACATTATTATAATTAACAATCAACCTTATCAAGGTGCTGGATATCTATCTAACATTTACAAAATAATTAAAACAACAAAAATATACCAAATAGACACCTACTGGAATTATTATACACAGATAAATAATCACCCTCCTAACGAAAAGGAAAAAAGATTATCTTAAAAATTTTCCAAGAAGTCATCATTATCAATAAACTTGCAGTTATTCACTTGGAGATATTTGAATAGAAGTTTTTATACACCACACAAATTATCTAAGATGTATCAAGTGAAGATCTATGTTGGAGATGTCAGACTAAAATAAGAGCAGACTGGCAACACATTTTTTATGAATGTAAGTGTATTACTTTGTATTGGAATAATATTAATTATTTTTTTAGACTGTTTTAATGATAATTATCAATTATCAAAATCTATGATTTTATTCAACTCTCCTGTTCTGGATTGTGTGCCAAAAAAAGATTTTCAAATCTTATGGACTTTAATTGCAGCAGCTCACAAAATCATCACAATTCACTTGAAAAGTGAGACTCCTCCTACATTTAATGAATTTAAAAATTTAGTTAGAACAGTTGGACAAATGGAAATATCTACTCTGAAGAACAGAACTACCAGACTTACAACTCTTGGATGAAAATACTAGAAATAATTGAGAAAATGGACAAAGACATATAAACTTACATATCATACTTCAGGTTACACCTTAAACTTATTTATGGCTTTCCTTTTAACAGACACCAATGTATATAGTTATATAATGTTTTTAAAGTTTATAGGTTTTACAATTGTATATATATCATTTTCGTTTTTGATTTCATGTAATATTTGACAAATTATCAATAAAAAAAAAAGAAAAAAGAAATAAAAGTAATAAATTATTTTATAAAATATATTGCAAACTTTAATTTTGGTTACAAGATGGTAGTTTCAGCTTAAGAATGTTTTTCACTGAAGTGAATGTGTTAAGGAAATATTTGTCTTGATTGGATGATTAACTAAGCCGATACTGTATTTACAAGTTTTTTTGGTACTTACGTATTATCGTAACCACATTCTCACGGTTGTGAAATTTACAATGTGTCATGGAAAACAGTTTTATTGAGCTGGAAAGGGGTGTAAGCAAGTAAGTACTGCTGTGGCACACACATTATGAGGCAGGGAGAGGAATAAATGTCAGTTTTTCGACTCCTGCTTGGCATGTCTCACTTTCACAATGAACTCCACTCTGCTGCACCACATGTCACATCCTGGCTTGCTGATTACAACCGAAGCAAAGGCAGGTTAATTAGGAATATTCCCTCTGAATGTTCATGGCCAGTGCTTAAGTTTTATTGTATTTATCACGCTTCTTTTAACTGGCTATGTAACTGCTATTTGGCCCATAGGGGAAACATGCAAGTTTTAAACTTTTACTTTTCAGAAAGAGTAAATCCTGTTTTCTGCAGTATCAGAATAAAGAATTAGCCACTAATTTTGGCCTCATCTTTGCATTCCTTTGGTCAATTATTAACTGTTCGTGGGTGTGGGTGTATGTGTGTTGGGGGGATCAACTGACACTTCACATTGTTTACTCTTCAGATTTAAATAAGGGTTAGTAAAGAAATAGTCATCGTTGTGCATATAAGGAATCACGTTCTTACTATCAGCAGCAACTATTAGGAAAGGTTTCGCTACTTGTGTTGAAATTCACAACGTTTGTAAATATGACAAGAAGCTGCAGTAAATGTCTTTAACTGCATAAAAATAAAAGTAACAGTTAAATTAGCATTATTTCATGTGTTTTTGTTAATGCATCTTTCCTAAAATAAAAGCTTCAAAACAACTTTTGACACTATGCGAAAGGCGCAACCGCAAGAATGTGGTTGCGATAATACGTAAGTATCGTTTTTTTAGTAGCTTTTTCCAACAAAATTGAGAAAGCCTTTTGGCAAAACCCTGGGTCTGCTGTGGGGTTAATATTTTTTTCTGTTATCTAGGTATAAATATATTTTTTTCCTTTTAACAAAAAATTTTGAAAGTCAGAATCTTGAGACCTAAGGACTAAACACTGAAAACTATGATACTGGTTCTTTGAGTTGCTTTTTTCCTGGGTCAAGGTCAATGCAGGGCCAATGGTAGCACTCATTTATTGGTCAGATCTGGTAGTATAAATATTCAAGTTTGTTGATATTGTGGTCTTCAGCATTTTCATCTTTCAACAGTACAGCCTCAAGACTTTGATTTTCAAAATTTTGTGTTTTAATGTTTTCATAGAATATATATATATATATATATATGTGTTTATATATGTATAGGTAGATGGATAGGTAGATGTCTATGTATGCAATCTACCCTTTTAGTTAAAAGCTCAAAATATCAAATGTTTGTAATGCAGGTGCAAGTGAATGAACAGTCATATGATCGCAAAACTCCGACATTACGCAGCATGACATTGCTGTACAGTAGGAACTGGGAACTTGCCCTTTACTTACTGGTCTTTGATCCCAGAGTTAGCAAGAGGGGTATGGAATGCTTGTTTTGCTGCAGTAAAAAAAAATATTTTTTTTCTTTTTCTCTGCTTCTGGTGGGGTTTTTTTTGCTGTTATAGTGTGTTTTCTATAATGTGGCTGTTAGCAGGAAAACAATTTCTAAAAATTTCAATCAGTCTAAAGTACTGATTCAGTAAAAGGAAAGAAACAATTACTTAGCCCCTGGCAGGTATAATTGAATATCCTTGTAAGCCTGATGTGAAGGACCACATCAAGCTCTCTTTTGCTGGTGAATTGAGAAGCTATAGACAGAGATGCCATCTTTCAGACAGAAATTCCATATACGTACAACATGATGAATGAAAACACCAGGTCAATATCATGTAGGAAAAGTCAAGTATTGTATGATAAGGGGAGCTGGGCAAGCAATTGATGCCATGCTTTAGTTTTCAAATGAATGAGGAGATTTGGCTGGTCTGCAAATGCCTGGTTTAATAATTGTTAGAATTTTAGCTGCCACAAAACAAATAAAACATGATAACAAAGAATGTTGTCTTCCATCTTCCCAAGATTGTCTGTAGATGGCTATGATTAGTAAAATAAAACTTGGACATAGAACTAAACCATGTTGTGACAAGAGTTATGTTAGGGATAAGCAGGGATTTTAGTGCAGCAACTAACATTTTTGTTAGAAATATTACAGTAAGCTGCCTGGCACAATTCAATAATTAGTTCATATTTCCACTTTTTAGTAGTAACAGCATTTTTTGATCACAAAGGCCAATGAAAATGCATACAGAAGTCATTATATCAATTAATAATATAATATTAACCACATGTCATTCCTACAACTACCTTTATAAAGAATTCAAGCGTATAAAGTCATAGCTCAAAGTTTTTCTAAAGCCTCACAAGGCCTCTAACTGTAGTATTTGGAAGCATAATATATGTGAATAAAATGAGTTAATATGCCTTATTTAACTAAAGATTATTTCATGTTAGAATACTCAGCTTTAGTATTCTAACCCTTTTAATGCATGTCACTTTTAAAAATTGTGTATAAGGGACAGCAATACCCTTCATTTTGAGACAATGGTATTCATGCTTTATGAGCACTGCTGCCCCTTCCTTCATAGGTTCTAGTCTGATTTGAAGTGCTATTTCTTCAGGTCATGAGTCTGGTGTGACCATACCCTCAATTGACCTGCATTTGGTCTTCTTTGCGGAAAACATGTGCACTCAAAAAATAGACAAATAGAATTGTAAGTACTTACATTAGAGACTGGACCATTACTCAGTAAAAATGTATGCAAAATTAAACTTATAAACTATCTGATTGATTCCTTTTCCTACACTCACCACATGAATCCACGTTAAATAATCTAGTCAAGTAAAAGATGTACCATGATGTTCTACATTCCTTTTAGCCCTTGTAGCCCTTGTATCTGCTAGGATGCAGTTTGCAAAGTCAGCTTTTTGCTTTTCATTACCTTCTCATTCTAATATATATTACCCCTTCCCAGCTGGGACCTGGTTTCAATTCAGGAAACTTCCTTGTTCTGAAAGTGTATATTAGCTGCAAAAAAAGACATAATTTTATTTGAATAATATTGTCTACCATGCTGCTGTCTTGTAAATATTCCATAGATTCAATGTGGGTTGGCGTAATGGTTGGTGATTTCAACTATACAAGGGATACCCAAGATACATAAAGATAGCACAAACCCCACTATGAGACCTATAGTCTCTGGCAGGGGATGGTGTACTAAAACTTTTTCTTTATACATCTAAAAACATCTCAGACTTATAATAGATGGGAATAAACATATACTTAAGGATACAAAACTATTTTTATCAGACTTATATGATTTTTTTCAATAAAACCAAAATTAAACCCAATATGTTATTTGTAACTTTAGATGTGCAATCGCTGTTTACCATCATACCCAATGGTTTAGGTATAGTTTCTATTAAGAAATACCTAGTTAGACACAATGAATATACAGAGCAAAAAGTAAACCTCATATGCATGTTCTTGGAAATCATATTAGAGAACAATGTCTTTGTTTATGATAACCACATGTATACTCAGCGTGATGGTGTAGCTATGGGCACATCTTGTACCAATAGCTACACCAACATGTTTTTAGCAATGTGGAAAGAAGAACTCTTCACAAATGCATGTTATCAGGAACAAATTTAGAAAGATATATTGGAATCATGAACAACATGACCACATACCTTAGATTTACATCTAATTATTCAGATACTAGAATAGAGTTTTTGGATGTTTTTGTTGAGAGAGTAATGAACACATATGTCAATATAGGTGTCTATAGAAAAAAATGTTATAGGAACACCTTCCTTCATCAGCGTAGCATGCATCCATCATATATATATTTAATAACATCATTAAGGGACAAAGCATGAGAATATCATGCCTAAATGCAACAGAAGAAGGATACCAACAAGAAATCAATGTCTTTAAATGCAGACTCCTCAAACGTGGTTATAAGGAACCTGAGATTGAAGCAGGGTTGCAGAATATGAATCAGTTGAGGGAGAATAGAGCAGCACCATATTATTCTGCTCAAGTATATGTGTCCAAACAGCAAGACAACAGTACACTTCATTTAAAAATACCCATATATTATACTAGTGATAATAAAGATATAATGTAGCTTATTAGTACTCATTGGCGTATCCTTACTATTGATGCGGAATTAAGAAATATAGTCGGGGATAAACCAAAATTCCAATATAAGAATAAACCTAATCCCAAAAGGTTACTTTGCCATCCACCAGCTAATTTTAGCCATTATAATTATACGGGCACCCGTTCTGTGGAAAATGCAATTATTGCGCATATATTGAAGTAGGTGAGAGTTTTATACATCCAGACACAGGACAGCATTATAGGTTTCATGTATTCGCTGATTGCAGTACCAACCATGTGGTGTACTTGGCTGTATGTCAGAGATGTTTCTCATTCTACATCGGTAAAACCGATATGGCTTTCCGAACTAGAATCAGAGAGCATCTCTATGCCATTAGGATAGGCTATGTCACCATTGCTTTAGCCAAGCACACAATGGCACATGGACAGGAACATGTTTTCCACTTTATGGTACTAGACTATACTATCCCCTTAGTGAGAGAGGGTAATATACGGAACAGCACAGAAAAGAAGGAAATCAACTGGATTATGAGAATGAGGGCAGACAAAGGTAGAGGCCTCAATGAGAGAGCCTCACTCAAACCCGTCTTAAGGGCTAGACATTTGGTCACTAGATAGCCATACCAGTCAGGATGGCTATATAATGGTTTCCAATTTATGTGATGCTTCATATATGCTTCCTATGTACATAGCATTTACCACTAAAATCTCATCAATCAATATCAGTAGTATTGAACTAGGTCCAGACAGGATACATGTATTCTTTTGGTCTTTCATATATTTTTATTATGAATGTTTATTTAATATTTAGAAATAGAAAATATATATATTTTTATATCTTATATAATGTGTCCATATTATGTATTGCATTTATCTATAAAGCATTTTACTAATAGTTGCTTGAAAGTCTTTGAATGGTAGAATGCTTGCATAAAGGTAGTAGGTTTTATTGTTTATAGGTATAAGTATCTAGCGTATTTGCACCATGGCTTAATAGAGTATATATTAAGTATTATATATTGTATATTTATTTATCACTATATATATATATACTGTATATTTATTCATTACTATAGCAGGTTATTTTTAAAAGCAAAGCACCTATATTGAGTATGCATGTATGGAGGTAGTAGTATTCTCATTTTATAGGCATAGGTATTTAACGTATTTGTATAATAGTTTTTTAAGAGTGTTATCAAGTATTATATTCAGTACCACAGTATGTTACCTTTAGCAATGTATTAAGGTTGAGCATGTACCCTTAAAGCATTTAATTGATTAATAAGTTTTAACATGTGACAAGTATATAATAAAGTGATTTTGAAGTTTTTAAAATTTAATGGTCTGATGAAGCTGTATGTGAAAACACAATTATCCTGATGCATGCGAATAACATCTGAACACATTTTATTTAAACGTATCCAACTGGAGTATCTTCACACACATCTTTAATACTGGATCTGTTGCTGCGGTGCGGTTGCCTCTTTGCCATATTACTTGGACTTTCTCTTATTATTGTAATGGTTAAGGTGTCTGCCTCACAAACACAAGGTACATGATTTGCTTCTCACCTTTGGTCACTAATTGAATATTAGTTAGGCATGTAATAGTCTTCAGAATGATTGCTTAGAATTTAAATATGACAATGGTGTCTGAGTTATATTCTTGTTCAAGTGTCTAATTTCTTCTGTGCATCATGTCTATGAAACATATATTTACTATACATGTTTCAACAATAGGAGAAAATACACAAATGCCTCTTCTCCCCCTCTCTACACAGAAAGAAACAACTTTTTTGTAAGTCTTGTTTTACTTGTCTTGGAGAGACTAGCCTTGATTTTCCATGGTAGTCCAACCCTTAAAGTCACTTCCTACACAATAGTCCCACATCTTCCATGTCTGTTAACACTCATGTCACAGAGTCATCAAACCCCCAGCTTACCTGGGAGAGTAAGGGGGTCATAGCAGAATAGAATATAGTAAGGTGAGGAAGTCTCAGCAATACCACTATTTGTGGAAGACAGTAGTATGTTTATACTTTGACGCAATGTTGCAATGTTACTGGGTATAGCAGTCTCGAGATTTAGACTAGGTCTTTATGGAGTCTGATTCCAATCAAAGCCCAGGATTTATACCAGATGTCCTGCTGACATATCAAGATCTTTAACCTGGTTCAGGGCTCCCGAGAGCACCCCAGCACTACCAGGTTATACCTCATACCATGCTTTTCGGCCCTAAAACTTGGACCGAACCACAAAAGGAGGGGGAGTATCAATATTCATCAAAGATACCCACACCTCCAGGTTGGTGGCAAAGCACGAAGCATCAGAGACTATCCATGTGCAACTAACAGTGGGTAAAACTGCCTTCCAGTTTATAGCCTGCTACAGACCACCCTCCCAAACCCAGGAACCCCACTCGGCCTTCCTGAGAACACTAGAAAATATGAAGGTCTCTCCAAACACCATTATATTGGGCGACTTCAACTACCCAAACATAGACTGGGAGCATTACTCTAGCTCCAACACCCTAGCCCAAAGGTTCCTTGAATTTATAAACTCAAATGCTATGGAACAACTTGTTACCACTCCCACAAGAGGGGAAAACATACTAGACCTGATCATCACCAACATGGGGACTCTATGCTCCAGACCAGAAGTGTATCCCTCACTGGTAAGATCAGACCATAAACTAATCTCACTGGATATTCACATCCCGACCCCACCCTCTGCCCAGAAAACCACAATGAAAAACTTCTCTAAAGCAAATTTCACACTCCTCAAAACTGAGGTGGAATCCTTCAAAGCCCCCGGGCCTGTGGAAAATACGGCCCAGACCGCAGAATCCTTTATAAATGCATTCTATGAACACCTTCAGGAATGCATGGATCATGCGATCCCAAATAAAACCAAGACCCAATCCTCCAAAGGCAGACGTCCTGTCTGGTGGACCCCAGCCATAAACAAACTATACAATAGAAGGAGGAAGCTACTAAATGATAGAGCAAAATCCCAGAAAGGGAAGGCATCACTGATCAGTATTAGCAAAAAACTACGGGCACACATAAAATTGTCTAAGGCCAGCTTCGAGAGAAAAATTGCATAGGACATTAAGGATAATCACAAGGCTTTCTTTAGTTATGTTAGGAACCTGGGTGGTAATTCCCAGATATGCTCAGAATTAGTCCAAAATGACAAAAAATACACCGAACCCACAGACATTGCCAACATCCTAGCTGACAGGTTCAGCGCAAACTTCTCCCACCAAAAGGGCAAATATCTATCCCAGCAGAGTGCTGCCCCCCTGACATCTCAGATGCTCAGGTAAAAGCCACCCTCTCCAAAGCAAAAAACACAGCATCAATGGGACCAGACGGTGTCCCGGGCTGCGTCCTACATGAACTCCAAGAAGAGCTAAACCCAAACATAAAACTACTGTTCAATCTCAGCCTTACTACAGGATATGTGCCCAAAGAGTGGCGTACAGCAACAGTGGTCCCTCTACATAAAGGTGGTGCCTCAACGGATCCTGGAAACTATTGCCCCATAAGCCTGACTAGCTTGGTCTGCAAAGCTATGGAAAGGATCATCATGGACCTCATAAATAAAGATATTGGGGGCCTACAAACACTGGATCCTACCCAGTTCGGCTTTGTTAAGGGCAGATCCTGCCTCTTAAACCTGGTTGATTTCTTTGAAACAGTCACCAAGGCCATTGACGAGGGGAAGGTGGTCCACACAGCCTTCCTGGACCTCGCAAAAGCCTTCGATACAGTACCCCACTCGGGCATTATAGATAAGCTCACCAGCTTAAACATAAACCCCTATGTCACTAGATGGATTGCAAATTGGCTCAAGAACAGAACCCACATGGTTAGAATTGCTGGAGCCATGTCAGACTCCAAACCAGTTACAAGTGGTGTCCCACAAGGCTCAGTCCTGGGACCTCTCTTTTTCGGTATATATTTCTCGGAGGTACAGGCCAACACGGAAGGACTGTGGCTGACCAAGTTCGCAGATGACTGCAAACTGAGCGCCATAATCGACTCTCCAGCCGACACAAGCATCCTCCAAAAGGGCCTCATAGAAACAGACAACTGGTGCCAGAGCCATGGCCTCAAGCTAAATGCCAAAAAGTGTATAGTCATCCCCTTTGGCAAAAACAAAGTGCCCACAAATTACCACATAGGTGGTAATCCATTAAGTACAGAAGAAGTAATTAGGGACCTGGGGACCCAAGTTGAGAGCAATCTCTCATTTGACAACCATGTGGCCAAAGTGGTTAGGAAAACATTTTATATAGCCCACCTAATAATGAAGGGATTCACATCTATATCAGGGGACGTCATCGTGCCTCTTTACTCATCCCTCATCAGGCCCATAATTGAGTACAATGCCCCTTTTGGGATGTACCTTACCAGACACCTGCAGCAACTGGAAAGACCCCAAAAGTACCTCACCAAGAGGATCAAAGGGCTCAAACAGATGCCATATGCTGCCCGGTTAAAGAAACTTCAGCTCTACTCAGTGGCATACCGCCTGTTCAGAGGCGATCTGTGCCTGACGTATAAAGCCATGTCCAACCCGGAATTAATGGACATGCTGCACCTCAGAAAATCCAAATCCCATCGAGCTACGCGCTCGAGAGACTTGAACCTCAGCACTGAAATAAATAGGACATGCTGGAGGGACAGATTCATAACCCAGAGGCTCCCTTCACTCTGGAATAAAATCCCAGTCCGGGTTAGGCAGAGTCCCTCATTGACTCTCTTCAAGAGGAATCTTGATGAGTGGATGGGAGATCGTAGGTTTACCCCGGGTATCACTTCTGTGTCACTGTTAGACAGAGGCACAGTATACTAACCTCAAAAAGGGCATAGCAAAATAAATTTAAAATGGGTGGCGAAAGCCAAACACATTCTGGCTAGGCTTATAAATGCCCTAGGGCAGATAGCCTAGTATGAACCTATGAACCTATGAACCTATTTAAAGTTAAGTATAGATGCAAATCTTTTGACACTGAAAGGTATTACATTTCTTAATCTTGCAACTTTGGAATTATAGAAATTACTCTTTAAGATTAGTATTAGATTTATGGATGCCATTCGTTTACAATTAAGTCTTCTATGATGGACAGACATAATGATGTATGAATTACATTATTTTTAGTCATACCATTTTCCATTATCTGGAAGGTGGGAAAGTAACAATCATAAAGTATTTTTACCATAGCATTAGTGTCCTGGATGCTAAGCTCAATCAAAAAAAAAAAATAAAATACTCTGTTTGGACATTTATTCTAAATCCTTACATGTTTATAAAATGATATTTTATTGCCTGTATTGTATGATGCTAACTTAACATCATACTTTGCTTTTATTTCTATAAAGTGTTGTTTTTTAAAGGAAAACTACTGGAAATACAGCAGTGATCGTGTTATTTCTTCACTAATTTGGAGATGAATGTATTTTACCAACCAGGTCTGAAGATCATTTTTTCTGTTAGGCATATGTTTGTTTATAATCTGTCCTACTTTAAAATAAAGCAGTTCCAAAGATAAAGAGGCATCATCAGTGGATATGTAACAGTGGCCATTCCATTCATCTATTTCCCTGTTTACATTTGTATAGCCTGCTCTAAAGAGCAGATTACAAGATGCACAATTATGAATTGATTTAGTAAATTCCAGGTTAAACTGTAGTGCTCACTGCTAACTAATTAAGGGCAGACTGTGCTTTTCTCTACAGTAAGGTTACTATTTACCCGTGATACTATGTCTGGTACTCTGTAGTTCCTATATGGATAATCCGTTCGGTTCTTTGGGCATGGTCACTCAAAATGTTGTCATGTGCAAGTATGGAATTAATGCATCATATTTTAGTACTGTTTAAAAAGTTTTGATTTATCAATGTATCAATTAAAACTATTAACTGTAAGACTGGGACTTTTCTAAAGTCCAATTATCAAAATAACAGGCTTACTAGTTATGACTCCAATACTGCAGATATCAGATTTACAACTATTAAAAATTTCAACAGAGTGCAACATTTCAGGTATGTACATGGAAGCTACCCCACTGTTATGTTGCTCCTTGCTATTATGATAGCTATTATAACAAGTAATATCAGTTGTGACGTATTTTTAGTAATCCAAGCCTTAGTTCCAACCATGACATCATGTTCAGATGCAGACTCCAATATTTCAGATCAAAGCTGTTATTATTAAGACTTTTGACATTTGCCATAGGGGAAAAATAAGATCAATATTATTTAAACAGTCAGTTCTATGAGGGGCTCTGGTCAGTACTTTCCTATTGAAACTTGGTTCTCTGGAAACCTTTCTTTCTTCACAAAATGCAGTTTGAAAATTAAGTCCTCCTAATAACATAACTTCTTATTCAATATACTAGCTTCTTTAATGGTTACTTTAGAGTTGGCAAAGGTGGAATATCATTTTAGCATAACATAAATTTATTTTTGCATAACAGCATGTCAACTCCATAGCACCTGGCATGATATGTTCACCTGAAATTCTTCAAAAATCATTATTATCCTCAAAAACTTTAACAAAATAATCATGGGGATTCAATAAACTCTGTGTAAACTTCACGCAAAGCCTATATGGAGTTTCCATGTTTGCGCAGTGAGCAGCAGTGCTAATTATAAAATCATGCCGTGCACCATGTTTGAAAATAAACAAGCACAATTTCATGGCTAGCAACAGTGTTGCCAGGTAAGAAACCATGGAAAGCAACAATGATAGCAGCAAACATGTAGACCTGTTTACCAACAGGCAAACTAGGTGTGCAGGATTGCACAGAATGCCATATTGATTACCAGGGTTAATAATATAGCAATGTATATGGTGCAAACACATTACAGGACAGTATATGCAATACAGAGTATTGTGGAATCCCATTTCAGGCATCCTCTAAAAAAGTAGTGTAAATGCTCCATAACAGTACATGAACTTTTATTTAAAATACACAGTTGAAGAAGTGTATGTATTTAATAGTGACACACAGATAATTTGTTGGAATGAACACAAGGAAAGTGGACAGGTGAAACATGGTAATGTACAGCAAAGGAGGACATTTAAATGAAGACAGTTGTAACAGGAACACTAATCACATATTGACATGATACAGTACATACATCACAGTGTAAATATATATTATGTGACTGTCACACAAGGTGGCAACAATGGAGAAGGAGGTTTTGTGATATGAGCTTCCTGACATATAGTGAAGCTGTGAAAAATTAGTTATTTGAATATGACTGTAATGTAAGCAAAGGTCTCCACCATGTAGGACACATAGTTACAGGCTCATGGAAAACAGTAAACTGAAGCACGTACAAACATGGACAATATCAGAATAATTCCACCAGAAATCCCATGTCTCTGACATAACATATATAACTGTGAGTGATCGCAGATGTTTTTGCACAATCACTTTTACAGCTATTATGAGATGTCAGCAGTTTTTGAGGGTAATCCAGCACACCATCCTGACACTGTAACATCTGCTGGAGGTGTTAGGAAGAATACTGCCATACCTGTATGTAACATTATGAACAACCCAGGTTTGTTGACAGGTATGCATGGCATATATATGGCACAATCCACACTGTCATGAATGTAACCCATGCCATCAGTGTTGTCAAATAGCTATCTATGTACTGTGTGCATCACTCACTAAGCAATCTACAACAGAGCTACCAGTAGAGCTGTCACCAGTGGCCTACCACAAGGATCTGGGCTGAGTCCTTTACTGTTTGGAATCTATTTCTTTGAAGTCCAGGCTAAAGTATATGGCCTTTTGTTTACAAAGTTTGCTGATGATTGTATATTGTGTGCAATCATTGAATCCACCAATATGTTTACATATTACAGAAGGGCCTAACACAGGCACATGATTGGTGTCAAAGTCACACAGTCTACAAAGAAATGCAAACATAAGTCATTATATTTGCCTTCTGCAAAGTAGAATTCCTTGAAAAAGGTCAATCCCAGTGGTGCAAGACCTGGGAACACAGGTAGATAGCAATCTGAACTTTTACACCAAGGTTCTACAGTTGTAAGGAAAGCATTCAATGTTGTGCACATCATATGTCAGGCCATCTTACCCAGGTGTGAGGATGTTAAAGCTCCACTGTATTTGAACCTCGTCAGGCTACTAATAGAGTACAATGCTCCCTTTTGCATGTACCTCACCAGACACCTACAGCTGCTGGAGAGGCCACAGGAGTTTCTCAACAAGAAAATGCAAGGTCGACAAACCATGCCATGACATACATGAATAAACTGTAAGCCCTGTCACTGTACTCTATTGTATAGGATGAGATGAATTGTGTCTGGCCTACAGGCCAGTTTCTGACCCTGCCCTGATGGAAATGCTTTAAACCTGCAAATCTAATGGCACAAGAGTCACTCACTCTAGGGATCTTACCCTAGCCTGTTACATTAACAGGACAAGCTTGAGAAACAGCTATTGCTGATGATAGCAGCAGAGTCTGGTGACAGGAAATTGGTAATAGCAGTGTCTGACATGCTAGTGTAGAATGCTCTTTCTCTAATGTCAAGAGAGTGCACACATACACACACCAGTTGTCTGAAGTGAGAAGAGAACCTCTACCTATCTAACTACACTAACTAGAGACCTTTGTACATAATGCAAGCTCAACATCACAAGTCTGACTTGGAGAATGTTGGACAACACTTTCTAAATGATGACATAAGCAGTGTCTGGTGATAGGAAGATGGCAATAGCAGTGTCCAACATGCTGGTGTAAAATGCACTCTCTAATGTCAAGCAAGTGCACAAACACACACACACACACACACACACACACACACACACACACACACACACACACACACACACACACACACACACCAGTTGACTGCAGTGAGATTAGAACTCCTACCTATCTAAGTACACAAATTAGAGAACTCATTATTTTATGCAAGCACCATAGCACAATATTGAATTTTACACTGCTGTAGGACAATTTATACTGGATGACATCAGCAGTGGATGTTGAATAGATGATGTTGGGAGGCTTGCATGAAATGGATGTGTAGGCATGTACAACTTTCAAAATATTGGTGCTCTATAGTTTTTAAGTGGTGACTGCAGGATTCTCAGTTATGTTCTTCTAACTAGACAGACACACACATAACAGTTGACTAAAGTGAGAGTAGAACCCCTACCTATCTAAGTACACAGACTAGAGAACTCAGTACTTTACACAAGTATCACAGCACACGTGTGTTTTTAGATGGCTGTAGGGCAATTTATAGTGGATGACATTAGCAATGGATGTTGGAGAGATGTTGGGGAAGCCTGAATGAAATGGATATGTAGGCATGTGCAACTGCCAAAATATTGGTGCTACATGGTTTTGAATTGGGAACTGAAGGATACTCAAATATAATCTTCTGAGTTGACAGACATGCACACATGCCCACCCACACCAGTTGACTGCACTGAGATGAGAACCCCTTCTTATCTAAGTACATGAACTAAATAACTCAGTAATTTATGCATGCACCACAGCACAAGTCTTACTTTTACAAGGCTGTAGGACAATTTATATTGGATGACATCAGCGCTGGATGTTGGAGAGAAGATGTTGAGAGGCCTGCATGAAATGTGTAGCTAGCCATGTCCAACTGTCAAGATAGTAAAGTGCTGCTTGTTACCAGATTGATAAGCATACAATGTGTAGTATATGGTGGTGTGTTTCTAATGTGCAGGTATACTTTAAGAGACAGGTTTACAAACTATATGCCAATAGGTAGCCACATTAACACAAGTGTTGAAAAAGCCGAATGTGTATTATCATTATAAAGATGTGCATTGTATCTAAGAAAGCATTTGCTTTTTTTTTCATTTCTGTAGTGTAGTTGATATATTTGTGAAAAAGTACTGAGAGACCAAGATTTCAGTGCACAGGTGAGGTAACAGATGGCTGCATTGTAAATTTGTCGTATTTTCTTAGCTAGCAACTTGATTTTGTTTGTGTTTTCACATGTAGTTTCATGGCATGAAGACTAAATGGACAGTAAACAAAAGTAATATATGCTACTGTCCACTTTGCATAGTGTACAGCCGAGCAATGGGTTTTTGTGATGGATGGCAAAGTGCTTACACATGCAAAATACACATTTATACTGCTTTCCCTGTTTGCTCATAGTTAGGCAGTGAGCAAACACAAGGTTCATTGTTAAAATAAAGAGAGTTCTGAGTGTATGAAACACAGTTGCACCTTAGCTGACTCTGTTCCAGCAGGCGTAAATGCATTAATATATTTCTTTTGGATACCAGATGATATAAGGTTAGAATCCAAGTGTATGTAATAGTTTTAAATAAGTAGTGATAATACAATTAAATAATTATTTATACTACATTCACTGTGTGTTAGTGTGAGTTACCTTAGAGATGCATGTTTTAGCGGTATTGTGAGGAGGTAACAATTCCAATGAAGAGCAAATTACCCTCACTTGACATTGGTGTGTGACGTAAAACTCCACACAAACATAGATGCCAAAAATTAAAGGGCTCCTTTGTTTTTTTTTTTGTTTGTTTACTTATGTGCATTATGTGTGATTCTATGTTTGATCAGATTAAATGTTTTAAAATGGGGTAGATAGGAAAGTGGTGAAATGGAGGGAGCAAGCAAGATGAAGAACAAAGAGAAAGCAATATAGGAATTTTAAGGAGGCAGTAGGATAGAACCATAGCTATCCACCCATTCAACAGTGTGACATGAAAATATGGTACAGAATATTAGCTGAATTTGGACTGTCACCTAAAGAAAGATGGGTGACAACAATGTAATCATTTTGTAGAACCAATTGAACCAAATCAAGTGCATCAAAAATACATGTGTGTGAAGTGGAGAGACATGTTTTGGACATTTTTTTTTGGGGGGGAGCAGGTGCCATTTTCCTTTTTTTAACTTCAGTAAGAGGGGAGTTTGGGAAAGGAACATAGGTATTTCTGAGTCAGGGAAGTAGGGTAGGTGAGGAGGCAGATGCAAACAAACAGGACAAGACACAGGAATAGTGAGGGACACAAAAGGTTGGGAGTCAACACATTTGGGGTTAAGGAGGAGACAACAGAAACTCATGCCTGTAAAAAAGGGGACAGTGAGAATCTAGTCCTCACCCATGGGACTGTCATCACTGTCCCCTTATTCTGTTGGTTGATGAAGTGCTTGATGTCTCCTCTTCTGATGGTCCAGAAGGGAGAGCAGCTTCGCCATCTGGTGTAGGTGTGCACCAGTAGTGCTGTACATGACCCTATGCACCAACCCTGGCATCTCCAGATGATGATAAAATCCCTGCCTCTGCAAGTACTCCCAGAAGGTACCACAGCACTAGTTGCTAGGGTAGTGCTATCTAAGAGGGCATGTAGTGCAGGGACAGCAGAGGCAGTACTGCCAGGGTGGGTTTCAGATGTGCTGGGCATCAGTGTTGGAGCCAGTAGAGTGAGAACAGGCTGAGTCACCCAGGCTGGCCTAACATCCTGTACTGTAAAGCATTTTGTCATTTGTTAGAAATGGATGTCATGTAAATGTTTTGACAACACATAGAAAAAAATAGATAAGGGTTGGGGTGAGAGAAAAAAAAGAGAGAAATTAGTACCATCACGTGTGACAGACAATGCGTTATCACAATAATGCAGCTATTTTATCTGGAAAATTAAATTTAACTATACTTTCTAACAGCTAGAAAGTAAAATTACAGATTGCTCAAAGTAATCTCTGCAATGTACAGATATTGCATATATGCTTGGTCGAATTATACAGACTGAAGTTAACAGCAGAGCATTTATGCCACTTGTGTATAATTGAATTTATGTAATATTTTTAAAGGGTTGTAGTATTTTGTACTTTATACTTGTATTTGAACCCACAATGTCTGACTACTGTCTTACACTTTACTTTTAAATTTGGTTTGTGCTACAGACTGACGTATGCCTACTTGCTTTTACAGTTAGGATATGCATGCATACTTTGCTACAACTATATAGAAAAGAAAAAAAAACATATTTTTTTAAAAGCTACAATAATACTGCACACATACCCCTTGCTTCTCTCAGTCTCTCTAGATGCTCAGCATAGGCCTCCCTATTTGCAGTGAGTTCTGCATTAGCTGTGTAAAGAAAAGAAGAGAACAGAAGAGCATTATGCATGCCAGTCTTGCCTATATTTAGCTTTCTATTTATTCTAAATTCACTTACATAACTGTGGGATGGTGCTAGTTCTGAACTCATCCAGCCACTCATTGACTGTATCCCTCTTGCACCTTTTTAGGTCACTTAAGTCATGCCTAAACTGCCTTCCAGTGTGTGAAATGCCAGTTGAACTGGATACACCCTTGGCCAGACTATTTCAAGACTTAGACTTGTACTGGGAGCTAGTATAGTCCCCCTACAAAAGCCTTTGGATGTAGAGTTTAACAGGGAGTCCAATAAAGATCCTGGAGTCCTGAACACCCCATCTCTGTGTCCTAAATTGGACATCTTCCCTTCTAGCACCAGACATGTCTAAACAGAAAACACAGCCATAGATAATAATGTTTTCCTGACAATTTCTGTTATCACATTTAATGGTAGTGTGCAAATCCAAACAATGATGTCAATTATGTTTGTGGTTGTTAAGGGGAGACCAACAGTGCCAAAGAGAAAAGAAAGCAATTTTTGGAACTGGAAGGTTAATCTGACACTTGACATTAGATTGAGGGTTGTTTGCTGATGTAACCATTAATTGAGTTAACTTTGCAGACATGCACTGGAGGCAAAAATTTCATGATCTGACCCAATTTTGGTTTGGTTTAATACACTGATAAAACTGATTTTTACACTGTGGTATTTAAATCTATGGATAAGAGACAAAACATTTTCTTCCACAGTGCTGACTTTCCATCTTTGCCACAGAATAAATGTTTCTCATACATAGTCATGAATTATTTATAAATACAGATGACAGACTGAGGTGTTAACCATGTTTGTGTCTGACCTGACAAGGTCCTCATTTAGACATTCATGCGTGTATGAGTCTTATTGTAGTATGAAGGCCATCCAAGTCCAGATAACAGAATTATACTTACAGAAACATAGTAGACAGTATACCCTCAGTTATACATCTGAGCCTTCAAAACACAGTAAGGATGCCTTATACCTCATGCATATAATTCATATGAGCTACACTGCTATGTATAGTTATTGTTATTTATATTTATGAAGCAACACGATAGTATAAGGTAGCAGGAACAGCCATGACCGGCGTAAACTTCCAACATTCACATTAACTTAGAAGAAAGAATTCCAGCTTTCACAGTAACAAATCGTCTTTATTCGTGCACATACAGGTTAGCGCTTTCACATTCCGCTTCTTCAGACCAACAAAGTGCAATGATAAATCAGTGTTTAAATAAACCAGTTCCTCCAATCATAAAGTGCATTCAATTAAATACCTTGAATTAATTCTTAAAAACATACTAACCTATCTCACATACCCTAACAAATGTAAAACAAACATAAAACAATTCATGCAGTACCTGCCATAAAGTATCTAAGGAACTACATTATTATGTACATTTAAAACATTATTTCATCATATAAATACTATAAAAATATCACACAGACTACATTAAACTTATTTCACTTTTTTAAAAAAATATTTTCTAAACACTCTCCTAGATTTGAAAATGGGCTTCAATGAAGCCCTCTCCTTTAGGCCACTGCCTCTATCAGATCTAAGTCTCATAATCCAACATCTCTTTTTTCTCTGTAGCATTACGAATGTCTCCTTCTCTTATGTTGGGGGAGATGAGATCTTGTAAGTCATTCTATGTGGGAAAGACTAATAGATTTTTGAAAAATAGAATTAGGGAACATCTATATGCAATTAGGATTAAGTCACCCACTAATGCACTATCTAAACATGTGATGAGTTATGGAAATGAATATTGGTTTAGGTTTTTAGTAATAGATCGTACTTATATGATGAAATAATGTTTCAGTTGTAAATGTTGCACAGGCTAACATGCATAACTGCCTCAATTGTGTTGCTGATTCAATGGATCAAATGAATGACACATTGGAATGGGCGGTATCTGTGATGGAACATCTGCTGGGAGGGGAATGGCATCCACGTTTGTGTAGGTCAGCCACATCATCTGATATTAGCTAATGTGGCTGTGCCCAGTCATGCTCCCATAGTGGCTCTACTTCCACTGCTCTGTCAATGGTTGAGGTGTCCACACTTTGAAGAGGCAGGCCATGGGAATGTGGTCCTGGGTGCACTAGTGAGGAGAGCTTGTCCAGCAGACATCAGTCATGTTCAGGTAGCAACAGTGCATCTGACTGTGGGTGTGGATGTGCCAGTGCAAATCCACCCAGAGCCAGTTCTCATGGTCAGGTACGAGGACGATGAACTGCCACCTCTACCATGTACAGCTCACACCTGTCTGACATACCAAGACGTAGAGCTTGTCTGTGTTCTTGCAGATACCCGCACACCAATTTCACCTGGAATGCTTGTACAGATACCCACACACACACACACACACACACACACACACACACACACACACACACACACACACACACACACACACACACACACACACACACACACACAAGTTACATTGATAGGTCATGAGGCTTAAAGTTCATTCTGTCTCAGTGGCCATTTGATACTTTATCCAAATTTCTGCATGTTTCTCTTTCTTTCTCACATACACTCACTTACCTTCTATGTCATGCTAGGCTCACCCCCTCCCCCCCCCACACACACACACACACAAAACACTCTGTGCAAGTGATGATAACTTTGCCATATCCATGTTTTCTATATTTTGGGTTCAGGGATACATAAACTTTGAGCCTAATGATCAGGGTGCATAGCAGACTTAGTGCTTAGAATATCTGTGTTTGTGATGCTGTTTTACTAAATGTACTGCTTTCTTACATGTTTTTGTAATGTGTACATGCCTTCCACACTCTTATAGCAAAAATATGGACCATGTCATAAAAAAGTGGGACAAAGGCTGAGCAATATAGAGACTTTTAAATATTTTGGTTTTACAAAGTTAGAGACAGTTGATAGAATCAAACAGTTTTTTGCATCAGTATTTTTAATATTTTTAACATTTTTCTAAGGGATGTGAAGTTTGAAACTGGAACGTGTGTCATTAATTTCTAAATTCTGTCTTTAATGACTTGCCAATATAAAAGTATGTGGCCAAACTGAGGCCGTTTGGTGATCATCACAACTTTTGAGCGATATGAATGAATTGATGCCTGAAGAATGGCCTCCTGGCAAAAGACAGTATGCATCCAGGGTTTGTATTTCATATTGTTAAGGGACAAACTTTACACCTATCCAGGCTATGCACTGATAGTGAAACATTACATGATGAATTTAATTTGTTCCATACTAGATTAATGGCCAGGGGCTATAAACAGACAGAGGTTAATCACATCATGCAAGATGTAGTAGGCTCTAGAGAAACAGAGGCAGCACCCTGGTTTTCTTCCAAAGGTACATTGAATAGGTGTAATATGAAATGAAACAGGAGACAATCAGCTAACAGGAACAAGAGTGAGGTTCCTTTATATGTTTCCTATAGCAGTGACATAAGATGGGTACAAGATGTGATTAGGAGCAATTGAAAAATCCTGCAAACGGATGATTCCTTGAAAAATCTGGTGGGAGAATGTCCAGATTTTGTCTTTAAGAGAAATAAGAATTTAAAACAGATCCTTTGTGATAAGCAGCCAAAGGTGAAAAAACACTTTTAGTAAAGTTGGTACTTTTCCATGCCAACGTTGCAAGGCACACACATATATTAGCAGGAAATCTAACTTTGTTCATCCTATAACAGGGAAGGAATACATTTTTAGAGCTATGGCTACTTGTTTAACTATGAATATTATATATCTAGCGACCTGCACTTGTTGTCCCTCATTTTATTTGGGGAAGACGAATTGCAGGTTTAAGGACAGGATTTTGTGGAACCTGTCAGCTGTTAGACTGAAGGACAAGAGGAAAGCACTCTCCTTACATATAGAGAATTATCCAGGTCATTGCTTCCTATTTCAGGTATTACAACAAATTAATGGAGATAGTAGGAAGGACAACATCTCTAGTTATACAGAATATTGCGAAACAAGGTGGATTATTGAATTAGGGGCTAATAGGCATCCAGGATTCAATGGTGTGGTGCCTTTAAGACCTATTTTGAATAGGCGTAGACCTTATATTCAGAAAGATTAATTCTTAATTGAATTGCTTTATTGGTTTTAGAATTTGATTGGTGCATACATATTTAAATCTCAAGTGAACTGTTCTGTGTTTTTTGCCTGAAGAAGGGTCTTGTGCCTGAAAGCGCTAACATTTCTGTCTGGTAAAATAAATTATCCTTTCTTTTGTCCTGTTGGTCTGCACATTATCAAGTAACACTATTTAAAGCTAGGCCATTCATTTGTATTATTACACACTTTTTGTTCTATTCCAGGTTCAACACTTACCTTGTAAATCCAGCTGTTGCTACAGTTTTAGTTCACGGCTGACTTTCTCTGATTCTAGGAGTACACAGCCATTACATGGGTAGGTAAAGGTTGTGGACATTGCCTGGCATCAATGCTACTATAATGTATGTGCATAGGATAAAGGTTTTAGCCCCTTATGTGGTGAGTGAGTGTGCTATGCTTTGCTTCTTAGACAATGCAAGGGCATATTGAACATGCCTACATCTGTCTACACCCACAGCTGCTGCTGGTTCCCCCTTTGACACTTCACCTGCATGTGGCTGTGGTGACCTTGCCAGTGGTGGTGGTATGTGTGCCCATTCCCCTTGTTGATCCTGTTGAAGCTATTTTCTCAGGATGATGTTGTGAAGCATGGCATAGACAGTGAAGATTTCAGTACATGTATGTGGATTGTACTGCAGGGTTTCCCCAGATGTATCTAGGCACCGGAACCAGAACGTCAGCAGCTCAAACACACATGATGTTTCTGGTTTGAACATGTGCTTCAATATGGCATTCTTCAGTGTGTGTGTGTGTGTGTGTGTGTGTGTGTGTGTGTGTGTGTGTGTGTGTGTGTGTGTGTGTGTGTGTGCATGTGTGTGTGTGTATTTCTGATGGGTGACTTCAGTCACAATTACAGTGCATAACCTGCATCCCCCAGTAAATGACCATGTGGGATATCACCCCTAGTGAACATTTGATTAATTTGGGAGTTGTGCCAGATATGTGAGTCATGGTAACTACCTGGGTTGCTAGCACACACATTCAAGATGATTCCCTTAGTGTTACACATAACTTAGCAGTTAATGGAGTGGAAGCCCTTTCTATTCATACAGACCTTTTTCCTGTCCCCTGGGTGGTGCTTTGATTTTTTTCCCCTGGGTAGTGCTTTGATTTTTTATATTTGTACAATCTATGGCACCCAATACTTCAGGGTAGTGTGCAACAAGGTAGAATTCCTACAAATCTGTGATGTGTTGGAGCATAGCATTCAGGAATTGATGCAGGATCCTGGATTCTGATGCCTTTGACACCCCCCCCCCCTGCATGTCCTCTGTTGGTCTATGAAATGTTCCTGTAGCTAAAATTCTAAGTGCTACACATACCTTTGTCTCCACTGGTATTGGTTATCCTCTGTTTGGCCTTGGTCTGCGTTGAAGATGACAGAGGTTGCAGAGTTCCTGTAGTATGTCTCTATCCACCCTGTAGCACTGTGCAATTTCTACCTGATACAGATTGTCAAAAGTTAAATGGAGTCCAAAAACTCTTCTCCTTCTTGGCCTTTGTCTATTAGCAGCAGTAGTAGCATAGACTTCAGCCTATTGCACATACACATGAATTTATGCAACAGCAGCCCCCAGCATTCTTTCTGTGTAGACACCTTTCCATGGCTATATTCCAGTAAGTTTTGAAATTCGCAGGGAAAACCAGCACTGAGCCTACATGGTTGCTTTATAGCTTGTTGAATAGCTCTGCCATCTTGGATTGGTTGATTAGCATACAGTTCAGCTACTTACACTGTAATTAACATACCATGGAATTTACACTGTTTGTACGACTCTATGCATGGTTTTAGTGGCTCGTATACGCTTTATTGAAACTGCATAAATGTCTACTTTTTTATTAATTAAATTTTATAACAACATTAAAATATAGCATTCTAACTCCTTTTAAGCACAAAATTGTCACTTTCTATCTATTAACTCTTGCTATATTTTTTAAACTTCTAAGCATGGACTCTCTTACTATTAAAATTTGTTTCTCTTTTGCAGTAAGGTACCTGTGGGTAATTCAAAGTTACTCTTGCAGTCACTGATCCACATGCTCTCAGATACATTCCCTGAAGCAGTTTCCATATTATTTCCACTTACCATATCGGAATTCACTCAATAATATCACTTTTATTCCTTTTGTCTACTAGGAGATGTTTTATCTCCTTTCCTCTACTTTGTAAAGCCCCACCTTTTTATTCCTTTGAACCAGAGCAATCTTACTATTACATGAATCATCGTGTTTGTCATTGTGAGGTTTCTTTCCATTTAATTCCCTCTCATGCACCTTCTATTTGATACATTTAAATATGTACAGGCAGTGCTAATTGCTGCTTATTTCTGTTATTACCAATAACACCTTCTCAGCAGTAACTGAAGACAGCATTTTGGCCGGAGGTATTTCTAATTCACTGCAGTCAGCCTGTAATGTCAACTTTTTGGAGTCATTCTAAATTGTCAGCACTGTATACACATAAATCAAGTAGTGGCAATTAAAACAAGTGTCTTTAATAAAAAAAATATATATAATCTATTTACTGTCTGGGTTCATTCTAAATACTATACTATGATGTAGAAAATATCTGTCCAGTAATCTGTGAATAGGGACTCTATCCACATCCTCAGTTGTATACCATCTCTGAGATTAGTAAAGCAAGAAAGGCAGTGTAATAACTCAGAAAAAATATATACTAAAATTGATCAAATAGTTTAGATGGATAAATAAAATTGTAAGTTGGAATATTTCAAATAATGAGCTTGATGCAGAGCAAAGGGACCTTAGTTTTAAACTAAAGTTGTCCTAGCTGACAAGACATAGAATGTTAGCCAAATTACATCGCCCTAGTAAAGTAAAGTATGATCTAGATGAGGCACAGCTTCTTAATTAACAAAAACAGCTGATAAAACTGCTAAATTTACTCTCACAGGTCACTGCTGAAGACTAAAGGTACAGTAGATACCAAAGCTAGATTTCAAGATAATTTTCAAACATAACAGGCAAGTTACAAACATTTATTGCCATTTGCAGTTTAGAAGCTAAAAATCTCCTTCACCTAGAAGAAACTAAGGAGATACAATAGATCAGTGCACCACCAAAGAAACAGAGACTAAAAGCAAAATGAAATACAATAAAATAAAAATATTTAAAATAAAACAGATGCCTTTGGAGAAAGTGTGAGCCACTGACCAAATAGTACTCCAACAGCCCAGAACACCATGAACCACTCAAGAAATAATTCAATGTTTCATTCTCTTAACTGCCACTATATGCTAAGAACATCATCCTAAGAGCAACCGATTGGAGTTTTTAGACAAAGAATGGTCCTGCTCTGCGAGAATATGCTAATCAGACATTTTAGCCATATTGTCATCAGTGACACCATCACTGTCATTTATCCCTAGTCTCCACTGGGAACATTAGGATTTGTACCAGTATACTCCCATACTCTGCCACCTTAGACAAGTGAGTAGGCATATGACTTATTATTTCTCTCCCTCAGACAGTCAACTGCTCCAACTCCAAGACAGCTCTTCAACCCAGAGTTATATCAGACATAGTCAGAGCTTCATCCATCTATGACATGGAGACAATTACTATAACTAAATATTTATTGTAGCTGACTACTAGTGTTGCTATGGAAAGGTATCTAACCAAGGTGTACTGCACAAATCACCAAGATAATGTTAATTTATTCCTCTTTACCAGAAGCTGAAATCTATGTGTAAAACAGTACATCAAATGCATAAATAAATATAAAAAAAAATAAAAAATAATAAATAAAAAAATTCAGGTAGACCATATTACTTAGCTCTTTTCTGTCACTTAATAAAGTTCATAGGTTTAGCTGGAAAACTAATAACCTACTAGTCTTTAAGTATGATCTTCTTGCACGAGGGTTTTTCCCAAATAAATGACTAGTGAAACTAAATTCCAAAAAAAATGCAATTTTGTACCCTTTGGCAAGGACATACCGCATTAAAAATATGCCCTTAAGAGTTGACCCAGTTGTTTGGGATCTCGGAATGTATGTGAACAGTCACCTGCCTTTTGACCAACATGTTTCCATTGTTGTAAAAATGTTTTTCTATATTGCACAGCTTATAAACAAAGAGATTATATCTACATCTGAGAATGTTATTGTTTCCCTTTACTCAGACCTCACTAGGCCAATCATTGAATATAATACTCTCTTTGGCATGTATCTCTCCAGACAATGCAACAAGCGGGATGCCCATAGACATGCCTTATAAAAAGGATACAATGCATAAACAACATACCTTACATGGACTGCCTTAAAGTCCTGTCACTATATTCTGTATCTCATAGAATGCTAGGAGGTGACCTGTATCTGGCATACATGCATGCTCCGACCCAGTACTGGTAGATTTACTGCACATCAGCAAGTCAAATAGCATCAAAACTACTCAGTCTGGAAAGTTAACCCTTTTCTCCAACACCAACAGAATGGTTTGGAGGGGCAGGTATATGTTGCAGAAGATACAACTGCTCTGGAACAGACTCCCTAGCTACATAAAGTAAAGTTAATCTGTGTCCATAGTCAAGTGCAACTTGGATCTATGGATGTAAAACAGAAATTTACTCCTGGACTGCCCCTTGCACTACTAAGGGACAGAGGCAGCTCCTAAATGCATTATCCCATGCATGGGTCATCTCAAGTTATCTATGGTTTGATGTCAGTTATTCTCATTAAGTGCAATATATAATTATTGACCATGGGATGTATAAGGTCAGTCTGTAACCAAATGGGATAGATTAATTTGAACACAAAAATGGAAACTGTCAATGAATAAAATGGCCCACAAAGCTAGCTAGCCTAGTTATTACCTATGAACCCATGAACCTATGATAGCCATAACATAATCACATCTTGATATTTTTAAATCTGTTTATCTGTCTGTAAAGATTATATATCAGAAAAACATTCTGATTGAATTTAATGACTCTTGACTGACTTCTGATGTGAAAGGGAAGCTTGTTCCATAACTTTGGTAGGCATTATGGAATGCATGTGTCATATATTTCTATTCTTCATATTTATTTCTAGCATTAGGTTCTTCAGTTTGGTGTTAGCTCACGCAGTGATGCATTATAGGCAATAAATTTCAAATAGAAATTAATCAGAAACAGGCTTATATACTAGGTAGAGGTCATCTCAGTAAAGTAGCCTAACTAGGGCATGACGAGAGAGGCAGCTGCCCCGGGCACAAAGTGTTGGGGGAAGCGATCAGCCGATCCCAATCAGCTGGCATTTGTGGTGAAACCTGAGTGCTGTAGTGCTCTGTGTGTTATCTAAACTCTACCAACTGCTTGTATTTGATTGTAGTTTTCTACAGTTTAAAACTAAAAAAGAAAAAAAAAATCACTTTTCTTTAAATAAAATTTGAGTGTTGTAGCACTCTGCGCAGGTAACGTATAAAGAGTATCAGCTGTTTGCTACAGTATCAGAGCTTGTTTTGTCAGAAATCAGCATTTTTAGTGAAATTAGTATATTTCTTCTTTGAATAATAGTCCAGATACAAATATCCATCGTACACAGCCCAACAAGATAACAGTGTTAATGTCTATCAGGAAAAGCTTACCTGTCGTGCCCTTTTGCTTAATAGATATTTTACTCATTAAATTATGCATGGGTTGGCATTTTAATTTATCTGTTATTCACTATTTTGAATTGAGCTAAATTCCTTATTAAGGTCAAGATAAGCAGCATGCAGTGTCAGGCCTTTATCAAGTGGTACTGGTACCTCTTCAAAGACTGTTACAATATTCACCATGCAAAGGGCAAAACTAATCCCCCTCCCCACCCTTCATATTTTTTATGCTTCTGCCTCCCTCTAACCATCAATATTCCATCTGCTCACCCTACTGACCAATCATTTTCTTATGAATAAAGATATTTATGCTCATTTGTTCCCCTAGATATGACGTGGTGAACATATTAAGAGCAATATTGTGTCTGTGTAGTTTATTGCATTTTTCTTAATATGGCCATAACTCCTCAATGTACATTCTCACAAATACCCAATCCTCCCTGTCCTTTGAAGGGTAAACACCTCTGGTGATTTTAATTTTTCATCAGGGATTCTACCCAGAGTGTACACTCCACAAATGGTCCTCACTGTCTTTGCTCGAGACAGAGAGACAGAAAAATTAGTAGGCTATTACTTATTGTTTTTCACTGTTCCTCACAGGCTTTTCCAGAGTTAAAGGCACTAGTCAGACATACTGATAATGTTCCATATCTAACAGTAATAGGTCCCTGCATCATTTTATATAGTACTTGCTTAAGGCTGATGGATTTAATATTATTTAAGTCTGATATGAATCTCACTTCTGTGTTAATTGGTGCCACAATTGCATATCATCTTGTCAGAGTGTGTTCATACACTGACATGCTATATAATAATTTATGCATGCAATAATTGGATCAATGTGTGCAAATAAATGTTTATTTCTTTAAAATTACTTTTGACTACAGTGTCAGTTGTGCAACAGGGAGCCCACACTCCTTTTGTTCAGAAAGCTGTGAATTCTATTCCAACACTAGGTAGATTGGTTGCTAACACTGCAATGCAGCATATGGGGGAGCTGCACTCCTGAGTGTGCCATCCTTCTGATGAGAGTTTAAACCAAAGCCCCATCAGCTTGAGTTGGTTGTAGCTCAGGTGAATGCAAAAGATCCTGCAGCACCCATTTAAAAGAGTAGAGGAAGAACCCTGATTCCTTGGCCAATTTTCCCTTAGTAGCATAAATACCACATCGGGTTTCCCTTGAAAAGAGGCTGCTAACCTAGTGGAATTAACTTGGTCAACAAAAGAATATCTAAAAAAAATGCACTATTGAATGGATTTAATGGGTACTGCATGGTTTTCACTTCTTGAAGATACTTAATGATGCAATAAAACATAAATATATCAAACCTCATTTGATGTAGAACAGCTTGATATTTATTATAAAATTAGTATCCTTGGTATCAAGGGCAGTGAAAGCATATTAGTTCATCACAGAGCACGTACATATGTGCATCATTTGAAACCACCTAGGTAGTATACTGCTGATAATTATTTAAGTAGAGAGCAGGCAGTTCTCAAAATTGCCTATGTACATTATAGTGTTTCCTGCTTATTGCCTTATTTCTCATGCTTGCATTTCTCTTTATGTGTGTGTTTTAGTGAAGTTTCATCTGTGTGGGCCTTTGTAACAGAAACGAAAAATGAGTCACATATTCATTTGTCCTAATTATAAATAATTTCTAAAGGAAATAAAAGAATCATCAACTGACTATTTTAATGAACATAGTCTAGGAGTACACAGAAATGCATTATTGAATTGCTCTTGGCATGAACAAGAATTAACATCAAAGATAAATGACAGGAAATCCAGAAAGTGAATAGTCGGCAGCAAAACATTATTCCTGAGACTAATAATGCAGAGAAGAGAGTGATTATTGCTGTTCCATTAAGGAACTGGATGATGGCTGGAGCCAGTGTGACTGGCACATGAAACAGCAGAGGAAAGCATCTGAAGAAATATAGCAATAGTCTTTGATATCTCAAAACAAAATAACTATGCCTCAGAAATGGGAAGTATAATTGCTAACCAAAGTCACTTGAGGATAACGAAAGCTATCCTGATTAATACTTCAATAAATGCACACTGACTGAGCAGGGCTGAAGCTAGTTTGAACACACTGAAAAGTATAGCTATGAACAGTGAGGATCATCACAGTGGGTGAAGGTTAGTGTCTGCTAGAGAATGCTGAACATATTGTAAAATATTCTGTTTATGCTTGCTGTAATATTAACTATCATGCTACTAATACGTCAGCACTGCAATTTCTGATTTTTTTATATTTACTTTTAAAGGGTACCCAATTCCAAAAAATGATGAGTAAGAATTGCCAGTTGTTTGAAGGAGCAGTACATCCACTCATAATCACAAAAGTGGTGTTGGACTTTCTATTTCATTCTGCCTTGCTGCTGCACAGTGACTTCCATTTACCAGTAATATAAAACTGCCAGAAAGAAATGCCTATATACCTGTTAACTTCTGATCGTTAAGAGTTGAAATGCCTTTTGGTTATAAGATTGCAAAACATTCTTATTGTTTTCTAAATAAAAGTTGCTCAGTTACTAGACCCCTTAAAACTACTGATATTGCATATTGTGTAGTGGATACATAACCTTAATTAAGTCTGACTTCATGAAGAAAGTCAATACATAGAAATAGCAAGACTAAATCTGAGAACCAACATCATAGCTTTATGCCTGACTCATAGCAGCTCAAGTGTATGAATACCTGACAGTGCCCTACATCAGCTAATTACTTTTGCAACACATTAAACCTCTGTCTATATAAATCACTGACTATGGGCATGGGCAATGTCCTGTGCCATTCCTACTGCATAGAATAGGCAACATGTTTATTAAGAAAGCAGTAATACCAAGCAGGTTGTGTGTTACTGAGTAAATAATACATGCCAGAGGTTTTCTGAGGCCCAGCACCACAAGCAAAGGACCTCTACACCCCTGAAAGGGTGTTATTTACACAGTGACACACACCCCAACAAGTGTTATTACACTTTGAGAATGCACTATCTGTTAAATTGTTTTGTTTTATCTATTTATTTTTTTACTATTTTTTATATTTTTGATGTAAAATAGTTTCTCTGCCTAAGGTTTAGAACTTGTAGTATACACAATTGTTGCTGGATGAAATATTTTACATCCAAACTACAAGTTATATAATTATTTAATATCTACACACACACACACACACACACACACACACACACACACACACACACACACATTCACAAACATAGATAGCCATACTCAAGTCTAGAAATATACACATTCAGAAATACAGATATACATACAAACATGTATAGCAGTAAACATTCCCAATCTCTCTTTCTCTCTCTCTCTCATTCTCTCACACAAACACATGCACACAGAAAAATTACATCCACTTTTCTCCTCAGAATCATCCATCCACAATACCTATTATTTAAAAAAAAAAAGCATTAATGATTTTAGCCCCGCCCCTTTCCACATTCCTCTCCCACTCCATTTACTTTCCACTGATTTTGCCTATATTACTGCACTGCATATTTAATTCTTGGTAAATCACTGCAAATTAAAACCACCAATACTGCCAGAATTTAAAAGTTTATGTTGATTGAATGCCTGTTGCATTCAGTGCTCTGTTTCTCCTGTCTTCATATCTCTCACTCATTCTCTTGCATATGCTTTTAAGTATGCAAGCACACACTCACTAACACATACACCTACGCTGACATTCTGTTTAATGCCAGATAGACTAAAGCTGGTTTCATAACATTTGAAATTTTACTTAATAAGTGCCACGAGTAATTTGAGTCAGCATTCAGTATACAGTCATAGCTCTGTTCTAGTTTAAACATCATGCATGCAAACAGATTAGTCCCTTCTGAAAACCAAAACAGAAAACTGAAATGCATCTTTGACAGCCTTTTTACTTCTTATATCCTGCTCCTATTACACCTACAGACACCCTTCATTGCTGTCCATGCAGAAATCAACTTCACTTAATGCAAATGTTAGTTCTTACACAGTTAAGCAGCAATATATAGCCTATTATGTTGCTTTACGTATTTCATTAGGGTCCTGTGGACTTTATCCCATCCATACCTACATCCTGACTAACTAACTATTAAGTAAGATTCTACATAGTCATTAAAGCATTGGTACAATGATATTAGATATAACTGATTCAGCTAAGAAGAATATGTTCCACAAAATGCCAGCTCACCAAGGAGCTAGAGTTAATGAAGAACATTTTGTTATTATAGTCAACTATTTAGCTTACAGATTTATGCAAGTCAGAAGAATATGTGCCTCAAGATATACTGTAATGTTCATTGCTGCTAGAATACCAGAAAAGTGACAGTAACTTTTTTTTCTTTACTCCTTACTGAAAATATTTTCAACATGAATAGTAGAATGTATCATAGAACAAATAAGAATGAAATGAAACTAAATACATTGCATGGAGCAAGGTGGTAAACACATCAACATCATAATAATAAACATCAAAGGGCAAGTAAAATTTTTTTTAAAAAGCATACTATATTAAAACACTGAAAAAGTGAATATGTAGTTGGAATGCAAATTCAGAAATGTGGGATATAATTGACAGTGTAACAGAAAATGTCATTATTAACACCTGTGTTACTGTACTGTATTTGGGTGTTCTTTTTTATTCCTCCATAATATCCAGCCCTACCCATAATAACCTCTTCAACTTTCATAGAAGAAATTGCATTGAGAACACAAACCTTCAACAACACTTTTCTTTGGGAAATACTGGTTTATGGAAACAGACCTCTCCCAAATTAAAATAAATATTTCTGCCATACCTCTCAATCTCTTAGTGAAAGAAATCTGGACAAAGCCCAACAAAATGGAGGGACAAAGGCTAAAAAATAGGGACATATTTTAATTCTTGTTCTTATAAACTTAGAACTTTGCTAGAGTAACAGGATTTGTTTTAGCATGCATTTTCTGAAGGATTTGAAGTCTGAAACTCAAATGTATACCATTATTTAGTGACTTCAATCTTCAGATCATCTCACTGATTTGTCTGAAAACCACAAATTTTATGAGGAAAAGCCCAAAAATATGAGACAAAAATCTGGACATTCTGCAAAAATCTGGACAGCTGAGAGGTATGATTTCTGATGGAGTAAGGTAAGGAGCTTCACTCTCCCCATATATATCGTACTTTATTATCACTTCATGGTCACTGCAAATTAGAAAAAAATAACCATTAGTTGAACAATATTTTAAATGGCTCACTCTTCTCCTGAGATGCTGTTGACCTCAAGAAAACTAGCCGTATCTGTCATTTTAACGAGCAAAACCTAAGGGACAGAATATTTCTGCCCAGCTACTTAGCATACCATGAGCTTGTGTGACCTCAGTAAAGTATATTAAGCAAGAAAGTGTAATGTGAAGCCCCCTTTATGGAAGGTGTAAGAGCTGTGCCGCCCCCTTTATGGAAGGTGTAAGAGTTGTGCCTCCCCCTTTATGGAAGGTGTAAGAGTTGTGCCTCCCCCTTTATGGAAGGTGTAAGAGTTGTGCCCTTTGTGGTGCTTTACATTGTGTATTTGCTTTTCTTTTGTACTTTGTAAGGAACTTGCCATTTGGGCCACCACCAACTGTATGAAACAATAGTGTTGGAATAATCAGCCATTTCAAATTATTTTTAACAAATTCTGAATGCTTTTTCCCATATATATGCACCAACGTATAATAGGATGGGTACACAGTGGGCCTTGCTCAGGGCTATTGCTCACTTTAGCAAGTCATGCTAGCCCACAAATGATCATATTTCCACAAGAAACAGAAGTTACTTATTTGATCTCCCAGACTCCTCAAGGCATGTCAATTGCTTATGCATCCCTAGGACTTATTTCTCTCCCATCACAGTGGGAGAAAGGGAAGCAAACACAGCCTCATCATTTTTATCCCAACCCACTTGCCTCCTCTATCACCTAAATGGCTATTTAATCCTGAGCAGTTTGGATCACAAGGTTGAATCAATATATAAAAAGAAGCAATCAAAGAAAAATCAGTGCAACGTGTTGCAATCAAACAGAAACAAGCAAACATTAATGTATCCATGCTTGAGCTATTAAAAGCAAAACAAATTGTTCTCAAGCACCAAAAAGCACCAAAAAGTGAAAGACTTGAATGGAGGTCCATATCTACTTTACCTACTCCTAAACATCCAGTTCTGTCAACTTACATTGGTGAAAGAGTTTTCACATGTTTTGGTACAGGGCCATATGGGTCTTTGTATTCTGAGGCAATTGCATTCCTGGTCAACACAAACAATTATTTTAACCATATTTGCAAATTTAATTGAGTCATCACAGTAAAACTCCTTAAAATCTGCAATTTGTTGCATTAATAAGTTGTCCTTGGCATACTTTCTCTTTTACCTCCTTTGCTGTGTGATGTGGACTTTATTTATATAGGTTGGAGGTGTAGAGGATGCAATTGCCCACAGTGCTCTCACCACAATTTTATATTTGCAATACAATATAAAGTGAAAAATCTCACTGAGGCAAGAAGTGACTGCTTTAATAAATTATAGTAAGATAACTCATAAGGAAATCCTACTCCCTAGTTGTACAAAAACTGTGCAGAAGAATGACATATATAAGTCTTGCACAGTTATAAGAAACACAGCTAGGACAATAGAGATACAGTCAGTCAGTCGATCGATCAGACAGTGACAAATGGACATTCCAAGCAGGCAGACATTCCTAAAAGCTAAGTTCACAATCTGCATTGTGGTATTTGCAGAATGTGCAAACTTGTCTTGGAAAACAGACCAGGTCAAACTTTGCACTGGCATCCATTACACATCTGAAAAAGTTTGAACATTTTTTATTGCTATGGAGTCATCTTAACTACCATATAAGTCCCCTTTGTGTTTTACTGCCAACATACTTGCCTATATAGCTCTCCACATGCTTACTAATAGTGCTAAAAGTAATAAGTAACTTAGTGCCTAAGAAATGCCTATTGATATGCATGCCCTTGAGTCCCCAAAATTCCACCCCCAGATATTGCATTGTGATGTGATATTAAAATAGTATATGTGGGATAAATAGCTGCTCTAACCCACTTTTGTTCCACAAGAAAGATTTGCATAAGGCATTCTGCAGTTGTATATATCCAAAAATCGGTTTTGCCTAGGTTGTTTTAATATGCCAGAAGAAGAAAGAAGCAATACTGGTCTTGCCTGCCACATATATGTGGAGACTAACCAAGGGGTACATACCTTTCTTATGCCATTCCTTCTACAATGCCTTTTCCTCCCTCCTTTTGTGATACCTAGGAAATTCCAGAAAGAAGTACAATTACAATTGTGAGAAATATGATAGCTTAGTTGATGTGCTCAGAGCTGTCTGCAAGACAGCAACTGTGTCTGATCATTTAATCTGCTGAAAAAGATTTTCAGAAAACAAATGCAGTATGGAGCTTTTGGTAGACATATTTCTAACCAGCTTCTGGGGCTTACTCCAACAAAGTACATTCTGGTAAAGTGGGGAAAAGGGAATGTTTGTAAATATGGTCTCACCTTAAACATCCTCCAAAATGTATTAACCGCATCACATCACCAGTATCTTCATCGTCAAGTTAGAACATTTCCCATCCCACATGAAATCATTATCTTTACTCTGTGGTTTCTTCATCCAGATTTAAATAAGGTCTGAATTTTCTAAAGTATATAAATCTTTAGGCAGAACATTATTTTTAAGAATTCCTGCTAGCTAAGACTGATAGGCCTATATTCTTCCATATATCAGCCTCCAATATTAGCAAGTTCCAAAGTGGCTTGTAACATAATAATGTCATAATTATATAAGGAGAATAATGAAACTGGAAACCTAATTACTTAGTACATCCTTTATTCTCCAAGGGAATGGGGTGCCCCTGAGAACTTTTCAAATACTTAAGTACCCATTTACAGCAAAAGCCTCAACCTTCTAAACACTAACTTTTAAACACTTTGGGAGAAGTTCTACCATACCTCTGTGTCTCTCGTCTGGTCAGGATAAAAACAGACAAACATTTGTGGGTTCTGTTCAAGCAGCTTTGCTACACACAAACACATCAGAAATTAGGCTTTGTTACATAAACTTAAATAAACTTTTAAACAGACTAACTACCACACTCATACATGTTAACACTCTGTTTTTTCTCTCAAAATGGCACTGCTGCCTGCAAGTGCTCTGTATTTATATGCACGTGCTACATCTGCAAATGCTTCTTAAAGGTACATACACATGCTCTGCTCTACATCTTCCCTCTTTGACAAATAGTCGTCATACAAAATGACAGTATTCAATAACATGAAATTTACAGAAATGATCTTTTGGCATGCAGTTATATAGAACCAGTTATATGACATGCACTCATAAAAACTTAGACACACATAAAACAATTATGTCGAAGTTGCTGTGTATTTTACACAAGGTCTGGAAATATGACCTGAATTTGTAACATGAAAGTCAGAATTAGATCTAGCAATGGGGACTGTCTTCAAGGAATGTTCAACTTTAGTGACATCTGGGACATCATCAGGAATAGGAATGGACACTGTGACATGTTCTTCGGTATGAACATTGTCTGGATTGCTCTGAGATCTAGAATCTGTATCACAGGTACGATGCTGCAATATAATTTTTGATACAGGAAAAATATGTCTGCAGTTTCTCCTGTACTCTATACCCTCATATTCCACTAAGTAGGATCTTGGCTCGGTATATATACCTTTCACTTGACCAATTCGATCAATGCCTTTCACTATTTGCATCCTCACTGTCTCTCCTTCTTTTAACAGATGAAGAAATCTGCTCATTTCATCATAGGTGGACTTCTGAGAAGAATGCTTCTTAAAAAGTTGGGCTTTCATTGCTCTATTGTTTTTAGCAGTAGGCAACAACAAACTACAACTGATAGGCAAGGTTGTTCTTGTTTGCCTAGATAAAAGTCTCTGAGCAGGCGAGCCTAGTGACTGAGACCTGGTTCAAGGCTCCAGAGAGCACCCCTACAATACCAGGCTACAACTCTTACCACACTTTTCAGTCACCAAACCAGGACAGAAACACTAAAGGTGGAGGAGTGTCCATATTCACCAAGGATATTCACACCTCCAGGCTAGTTGCCCAACACAATGCATCCAAAATTCTCCAGGTGCAACTAACATTGGGTAAGACTGCAATCCAAATTGTAGCTTGCTACAGATCCCCCAACATGCCGCAAGCTTCTCACTACATCTTTCTAAACATACTGGAAAATATTAAGATACAACCAAACACCCTAATACTGGGTGATTTCAATTACCCTGCCATTAACTGGGAAAACTACTCATGTACCAACGTCTTTACCCAGCGGTTCTTGGAATTCATAAATTCCAATGCCGTGGATCAACTAATCTATAGTCCAACCAGGGGCTCCAATATCCTGGACCTGGTCATTACTAACATGGGAAATCGATGCTCCACACCAGTGGTCACCTCCTCATTGGTTAGGTTTGCCATAAGCTAATCACCTTTGACATCCACACCGACGAGTAAGGAAACATCTGTAAAAAACTTCTCCAAGGCCAACTTCATGCTACTCAAGTCAGAAGTGACAAACTTCATGACACCCATGCAGATGGGAATTGAAAGTTTGACTGCTGAATCCTACACTAATGCACTGTATGAGCACATCCACTTGTGCATGAATTGTGCCATTCCAAATAGAACAAAGACACTCTCCTCCAAAAAAAGGGAGCCAATCTGGTGGTCTCCTGTCATAAACAAACTATACAACAGAAGGAATAAACTGTTGCAGAAAAGAGGAAACTCCCAGGATGCAAAAAACTCCCTTACCAGCCTCAGTAAGAAGCTGAGATCCCTCATAAAATCCTCCAAAGCTAGTTATGAAAATAAAATTGCCAAAGCTTCCAAAGACAACCACATGGCATTCTATAGTTATGTCAAGAATCTAAATGGCAATTCTCAGATCTACTCTGAGCTACAACAGAATGACATTAAATATATTGATCCCAAGGACATTGCCAATATCCTGACAGATTGATTAAGTGCCAGCTTCACCACAGAAAGGGCCCATCTCAATACCAAAAGATTTCCAAATTCTGGTAATCACGGCCACACAGGTAAAAAAATGCACTCTCCAAAGCTAAGAATACAGCATCCATGGGACCAGACGACATCCCCATTTTTGTACTACATGAACTACAAAATGAAGTTGCACCTCACCTAATTGTCATGTTTAATTATAGCTTCACCTCAGGCCTCATGCCCACTGAGTGGCACACAGTTACAGTTATCCCACTCCACAAGGAGGGATCCACCTTGGATCCCAGGAACTACAGTCCCATCAGTCTGATAAGCATGACCTGCAAGGCCATGGAACGTATTATCATGGAACTTATAAACAAAGACATTGGCAACCTTCAAACACTAGACCACACCCAGTTTGGGTTTGTGAATGGACAATCATGTCTCCTGAACCTGACTGACTTCTTCTAATCATTCTCCAGAGCTATGGATGAGGGTAAGGCGGTCCACACAGCCTATCTGGACCTCACCAAGCCCTTCAACACCATCCTCAACTCTGGAATCATAGATAAACTTACTAAGCCTGGCATAAATCCCTACATCACTTGATGGGTTGCCAAATGCCTTACTGACAGAACCCACACTGTAAAAGTAGCCGACTCCAAATCCAGCTCCAGACATGTGACAAGTGGAGTACCTCAGGGTTCAGTCCTGGAACCACTCTTGTTTGGCATCTACTTCTCTGAAGTACAGGCCAAGACTAAGGGACTCTGGCTAACAAAGTTTGCTGATGACTGCAAACTGGGAGCCATTATTTAATCCCCATGTGATGTGGATATTCTACAAAAGGGCTTTACAGAAACATATGCTTGGTGCTAGAGCCAGGGGCTCAAGCTCAATGCCACGAAGTGTATAGTTATCCCCTTTGGGAAAAACCATGTACCCATGAATTACCACATAGCTGGCAGTACACTAAACACCAAAAGTGTGATAAGAGACTTAGGAACACAGGTGGACATTGGTCTCACCTTCAATAACCACATTGCCACAACAGTCAGGAAATCCTTCTATGTGGCACACCTCATCACTAAGGGCTTCTCATCTAGAAAAAAAGAGGTCATTGTCCCACTGTACCCATCCCTCATTAGACCCATCATAGAGTGCATTGCCTTGTTTGGTATGTACCTCGCAAGACATCTGCAACAACTGGAAAGGCCACAGAAATGCTTCACTAAAAGAATCACAGGCCTAAAGCAGATGCCCTATGCTAACCATCTAAAAAAACTCCAGCTATACTCTGTCACATATCGTTTACTCAGAGACGATCTCTGCTTAACATACAAGGCCATGTCAAACCAGAGCTGTTGGACATGCTACACTTAAAGAAATCCCAATCCTTCAGAGCCACATGCTCCAGGGACCTAAACCTTGTCATCACAATGAACAAAACATGCTGGAGGGATAGGTTCCTGACCCAGAGACTCCCCATACTCTGGAATACACTGCCCATACATGTCAAGCAGAGCACCTCCTTGGCCCTCTTCAAAAGGAACCTTGACGATTGGATGGGAGATAGGAAATTTACCCCGGGGATCATGTCAGTTGCCCTGCTAGACAGTGGTCCAGGGAAGTACATATTGTGGGAAGAAATAGCCAGGGAATTGTTACGGCTAGGCTTGTATAGGCAATAGGGCCGATAGCCTAGTACCAACCTATGAACCTGTAAATGAGATACAGCACATACACTCTGATCTACAGCCCCCCTCTTTCAGAAATTGATCATGCAACTTTATGAATCTATTTGGCATGCAGATTATACAAGTAGTTCTTTGTCATGCAATTATACAAGACTAGGTACATATATACAGTTATGATCATGCTGCTGTGTATTTCAAACTGGGCCTGGAAATTTGACCATATCGTATGACATAAAGCTGGGAATTAAATTAGGTTTTGCAACTGGAGCTGTCTCTACAGAATGTTCAACCTTGGGAGTATTTGGAACATCCTCATGAATGGAAGTAGAGGTTGACACACTCTGGGATAGAAACAACATCTGGTTCGCTCTGAGATCTAGAGTCTGTACCACAGGAACAATGCTACAATAATGATTCTGGTACAGGAAGAAGATGTCTGCGATTTCTTCTGTAATCCACACCTTCAGATTCTACAAGGTAGGATCTCAACTTGGTACATATACCTGTAACTTGACCAAATTAGTCGAAACCTTTCACCCTTTGTATCCTCACTGTCTCTCCTTTCCTCAACGGGCGAAGAAATCTATTCAATTTATCATAACCGAACTTCTGGACAGAACACTTCTTGAATAATTGAAATTTGATGGTTCTGTTGTTCTTAACTTTAGGCCTAAGTAAACGAGCTAATAGGTAGCATTGTCCTGGTTTGCCTGGATAGAAGTCTTTGAGCAGGTGAGCCAAGTATATCATCATGAACTATATTTCTGAGATTAAGTAAATTCAAAAAGACACTGGTATTGTCACTCTTTGACCTTTCAAGTAATCGCTTTGCACTCTGCACTGCACGTTCAGCTATTCCATTTGACTGTGGATATTCAAGACTGCTAATAACATGTACAAAGTCCCATTCTCTTACAAATTTCTGAAACAACTGATTAATAAATTGAGTACCATTGTCAGAAATAACTTTGTGTGGACTACCATGGACTGAGAAATGATGTTTCAACTTAGTAATAATAGCAGTGGATGTTAGATTTGGTAGTAAGTCAATATAAAACCAATTCAAATAAGAGTCTACCAATACTAAGTAGTGTTGATTGTCTCACTCGAAGGTATCAGTGGCTACTGTTTACCAAGGTAGTTCAGGAACATGACCTAGCTGAAGTGGTTCTCTTTGCAAATGCGGTTTAGTACTATTGCATACTGAACAAGAAGAACATACTTTATCAATGTCTTTCAATAAGGAAGGCCAAAATACTAGTTCTCTCACTCTTTTCTTAGTAGCTGTGTAACCTGGGTGACCACGATGCAAAATCTGGATATATTCTTGTTTAAAGAAGGAGGAACAACAATTTTAGGACTTTTGAAAATAATGCCAGCTTCCATCAACATTTCATCTCTGTAAGGAAAATAGGTTTGCACTTCAAGTGGTACACTAGATTGCTTTGATGGCCATCCAACATTAATGTAGGGCTGAGCTTTTGCAAAATTAGATCAGTCTTTCTATGATCTCTCAGCTCAAGTCTACTGGTAGAAAAATTACGCACTGCCATCATGTCAAAGTCAAAATTCTCTACATCAAGCTGTTCTGTCGTACGTCTGGGTGATCTGGATAAGGTATCAGACAGATAAAGTAGTTTGCCTTTTGTATAGACCATTTTGAAGTTACACTTTTGCAATTTAAGCATCATTCTTTGTAATCTTGCTGGAGCTAAATGCAGAGGCTTCTTTAGAATAGTAACTAGAGGTTGGTGATTAGTTTCAATCTGAACAGCTTGACCATAGATATAATCATGAAACTTTGAACATGCAAATACTATTGCCAAAAGTTCTTTCTCAGTTTGAGCATATTATATTTCAGTTTGGGTAAGTGCTCTAGATGCACAGGCTGCTGGTCTGCCCTCTTGAAGAATGACTGCACCAAGACCACATTTTGAAGCATCACAGGGAAGAGTGACTGGCTTATTTACATCATAGTATCTTAATGTAGGTGGGGTGGCAATTTTCTTCTTAAGATCTTTAAATGCCTTCTAGTGCTGTTCTAACCATGACCATGTAACATTTTTGCATGTCAGCTCTCTTAAAGGTGCTGTCAACTCACTGAAGTCTTGTATGAACTTGCCTAAATAGTTGATCATGCCTATGAAATGCTGTCGAGCTTGAATGTTATCTGGTACAGACATCTCAAGAATAGCTGCTTGCTTGGTCGGGTCTGTTTTCAAGTCAGTAGTGGTAAATAAATGACCTACATATGTAACTTCTGGTAGTCTGAATTTGTAGTTTAGAGGACTGAGCTTTAAGTTTAATTCACATGCTCTGTCTAGAACTCTCTTTAGGTTTCTGTCATGCACTGTTTCACCATTGCCTCCAACCAATAAATCATCTACTATTATGACACAAGGATAACCCAAACAAATTTGCTCCATTGCAATCTGGAAGACTTCACTTGCAGAATTTATTCCAAATGCCATCCTTAGGAATCTGTATCTGCCAAAAGGGGTACCAAAAGTGGTTAGTAATAAGGACTTGTGATCAAGCAACACTTGCTAAAATGAACTTTTTGCATCCAAGACAGAAAAAACTGTGGTAGTCAGTATTAGAGCAGTGACCTGTTCAACTGTACTCATTGGATGATGTGGTCTCTTCAATGCTTTGTTCAAATTTCTTGGGTCAATACATATTCTGATTTCATCTGAGCCTTTTTTGTGAGCTGCGATCATGGATGACACCCATTCAGTTGGTTCTGTAACTGGACAAATGACACCTTGTTGTACCATTTTATCCAGCTGAGCTTTGATTTTATCCTGCATAGCTATCGGAACTCTTCTTGCTGGTCTGACTACTGGAGTGACCTCTGGGTCTAACTTCATGGAATACACAACTGGAAATCTGCCCAAGTTGTCATCGAAAACTTCAGCATACTCTGAGAAAATGGCTTCAGAAAAATTGGAACTAGGATATGCACTTATATGATGAACTTCTTTGGTAAAAAAAAGTAGATTCATTCTCAAACTGTCTTTGCGACCCAATAAAAACTGTACTGGTCTTTGGACTACATAGAATAACAAGTCATAACAGTTTTTAGCCAAATAACATGAAAGCATCACTGAGCCTTTGGTTTGAATTTCTTCACCTCTATAAGCAACAATTTCGCACTACTAGCCACATTGAGTTGCTCATTTGTTCTCACCTTAGTAAATGTGTCTGCTGATATAACATTACACTTTGAACCAATGTCTACTTTAAGCTCTGTGGATTTACCATTGATCTGGACAAAAAAAACACTTCACTCTTTACCAACAAATTCACTGCATCATCAATTCTTTCACAAATTACTGATACACCATCTACATAGAAAGTGGATTGCTGCAACTTTACTTGATAAATTTTCTTTTTTGAGTGACCCTTCTTTAAAACTGTGTGGGGTTTGCTTAATTTACAACATTTTTGAAAATGGTTCAATTTTTTACACTTGTGACATTGCTGACCAAATGCTAAGCATTTCTCTCTTTTAGATTTATGATTGGCACCACAGTTGTGACAGTTAACAATAAAGCTGGACTTGGGTTTTTGTTGATTCACATCTGTACTGCATTGAGCATGCTCCTTTAACTGAACTGGTCTTAGAACTTGCTGCAAAACTACATGGTTTCCCCTGATGAGCCAGCAGGAGTTGTGGCTGCCATGAAGTAGGGTCTACTTATGTTTGCCAAATGTTGCATGCTATCTACATTTGCCCTGGAGCCTGCTGAAACCATGCTCTTGTCACTTGCAAACATACTTGTGTGTTTCTTTGTAACTTCATGGATTTGACAAATCTCTATGGTTTGACTCAACATTAAATCATTGTCACAAAGCAAAATCTTTCTCACAGCAGCACTATCAATACCACACACTAGCCTGTCTTTTATTAACTCATCTTTTAGCTCACCAAACTGGCACATTTTGGCTTTGTTTCTCAGGTCAGTAATATAAGCTGCGAAAGTTACATCTGGTTTCTGATCTCTTGTGTAAAACAAATTCCTCTGTAATGTAATATTTGTCCGGGGGTTACACATTTCTCTGAATTTGTGCTTCAAACACTCAGGGCCTTCCCTTGATTCAGCCTGTACAATGATATGATGATTTTCACCTTGTCCCTCATATACAGCTGGTGCATACACAAATGAACGCTCTCTTTCAGTTTCCTCTGACCCAGCTAGGTTTCGCAAAATGAATGCCCTGGTGCACGCTTCTTTGTCTGAATAAGCTGCTTGTATAAAAATATCATATTATTGCTCAAATATTCTCCAATCCTCTGCAATATTCTGATCAAATACTAGTGGTAAGGGCTTTTGAAATCACTCTGCCATATTAGCACATACTAGTGAAGGGTTTTGCAAATAAGCATGGACACTTGCACATGCACATGTCAGAACAGAAATTTATGCCAGTATTTCTAACTTTGCCCAATAACACAACAAGCCTCTGAATAACTGAACTTTGTGAAATAAGTCTTTTGGGCACTTATCAGTATAAAAAGCATTTCAAATGACTGCATGATGTGAATGAACTTGGCAAAAGAAGCTCAGAGTCTGAAACATTACGAAGTAATTGCACTTTGTGAATAAACGGGTCTAACGCAGATCATTGAAATGGCTCATTATCGAATACCGTAAAATCGAACTGCAAAACCCGAACCTTAACAATATCAAAACCTCAAAACAGTGAATTTTTTCCCAGGGAAAAAATTTGCTGTTCAGAGAAATGCACACACACCACAAGCACACTAAAAAGCAGCAATCCACACACATACATTTAAAAGTTACAACTAACCCTACACTACACTGCACATACACTACTATCTATCCACTTACCTTAACCCAGACCCTAACCCTAAGGTCTGTCACTATCGCACACTCACCTTACCAACGCCCTAACCCTAACTCACATAACCCGGCCCTAACCCCAAATTCTCACTATCGCACACTCACCTCACCCGCACCTTAACCCTAACTCACTTAACCCGCCCCAACCCCAAATTCAATCATAATCGCACACTTACCTGACCCGTGCCCTAACCCTAACTCACCCAACCCATGCCCTAACCCGAACGTCCGCACAATCACACACTTATCTTAACCCAACCCGTAACTTTCCACCGCATCGCTGAAAACAGAGAAGCCACAACAACGGCCAACCAAATTCTTTCCCTAGGAAAGAATTCAGTTTTGTGCAGCTTCGCTGTTTTCAGCATTCATGATATTGGGTTCGATATTGGATCATTTGAAATTCTGCCATTTCGATGATCTAATATAGACCCGAATAAACTGTACACAGCACATTGAAATTTTCCCAGAATGGTGGTACCTTGCTAGATAATTCTTTACAGTGCAAGAAACAGTCAGCAATGGAAGCACTTTGTGAATAGACACTCCCAGCACAAGACACTTTTTTAAATTGCTATACTTTGACTGTACTTCACAATACTTGCATTTTGCACACAAATAACTCTTCAGAATACAAGCACAGTAATAAGCACACACTGTAAGCACTTTTACACACTTTGAGATACTTCAAATAACTCTAGTCATGCCCTTGATACAATACAAAGTCATAGTTTTGCCAAAACACATGCAGTCGCCTTGCTTTATTTACACTTAATGTGCCCTTATTATATTTGTTTTGCTCGTTTATATCTTTCATGCCTATTGTACTTTTCTTGTGCTCATTTTACTCCACGCATGCCCATTTTTGCTCAAACACACTTGTTTTACTTTAAAATACTTGTTTTGCTTTTGTGATAATCGTTTTATCAAATATCTTAGTCTTAAACATTTGCTTAGTTAATAAACCTTTTGTGTCTCTTGCTTGTTTAATAATGCTGTTTGTGCCCTTTTAATGCTCTGTTTTATCTTTTTTTAAAAAAAAAAAAATAAGCAGTTTGTGCAAATTCTCACTACCTTTGATTTTTTTCTGGCTCTTTTTCATGCTCATTTCTCTTAGTTTACCTTCACTTTCATCTCTGCACCTCATGGCTCTGAATATCCTTCTCTGGAATACTGGTTCTAACACCATGTCACTCTCCTACTTTGGATACATTAGAAGAGTCTTTGTAGATTCTGTTCAAGCAGCTTTCTTATATAGAAACATATTACAATAGAAGTTTCCTAACTTTAACTTAAGTAACTTATATACAAACTAACTACTGCGATCAAAAATGCTCATACTCTGGCTGCACTTTTAAAATGGCACTGGAAATAGCATGTGCCTAGTATATATATATATATATATATATATGTGCATGTTCGGTCCTTTATATGCTTCTTAAAGATACAGCACATACACTCTCATCTACAATATCCATTTGCTACAGCAGAATTTGGTGTAGGTGTTGGTAGAGAAACAGACATTCTGTACATATTTGGGTATTTGGTTAGCTGAAGATCTTCCTTTTTCAGCTGGTACAGAATTTATTTGGTCCTTGTCTTCAAAATAATAGGTAAATGCCAAGCAGGGGGCACTCTCAAGGTACCAAGATGCCTAGCAACAGCACTGAGAAAGATAATTGCAATGGTTTCAGGATAAAAATGGGATGCTTATTAGATTTATTATTAGATTAGATTAGAAATAATTTTGATTCATATCTGTGCATTATTTCTGGCTTGTGTATGAAAATGAAGACGACCCTGTGGTTGCCTTTAGAACTGGTGGCGACTCTGATTTCATGAATTCATAAATGGCTCGAAACTCCATAAGCATATGTTAAATAGTTTTCATTACAAAGTTTATCCCCAGGATTCACGAAGCCTCCGCGTAAGAGTTATAACTCTTACACGGAGGCTGCAGTTAAATGGAGTGATGTCAGCATGCTTTGCATATTCATGAGAGCATGCTGAATCACACCTAAGTCTAACACGGTCCGTGTAAGACAGTAGGGGGCGTGTCCGTAGGCTGAGCCCTGCAAGCGGACACGCCCCCAGAAGTGTAAAAGTGCCCAAAGTAAACACCCACAACAGAGTCCACGGAAATGTGAATAAACACAACACAACACATGCCCCCACAGACTATGAACATAAAATATATATAAATGAACATGTTATATATTTTTTTAAATTGTAAAGATGTTTAACCGTGAGTGCGCTTGTGGCGTGCCCGTAGCGCAGCTACAGTTAGCAGTCAGTGGGAAAGCATATAAGAACTAAATATGCTAAATAAGCCAGGAAGCAATAGCGTAGCGGTAGAGATGTTGGCTGAAGAGCAGGCATTCATGGCTCGAGCTCCCACAACACCGATTATTTTTTTTTTCAAAATAAGCAGGAAACAAGTCCCTGACAAATATGTACACATAAAACCACAATTTATGTAAAATGTAATGTAATGTAATACCCATTTATAAAATGTTGTAGAACTGAAACTGCAGACCAACGCTCCGGTCCCACCAATGAGCGAACAAGGGCTGAATAATCCACAAGGTAAAATAGGAACTCACAGTTTATTGAAAATAAACCAAGTACACACGATCAACGATAACATAAACGAACAGCAGGATCCATTCAAATGCAAGGCACTGGAAACGGAGCCCCAAAACATCAAACAGGACAGTGCAAGACAGAATAATACTACAAAGAATCAGTTAAGCGCTTTCAACCATTTACATGGTCTTCATCAGAACTAACAGTATACGCCATAAACAACTCAATTTAAAACTTCTTTGGCGCCAAAAATTTTGCTTACTAACATTTTAAAGATGTATTACATCACTTCCTATAAGGCATATACCTGCCAATACGGAAATACATTCATCTAATGTATACTTCTAACGTGTAAATGCGTTCAGCCATAAGATTGCAATCTGCCTTTTAGACATTTTTTAAAAAACATTTTTTAAAAAACATAATTATCATCTCAAAAAGTGCACATCTAAAAACAACATATAAATTACAAATTCAATATGACTGCACAACAAATACTACGGATGATAAAAAAAATTTTTTCAGCAGTCTTAAAGCCCATTTCAGAACCAGATGAACAAGCATATAAAAATAATGCTTCAATAAAGAATGTGTGTAAGTGTAGTTGATGTCTTACGTTGAGCAACTAGAAATCTATGGATAAAAATAATAGATATATAAAAATGAAGAAAGAATAGTAAATCCTGAAATAATTCTCAGCGCAAATTGAAGCCTCAAAAGATGCTAATAAAAATGCTAATAAATATACTAATAAATATCTAAAACAGAAGTGCTGTGGATAATAACTAAATGTCACTACCTGTGGGATGTAATAAAATTGTTACATAAATATATAAATAATGAATATAAATACTATCCTATAAATTAAATACAATAAATTGATAAATTACTATATGTGGGTAATTCTTATGAAAATTTTATTAAGGTTACATAAAAATTTTTTTACCAATAAAGATTAATATTAATATAAGTAAGCTGATACATATGTCATATAAATAATCATAGTAGTAATCTAATAATAACATTCTGTGTGTATTTATAGAGAATTATGTTAAAAATGTATTATTTGATAATATACATGTTATTCAAGATGTTATAAAAATCTTTAAAAAATCTATTATAAAAAATTTTTTGTATAAAAAATTTTTTGTATAAAAAATTTTTTTGCAAAATTCCAATAATGGATATGTTTTAAAAACTCTCAATATACTATTATACCTCTTGATAATAAATATAATAAATAAATAAATATTTGATATGATAATTTTATGAAGTGTTTTATAAGATAATTCTATAAAATGATTGTAAACATGCTACATCAAAAAATATATATTTGTAATTATAATACTCAATAATGTTGAGAATGGTCAAAAATATTGAAGAATAAGAGTGAAAGTAAAAATACTCAAAAATAAGCTAAAACGTACATAGATATGCAAAAATATGCAAATGTAAGCATATATAAACAAAATTATAAAATTATAAAATTATAAGTGGGGACCTTAATTAATTACTTGTGAATTTGTGTTGTGTGTAATTAAATGAGTAAAGATTTTATAGAAATACACTCATTCAGACCCGGTGGATTGGTGGCATCCAAATGTATCTGCCACCAGGTTTCTTTGAAGGCTATTAAACTTTTAATATTGCCTCCTCTTGGATCATTAGGAATAACTTCCAAAATACTAAATTTGAACGTATGCTGTGTTCCCTTAACATTAATGTGTCTATATAGGGCATTATTTAAGTCTTTATTCTTAATACAATACATATGATCATATATGCGTTTTTTCAACTGACACTCAGTTCTTCCTACATAGAAAGCAGGGCACAAGTCACATAAAGCCATGTAAATAACTTGTTTTGTATTACAATTACCTGCTTGACTCACAATAATGCTGTTGTGTCCATTTTTAAGATAAATCTTTCTTGCACCGGACATAAATTTACAGTAATTACAACATCCACATTTCCTACTATTAGTTTTTCTAGAATACTTGCAACACATGTTTTTAACTTGATGTTGCTGTGTTAATAACTTCTTAATGTTGCAACCCATCCGATAAACAAAATTAGGTTTTGTACCTAAAATATCCACTAATATTTGATCATTGCTTATCATATACCAAAATTTGCATATTATACTTTTAATATTTTCAGCCCCTAAACAATAGGGTATTATGCAGGCACGTTTGAAACTGGGTTTAACTCCATCTTCTTTGATAATAGGAGTATTTTGAACAATTCCTGATCCCAATAAAGGTAAATATTTTATACCTCTTTGACTAATGACAAAAGAAATCACTTCATTCATCATGTCTAAGGGATAACCTCTTTGGCTAAAAAATTCCTTAATTAAAGTTAATTCATTATACATATCATGCTCATCCGAAACCATTCTCACTGCTCGAATAACTTGACCTTTAAATACATTATATTTGACCTTGGGTGGATGGTAACTAGAAAAATCCAAATAGTTGTTAGAAAACGTTTGTTTCCGATGAATTTGTGAATATATATTCCCATTGTTATTGACAATATATGTATCAAGATATGGTAATCCTTTGTTATTATGTGTGAGGGTGAATTTCAAGAAATTGCTGCTCCCTTGGATAAATTCAAAAAACTCATGTAGCAATCCTTCAGAGGCCTGCCAAATAATATATATATCATCCAGAAACCTGGAGTAATACCGAACATGTTGAAAATATTTGGATGGGAATAACACATTATCTTCCCAATTTAACATGACTAAATTGGCATAAATGGGGGCACAAGCTGCCCCCATTGCCACCCCCTTTGTCTGTCTAAAAATCTCGCCCTCAAAATAAATGAAATTGTTATCTAATACAATGGCCATTAATTCTGTAATCAGACATATAGTATCCCATTCCAGGTCAGTATGTTTGGTCAAGCTACTCGAGAAAGCTTGTAAGCCCTCTTCCTTGGGTATACACGAGAAAAGGTCCACTACATCTATAGTGACTATAATATATGGTTTGGTAGAATCTAAATCCTTGACTGGAAACTGAGATAAAAAACACCACGAATCCTTAACCATATGTGGTATAAAGGTGTAAACATTTTTCAATATCCTATCAATAAATTTGCCTATATTGAAAGTTTTTGAGTAGCTACCTGAGACAATTGGTCTCAGGGGTGGGTCTTTTGTATTCTTATGAATCTTGGGGATTCCCACCATAGTGGCTAGAGTTGGATTGCTAACTCTGATAAACTTGTATATAACATCAGTAATACGTGCCTCAACCAAATATTCTTCAATATACGAATCAATTCTTTGATAAGCAATATGTAATTCGTTCCTTGAAACAGCTGCGTAATTACCTGAAAAGTGTAAGATGTTATAAATCTTTTGTATATAGTTTAAGTTGTCATAGATGGCAATTCCTCCCCCTTTTTCGGGCTTCATAATACGAATAGATGTATCCCCCTTTAATGTTTGCAATATCTTATTCTCTTCCTTCGTTAAATTTTGGTTTTCCTTCATACCTTTTAAGTAGTTATATTCATTATAAATTTCTCTGGTCACTACCTTATCAAATATGTCGATGGTAGGATGGTTAGGTGGGGTGAATTTGCTCTTTAGAACTAAAGATTCAGAAATATCACTCTTATCTTCATTTTCTCTTAATAAGATACTATCTTTATAAAAAACTTCTAAATTTATTTTTCTAATATATTTCTTAAAATCAATTAAAACATCAGTAAGTTTAAAACCTGGATTAGGAATGAATTTCATACCTTTTTCAAATAATGAAAAGTATGCCTTGTCAATACTTAATTTAGAATAATTAAAAATGTTAAAATTCCGATAAGTATATATATTATCTACTATAATCATTTCATTATTGTCCAAGGTGTTTCCTCCATCTGTATTATCAAATTGTATATCATCTCTATTAGTACCAACATTAATGTCTGAATTGGGTATAACCTCAAGTGGATGTGTCCTATCAATAATTACTTTTGATACCTCCTGTGATATGGTGGATTCTTGGTTCTTGGGTATTTCTGAAAACCCTGAGTATTAAATTCATCATATTCAACCACATCATGATGTACCCTTCTATCGTTAATATCCTCGTAGCCTCTGATAGACATATTGTTGTATCTATCATTAATAGTAATATTACGTTTCTTAGACCACACATAAGCCACTTGTTGTTCATATTGTGTTTTATCCCTATTCATTTTATCCTGTTTGCGTGTACATAAATTTGAGGCCCACTTCTCAGCCTCTATAAATTGTTTGTTATATAATCTTTCCCAATCATTAAATAATAGATCATTTACTATAGTTGCATTCAAATCATCTACTTCTTGTATCAGCTTACTAAGTCTTTCGTCATAAAACTTCATAAGTAACTTAATATATTTGAACCCACATTCATCAAATAAGGAATTAAATTCATTTTTGCCCACATCTGTTAGCTCAATGCCCAAAGGTAGCTTAAAAAATCTTAACCCTTTCGGAACAAGTTTAAAATCCAAACACTTTTGTAGATACATATTATCTACCTTGAGACCATTGATGTTTTTTAATTTCTTCCCTAAGGAGAATATCATAGACTAAATACTAAACGCATTTACACGTTAGAAGTATACATTAGATGAATGTATTTCCATATTGGCAGGTATATGCCTTATAGGAAGTGATGTAATACATCTTTAAAATGTTAGTAAGCAAAATTTTTGGCGCCAAAGAAGTTTTAAATTGAGTTGTTTATGGCGTATACTGTTAGTTCTGATGAAGACCATGTAAATGGTTGAAAGCGCTTAACTGATTCTTTGTAGTATTATTTTGTCTTGCACTGTCCTGTTTGATGTTTAGGGGCTCCGTTTCCAGTGCCTTGCATTTGAATGGATCCTGCTGTTCATTTATGTTATCGTTGATCGTGTGTACTTGGTTTATTTTCAATAAACTGTGAGTTCCTATTTTACCTTGTGGATTATTCAGCCCTTGTTCGCTCATTGGTAATACCCATTTATATTGAAGACATGTGAGGTAACAAAAGTAGAAAAAATGCCAGATGTGCTCATAGCTGAGCTAAAGTTTAACAGAGTGAGTGCATGTGCCCGTAGATGAGCAGTGGTTTAACTGGTGCAAAATGAGTGCCCGTAGCTGAGCAGTGGTCTAACATGCTAAATCTATCTGCCCCTAACTGAGCTGAGCGTAATATGCATGCCGATAGCCAAATGAGGCTTAAACCAGCGTATCCCGTTTGCGCAGAGCTGCGCACCACGCAAACGAGCTAACCGACGGGCAACGTTGAGCAAGCCGTATCAAAACTGCCTTTACACAGACACACCCCTCAGCATGTCTAGATAGTCATGAAAAATAAAAAGCAGTGGCCAGGTTTGAACCCAGGATACTATACACTATAGTCAAGGTACCAAACCACTAAGCCACGACAGCAGTACCTAGAAATGCAATAATAGCTAATATATAGGGATGAATACAAACTGGAGCATGACAATGCAGGTTTACTGAAGTTGATACAATTCCAAAATGGCCAATCACAGATATGTGTGGGAAAAACGGACTATATAAGCCCCATAGGCGGGAATACACAGCATAAACGATTGTAGAACTGACCTGCAGGCAGAATGACAGGAGTAGGAGAGGGTAGTTGCTTCCGAGCACAGAGGTGGGGTGTTGAGGAGTCCAGGTACATGGTCTGGCTCCTAGTCCATAATCATGAGGCCCAACTCATGCAGGGCCAGGTCCTCTGGGGAGCATACAGGGCTGAGGAGTGGGACCGGTTGGCTCATGATCTCACCAGTGCCACAGGGATTCCAAGGACTGGTGAGCAGGTCCGTCACCACCATGCGGACCTGAAGAGATGCAAGCAGGACCAACTGAACCTTTGGATCCAGGAGGCCCGGCAAACACCCAACGCCCCACTACTGAGTAAGTAACATTTAATTATGTATGTAAGAAATTAAACTAGCTGATATTATGGAGATGTGTATTCCAATATTACTTCATTTATATTACAGCTGCAGGTGTCCGTTCTGCGAACCGCAGAGCCTATGGCGATAGGCTGGTGCGGTTGCGCCACCAGGCAGGTCAGTAATCCACTACCAGTAACTGTAAAGAAATATAAAAGTATGACAGTCAGCAAAAGAGTGCAGTGTAGTCAGTAAGGAATAAAATCTGCAAGTAACAGTGTGAAAGTGTATGCAATTATTGCTTGATTACAAAAGTGTGTTTCAGCCTGTAAGTTTAACCAAAAAATGAAACTGTCTGACATATAATCTGAAATAAAAATGCCCTACCTGTAAGAAAATAGTACACAACCTGCAGCAGGCTGAAAAGTATAGCTGCAGAAGGTGATGAAATCACATGTGTGAAATATATCCCTGTTGAAATACTGAAACATGACAGAAGTGAGACTGCTGGAAAGGATTGTAATAACTACTGGTAAAACATGTCAATAAAGCCTAGAAATACCATCCTGAATAGTAAAATGAAAGCAAGTGAGAGAGTGTGAGAAAGTGTCATGAATCCAGCAATACAGTAGTAATAACCCCTGAATAAAGTATACTGCAGTCAAGACAGAATGAAATGCATGTGAGATTCAAAACCAAACAGCAAAATCTGTTCAAAGTGTTGCTGCATCTGGAATGTGTATCCCAAAATCTGGTTATGTTGCTCTCAGTCTGCAATATGCAGCTAGGATGATTGTCTGATATACCAAACATCCACACTTGTCTACAGCTATATAAAGCAAATGTAGCAGGATGATGCAGCTGAACAAAGCTAGATATGAATGTGTATGAAGAACCATAAAATGTATATTGATGTTGCAGTAACAGTCCTATCACCAAGTTGAAATAGTTATCATATAGGAAACTGTAGTTAGAACAGTAGTGTGTATATAACTGTAGCTATTAGAAATGTACAGCATATGTATTGTTATTCGAAGGTGTTAATATTACTTTCTTTACCCCACTCTTTAACCACATATAACCCATTCCACGTGAAAATGGTATGTGCAATCACAATTAACACCCCTGGACGTTTGTCCTGTTGGGTCATATATATTTGCATGTCCGTTGATGCATCTGCCCTGTTCATACATCCACACCTGATGGCCTGTTGCCATCAATTAACCCTGCATGTTGTTGGGCTGTGTATTTCTGTTCAAATTATGCATGTGTTATGCACGCTGTTCAATGGCGTGAATATCTGGGTGTTTGGTTAATGGGAATACTAATGCATGCTGTTACAACTAATTGTGAATGGTATTATATGTCACTAACCCAAACTGTCATGGCATAATGCAAAACATAGGATGACAGGGAAGGCGGGTTCCAGCGGACCCACCTCTCCCACCTCAGCTGGCGAGTGCACCTGGCACTAGTGCCGAGTCCGGACCCTCCTCCGGTGGCCGTGTGCCACCTGCGGGTGGAAGCGCTGCAGGGGATGGGGCTCACCCCCCCCTCTGCAAGTGTGGCCGGAGGAGAACCACCACTCACCCACCGTAGCGTCCGGACTGTGGTGCGTAGGGAGATTCGGGACTCTGTTCTTGAGCCCCTACGCCAGCTCGAGGCACGGGTGGTGCAACTAACGGGCATGCCTGTTGCCCCGCCTACACAGCCCCCAGCACAGCCCCATCCTGGGCAGTGAAGGAACAGTGGCAACTGCCTATGGGTGGGGATATCAGTTCCACTGTTGCCATCTGTGGGCTCATGGGCTCTGGATATCCAAACCTCCGTCCCCGTCAATTGCGTAACCCCCCCCACACGTGTCATACACTGCCCTGTATGCGTCTTGTTTGTCTTGTCTGTTTACCTACCCAACCTACCTCCCCAGCTGTACCGACTTCCGTCACCTGACATACCACTCTCACCTGAAAAAAAAAAAAAAAAAGGGCACTCTGTACCCACAAAAAAATTACGCCCCATACATAGCTGCTCATTCCGCACACATGTCTGCTGGACATGGAACCTATCAATTACAATTGGCTGTACAACAAGTATTATTGTTGTCCTGACACCTCTCTCAGGGGTGGAAGGTTTCAAATGTCACACCAAATTACATACATATGCACAGCTGTTGCTGATGAAGAAATGGGCAGCTATGGGCCTTACCTACATCCCTCCTGCACATCCCAAGCTTGTTTCCCTACTGTCTTACTCTCTTTGTGACCCCCTTTTCACCACTTTCCTGTCTCCCCATTTTCTTTTCTTTCAAAGAAAATAGTGCGGGTGTGTGCAAGAGTAAGCACGTTTAAGCGGTTGTAAGCGGGTGTGCGCGGAGCTAAACGCCAGTGCGCATGCGTGAGCTCCGCACAAACCAGCGCTAACCCGGTTACAACTGCTTAAAAGTGCCTTAGTCACTTTGATTGACAATTCCTGTACTCAGTTCAAAAGCAAAATAAAATCCCACTGTCAGTCCTGAACCCTGGACCTTGGAAACAGTAGCCTGCATGACTTACCACTAAGCCATGACTCTTACACAAGAACAATATATCATGTAATAGTAGGAATGAATGTAAAGGGAATATAGATGTGTAGTACACAAAGCATGCCATTTAGAATTACTATCAAAACTAGTGGATTTCCATAATAGTAGTGTGTGAACAGAAACAGCCATGCTAGTTGGAAGCTAGTAGGTAATAATGTCACTATAGCACCTTGCAAGCCACACACATACTCACAGCAGGATAATCACTGCCCATACCCCACAACCTCTTACAGGAACACATCTGGACCAAGTAATAAAATATGTGGAGCAAAGGCCCAAAACCAGAGACACATTACAAATAATGTTACAACAAATGCAGACAGTTCAGAGAGTAACAGGGTCTGCACTTTGTGGGATGTTTGGAAGGGTATGCAGTCTGAAACTTGAATGTTTGTCACCATATTCTGACTTGAGCCCAGAGTGATTTGCCAGAAAAAGGTGTGCATGAGATATTGACCAAAATATGAGGCAGAAATGTGGACAACCTGCAAATATCTGCACACATGACGGGTCTGGCACCACCATATTTGAATAGTTAAGAGCCTAGACATAGCAACAGTGAATGACTTACAGGGATGCCCCACAGACTCCATGTGAAATGTACAAACAGTAGGCAGAAAGGTGTAACATATGCAATGGTAACTATGGAGTCCTGAAAGTATTCATCACTTGCATGGCAGAAAAAGTGTAGTAATACATATGCTCATGCTAACCCACAGTCACAACTGCAGCATACCAGACATTTTAATGGGTGTACCCCACTGATATGTACCATTCCACGAGGCACATAACAGATGAACCTGAAAGTCTCTGGGGCCTGCTCAGCAGCATACTCAAATACCCTAATAGATGTCAAGGCCCACACCATGGCCAGACCACACTGCATGCTGTAACACCCTAGCATTCCAAGGTGTGAATGTACATGGAAAATAGGAAAGCTACAGCAGTACACTACAGTCAGGACACCTAGCAGGCATACAAGTAGTGACTGTAAAGGGCAACTATTGAAGCCTTAGCAACAAAGTGCAAGCAAAAGTGAAAGGAAAGCACACACATACACATTAACAGTAGTAGTAGTTGTAGGTGTCAGTGTACATACACAGTTAGTACAGGAAACTGGAGAAATGAATGGCGGAATGTTAATCTACAACACACCTGGAAATATGAGAGAGATACCAACCTTTACACTCACAGAACATTGTCCACAGCATAACAGCATGGTCCCTGCCCTTAAAATCTGAAAGGGCTACGCCTATCTCACATACCTTTTTATAGCACTGTTCTGAAATCACAGTGAGAACTGCAGTCAGTACACAACTGGCTGCATGCAATTAGCAAATGCTGGCTAACAATTGGTGCAGAGGCCATCACATGGGCATATGCAGATACCTACAAAGTATGCTGTACTCCCAGTCCACACATGCAATACTTTCATTGCACCCTGAGAAGGACGTGAGAGACAGACAGACAGAGAGAGAGAGAGACAGAGACAGAGAAAATTGCAATTAAGCAGACACAAACAAATTGTTCAGCAACAGCCACCTGAAAGCTGGCAACTGGGAAGTGGAGCAGCAGGACACAGAACCAGACGGCAACACAAGCAGCTGTGACAAACACAGGTAATGTAAAGTAATACTATAAAGGTCTACATACTGTGAACCCTCCATATGTGTCATTGGTCTGTATCCATATGTATATGAAGATGTGTAAAGGGCAGGGGACATACAGCAACTATCAGTGAAGGCTGTACATACATTTGTATGTGAGAGCATCTATATGCACATATCAATGTTGGTTGATTGTAGGTTGTAGTGCCATGTACAAAGTAGGTTTCACAGTTATGTATGTTTAGCAGTATGTTAGTGTGTGTATACAGTATGGTAGACAAACATGTTGATATACCTGTCTAACATATGGATACATATGTATGTCAACATATGTATGTGTATATATATATATATATATATATATATATATATATATATATACATATATATATATATATATGATATGCATATATGTATACATACATAGACAGAGAGAGATGTAGGAATACATAGACAGATGTAGATAGAATATTGTACAAACATATATATGTAATGCCCACATACAGATATAGATATATGTAGATACATATACATAGACAGACTGATCTGACTATCTACAGGTATGACTGTATATGACGACCTTCAACACAGCCTGTCCCACCCTCTGTCACTCTCACCCCTCTGTGTCCCCTCTCCACATCTATAGCAATATATGTACATCAATATATATATGTGTATATGTATACAGACATATATATATATATATATATATATATATATATATACATATAGATATATCTATATATATATATATATATATATATATATATATATATATATAGAGAGAGAGAGAGAGATGTATATAAATTCTGAGTGAGGCACATGTGTACAGATGTATTGCAACAGGTGCCTGGTGACAAAGGCATGGAGTGAACACCAGTGTCAAAACCGAGTACCATACCACATTCCAAATCACCTACACCAGTAACCACCAGATATGTGATTGGCTGCCCACCACTGCATGTGTCAGGGGTGAACAGGGTCATAAATGTGTACAATAGTGGCCCCAATGATATTCACAGTGGCACACTATCCCTGGAATACCTGCACATGGTATGTGTCAGCGGACATGGTGTGTCAGCTATGGACATGTAGGTCGGTGTACCCCTCCACACCACATAATGGATGCCATGGTATGGACCTCACATGACAGCTACAGATATGGAGAAGGACACAGTGACATGTACAAAACTGTGACAATGCACTCAAACACATTACCAATGCACAGTGACTGACAACACCACAGAGTACACATATACTACCCACATAGAGGTTACCACTCCCGGATTTACATATGTAAGTCACACCCATGACAGATGTCCAACAACCATAGTAACACCTCACACCATCCACAACCTAAATGTCTGCTGTGTTTCATCCGTGCCACTGCAATAGAGTGCACATGTGGAGGTAAAAGTTCCTACCCAGAGATAAGACATACCCTGCAATAAACCACACAGTGTTAAGAAGCAAGACTCCCCATGAGTACATGTCACACATACCCCTGCTGAATGTTAGTCAGATAGGTAATATGCCATATGAGTCACCCTGTGTAACTGTGTGACAGCAGCAGGTACCATCACACCACATGTGTCACAATGGTCAGGGTAGCAGAACAGTACGCTGCTGTAGTCCCAGGGGCAATAGCATATTGTATAGTATTGTATTGTAATGTAATGTATTGTGTTGTATTGTATTGGTATGTTGAGGTGCCTCCTTCGTGGAGTGGTACCACTGCTGCTGTGCGCCAGTGTACAGGTACATATCCTGTAGTCAGGCTAGTGTTACATAGCACTTCTATATGTGTGTTTAGCTCCTGTCAGGGTTTATGTAGCATGCAACTGGGGATACCATCAGGTCCCATTCATGTTGTGTATTCTGCTGTCCTGAGGGTGGCTCTCACCTCGACATCTGTGATGACAGGGAGGTTACAGTCAGCTGGGATAACTATGTCTTATTTTGTGGGAGAGGGCGGGGTGACACCTGCACTGAACCTGTCTGCCACAATGTTGTCAATATCTGTGGTGTCAGTGAAATATGTGTTGTTGTGTACTAACTATGGGCATAGAGGATGGATCCTGACCAGGTTGCTAACATAGCTGAAGAAGGCCTTCTGGTTATCTGTAGTGTCCCTCTTGATTTCCCCTCTCAGAGTTGCCCATGGATGTTTGTATGATGGAAAATAGATCCTTACTAGTGCTGCTCAGACATGCCCTCCCTTTATGGAATTATGCCCTGTCTTGCAGTAGCTTCCATCTTCTGTAATACAATCTGTCTATGGCTGGGGTCCACCAGACAGGATGCTGTCCCTTTGTGGAGAGTGTCTTGGTCATATATGGGAATGCATGATCCATGCATTCTCGGAGATGTCTGTAGAAAGCAATTGTGTAGGGGTCAGCATTGTGGGTTGTATCTGCCACTGGCCAAGTGGGCTGAAAGGATACCATGTCACTGTTACAAAGTGTAAAGTTTGCATCTGTAATGTTATTCACTATAGTCATTTGTGCTGGTAGTGGAGGTGGGATATGTATATCCAGGGCAATCAGTGTGTGGGCAGCTCACAGTAGTTGATGATGTAGGCCATACAGTACCTAGATACAAACCCACAGAGTGAGGAGGTGCTCTTGACCTGAATCAGTGTTCTGACTGCTGGGGTCTGGTAGTATGTCGTATGGAGTGTGCCAGGTACTGTTGCACAGTTGCTGGCTGAGCACTGTTACCTGGCCATTTACATGTGTATCCACCAATAGACAGACAGATGCTATATGTGTGAGATATGTATTATCATAACAGTCGAGTAGCATGTGTAGTATGTGTGCCAAATTCTGCTGACATATATTGCTGATATCAGGTTATTTTCTTTCTCAGGTACATGGCCCACCCGCGGAATCCCACTTACTCCACAGCTGAGGATGAGGAGATACACCAGAGCCTGGTGCGGGATTATGCAATACTCTTTTCCCGCACCAGCCAGAATCAGCAGGAGAGGGCTGCACTGTGGCAAGACCTTGTCCGTCGGGTAAATGGCATAGGCACGCATAATAGGACATATGAGCAGGTACGACATCACTGCAGTGATTTAATCAGACATGTCCGTCAGCGTGCATTGGATATCCACAGGCAACAGGTCGCCACAGGTGGTGGGGTGGCTACACATCCCCCACTCACCAGACTGGAGGGACTACTCATGAGTGTAGTGGCTCCAGTCCGCCAGCAACAACAACAGCAGCAGACATGCATTATGATGGAGGCTGGAGCCACGCAGCAGCAAGACAGTGAACGTGCAGGTAATATGCCATATGTATAGTTGACTGTTGTGTACACTGGTAGTTAATGCATGTCTGAGGTGTGTCCTTGGTTTGTAGCTGTCACCATAGTATTTAATGTGCAAGTGTGATATCCTTAATATTAGCAGCTGACCTGTGTAAGGCGACTGTTGTACTACTGACCAGTATCATACTCAGTAACAATGGCACAGTTGTGCCCACTGACATTAGTTTCTTCACGTCTGCAGGTCCCTCTGGTATAACAGCAATGCAGCCTATCCATGCTGGTGAATGTGTATTAACAATTCCTGTAATAGTGTTGATAGTAATAGTACTATTTGGCTCACTTAGTAGTGCTCTTTGTATGCATGTAGGTGTGTCTGTGTCTGTGTGTTGATATCACACATACTGAGTACTGTACAATTGTGTGAAACTGTGTGCATGTGTGCATGTGTGCATGTGTGCACGTGTGCACATGTGCACATGTGCATGTGTGCATGTGTGCACCTGTGCATGTGTGCATGTGTGCATGTGTGCATGTGTGCACCTGTGCATGTGTGCATGTGTGCACCTGTGCATGTGTGCATGTGTGCACCTGTGCATGTGTGCATGCGTGCATGTGTGCACCTGTGCATGTGTGCATGTGTGCATGTGTGCACCTGTGCATGTGTGCACCTGTGCACCTGTGCATGTGTGCATGTGTGCATGTGTGCATGTGTACATGTGCACCTGTGCACCTGTGCATGTGTGCATGTGTGCATGTGTACATGTGTGCACCTGTGCATGTGTGCATGTGTGCACCTGTGCATGTGTGCACCTGTGCACCTGTGCATGCGTGCATGTGTACATGTGTGCACCTGTGCATGTGTGCATGTGTGCATGTGTGCATCACTGGTAATCTGTAGACATTGTAAACTGTGTTTCCTGTTTCCCTCCCACAGGTTCTGGTGCTGCTCTGGTGTCATGTAGCAGGGAACCTGAATCAGGTGCCGTGGGTACTGATAATGATGACATCTGTGTAATGGCACAGGAAAGTATGCCAGGGTCCACCATTGGTCAGCCGATTGACAGTACACAGCTGTCGACCCCATCAATGCGCACAGTTATCCTGCCAATACACCCTTTGTCACCAATGTCCCTAGGTGATGGACAGCATACAGTGGGATTGACCAGGGTAATGTGGTATCTGTGGCACATGCCTCCCCACACAGCAGCCATGGGCATGGCCCAGAGATGGTACCACACAGACAGATGTCCAGGGGTTCTCGTGGGAGCATCCATGGGCGTACTGCCCCTGTCAGACATGCCCACAGAGGTCTTACAACCTCAGCTATGTTTCGGGCTGTCATGCAGGCACAGTCATGTATGGAATGGTACACCAGACAGGGTCTGAGGGAGCTGACAGCATGTCGCACAGCCATGACTGACAGTATGCGTGACATTGCGGCTGCCATCCGTGATTTCACCGATGTCATAGACAGACGTTGTGGGGACATATTAGACCGGTTCCACAACTACATGTCCATGAGCCAGGGAGATGGTGGGCAGTTGAGGCGTCGACGTGGCCATATGCCAGCAACAGCAGCAGCTGGCAGTCATCGCGGATGACAACAGGGCCGCAGCCGCCCCCGTAGTGCCAGCAGCAGCCCCAGCAATGCTGGGTCTGTGCTGTCATCAGACCGCCCCAGGAGACCATGTGCACGTGGCTCTGGTTGGGCCCGACAGGGATCTGTGTCCAGTCAATGACTGCCTGCTTCTGATGACAGTACCCAGTCTGGGTTGGTACTGGATATGGTCCGTAGCACCCCTGCAAGGCACAGGTACCATGTCCATGGCCAGAGACACTGATCTGTATGACCTGGCAGGTACAGTCTGTGGCTGTCCACAAACACCAGTATATGGCAGCCATGAGGTGGAACTGTGTGCATCCATACACACATGCGAATTGACAGCACCTAGGGCTACCGCATACACTCACACACTGCATCAACATTGCCCCACCTTCTACTGCTGTCCCTCACCAACACACATACACATACATGTCAATTGGTGGTATCGGTGGCTGACTCAGGCATACCAAGTTCACACCCTGTGCATATGATGAAACTGTGCCACCTCCTGCAATCTGTAACAACTGTGCAGGTACAGGTTAACATGTTGCTGATGCACAGGGTGACCACATAGATGTGTAGTAATAGTATCATGTTGTTAACAGTACTGTGTGCTGAATTAATTGTGGGTATATCACAGCATGCCTGATGCAGTAAGTGTGTGATTGTCATGTCCTGTTGTCTACACCCATGGTAAGTACCATAGTGTATCATCTGCACATGTTGGCATACTGGTGGTAATGATGTCAACAGAAGGCTACATACATAGGTAGCACAGGGGATAAGGTAATGAATGTAGTAATACGCAATGATGGACATGTAAATTGCAAGTGGCATGTTGCCCACACTGGACTCTGCAATGCAGATGTTTGAGGATGTTGATATGTGTGCAGTACTACACGACTGGTACAGGACACACAGGAGCACCCTAGCAATGCATGCTCACATCTCATACCATGCTAGACAGCTCCAACACAGAAAACTAACTGTCACAGGAGGGAGAGTCCCCATATATGTCAGGGATACTGTGGTGGCAGACCAGGTAGCATACATCCTAGTAAGTATGGAACCACTGAGTGAAAGCTCAGTGTCTGTTATTTGACATGTGTATTACTGCAGGTATGATCACATGGGTTTCCATCCAGTTATTGTACATCCTGACAGTACATGGTCTGTACACTTGTGTGCACTGAGACTGGACCCTAGCCATTTGACCCGTGTATTTCCATGTACATGTGCATAGTGCCTGCATATTTGCAGTGTTACTGGAACTGGTACAGCTTGTTTGTTGTACAATGGACTACATGCAGCCCTGTTTACTGTAGCTTTGTTTGCATGCATGTTTGCTTGCAATTACCCTGGAATACTGATCACACCTGCAATGCATAGTTATAGAGCTTCTGTGGACTCCTAGTGCCATCTGCATAGCTTACTATATGTATGTCCATGTCCCACTTGACAGGATGTCACTGTTTGTCCTGTTCACATGTACATTGCCTGTGGCACAGTGCATATGACTTACCTGGCATGTGTCCACGTGAGCAGTCATATATGCTACTGCTAACTAATCACAGGCACTACACCTTCACATATTCATCTTCTGTTGAACTACCTGCTTTGCTAGGGACGGCCTGCACCTGTCACCCCTGGGCTTTCAGATATTGGCAAAGGCTCTTGCTACCCCCATAGTGCCTATGTTAGGCAAGGCTCAAATGACAAACCCACCTTCACAGGTATCACAAGGGATAGGAAACTAAGAGTAATGCTACCCAACGCCAGAAGTCTAAACCTCCAGATGCATGCACCCAAAACACTCCTTGGCATGGAGAACATCGATATCTGTGCAGTAACAGATGCCTGGTTCGGGGCTACTGAGAGCACACCAGCACTACCAGGTTTAACCTGGTTGATTTCTTTGAAACAGTCACCAAGGCCATTGACGAGGGGAAGGTGGTTCACACAGCCTACCTGGACCTTGCAAAAGCCTTCACAACAATACCCCACTTGGGCATTCTAGAGAAGCTCACCAGCTTAAATATAAGCCCCTATGTCACTAGATGGATTGCACAGTGGCTCGAGGACAGAACCCACATGGTTAGAATTGCTGGAGCCATGCCAGACTCCAAACCAGTTACGAGTTGTGTCCCACAAGGCTCAGTCCTGGGACCTCTCTTGTTTGGTATATATTTATTGGAGGTACAGGCCAACACGGACGGACTGAGGCTGACCAAATATGCAGATGACTGCGAACTGGCCACCATAATCGACTCTCCAGCCGACACAAGCATCTTCCAAAGGGGCATCATAGGAACAGACAACTTGTGCCAGAGCCATGGCCTTCAGCTGAACAGTGTTTAGAAAGGGAAATGTGCATCCTGTAGTCTGCTCACCTAGTTGCCAAAAGGGACATTTTCCTCACACACACTAACCCCCCTCAGCCAAAAACACACACTTGCCAATTGCAGGATTCAAACCCCTATCTGACTATGTTATGACACTCGAGACGGACACATTAGCAGAGTGTGCTATTCGCATTATTGGGAGGTTTCCCTTCTCTTGCTGTACTTATAGGGTGCTGACATCATCAGTGTTTAGAAAGGGAAATGTGCATCCTGTAGTCTGTTCTCCTAGTTATCAAAAGGGACATTTCCCTCACATACACTAACCCCCCTCAGCCAAACACACACACTTGCAGGATTCAAACCCCTACCTAACTATATTATGACACTTGAGATGGACGCATTAGCCGAGCGTGCTATTTGCATTACTGGGAGGTTTCCCTTCTCTTGCTGTACTTATAGGGTGCTGACATCATCAGTGTTTAGAAAGGGAAATGTGCATCCTGTAGTCTGTTCACCTAGTTGCCAAAAGGGACATTCCTCTCCCACAGCCTTACACACACACCAACCCCACTCACACACAGTGAGCATTTGCAGTATTTAAACCCCTAGCTAACTATGTTATGACACTTGTGACGGACGCATTAACAGAGCGTGCTATTCACATTACTGGGCGGTTTCTCTTCCCCTGCTATACTTAGAGAGTGCTGACATCATCGGTGTTTAGAAAGGGGAATGTGCATCCTGTAGTGTGTTTTCCTAGTTGCCAAAAGGGACATTTCTCTCCCACAGACTTACACACACACCAACCCCACTCCCTCACACACGCACACTGAGCAGTTGCAGGATTCAAACCCCTACCTAACTAGGTTATGACACTTGCGACGGATGCATTGGTAGAGCGCGCTATTCACATTACTGGGACGTTTCTTTTCTCCTGCTGTACTTATAGGGTGCTGACATCATCGATGTTTAGAAAGGGAAATGTGCATCCTGTGGGGAGGCAGACACCAAGCACACTCTGGCTAAGCTGTCATTCCCTAGGGCAAACAGCCTAGTGTTGACCTCTACACCCATATGTTTAATTGTCAAATGCACTATATCACGTATGTCTCTGTAGTCATTTAACTGTGTGCACTGGGCAGACTGCTGTAATGTGGTTGGTTCCTGGAATAACACGTAAAAATACCAGATATGTGTGTCCAACTGCTAAACTGAGATTTGGCCTAAGTGTGTGAGCATGTCCAGTTCAGCCTTCCCATGGCATGTTGTCTGACATATGTCTCATTTATCAAAGTGTGTGAGCATGCCCAGTGTGAGCATTCCATATGTTGGACTCTGCAGCCCACCACATTTGTGGATGAGTGTGAACTTCAACAAATATCACCCGTTTATGGTTGTGTGTTGTGTGTCATGTTGTGTAGTTACTGTGCAACTGCATTGTGTGTGAACACAACAGGATTATACTGTGCCTGCAGTGTTTGCATGGGATACTTTGCATACAGTTGTCAACATCCTTTCACACTGACCTAACACTGTAGTACTGTATAGTGTACTGGTAGTACTTTCACTGTGGTGGACAGTATCCTGGGCTTTAGTGCTATCACTGCTTTACATTTCGATAGTGAGCACAACAGCCTGGTTAGGGGCCAGTTGTGTACATCTGACCATGTTGCATTCTGTTCAGATATGAACTACTTAAACCAGGCTTGTCCAACATTGGTAGTGTATTCCACAACATAGGTGTACATTTGCAAACACTAGCGATGTGCCCTTGTCCATGTCTAATGCTAGTTGGAGAGTGTGTTTGTCCTTCAACACACATTGTAAGTGGAGTTTGCCATGACATATGTCATGGTTAGTATACTGTGCCTCTGTCTACCTGTGACATGACAGTGATACCCAGGATAAAGCTACCATCTCCCATCCACTCATCAAGATTCCTATTGAGGAAGATTGATAAGTGACTCTATGGGTAGCCTGTACTGGGAGTTCACTCATGGGTGGGGGTGGCTTCTGTGTTATGGATCATGCAGTACAGCTTGTCCTATGTAAGTCAGTGCTGGGGTTCAGGTCTCTCATGTGCATAGCTCACTGCCATTCAGATTGTACAAGGTGCAGCATGTTTATTGATACCAGCAACACAGGCAACACATGGCATCTGTGCAAGCTCTTTGATACTCCTGGTGAGGTACTGTTGGGGACTTTACGGTTGATGGAGGTGTCTGCTGAGGTACATCCCACAGGGGCTATTGTAGTCAATTGTACCGCTGATGAAGGATGACTGCAGAGCCACAATGACCTCCCTTATCTAGATCTGACAACCTTCATGATTAGGTGGGTATATGGTATGTTTCTGTAAACACTACAGCACATGTTTGTCCAATGCAGGATATATATCACCTTGTGTCCCCAGGTCTCTCATAACATGTTAACTACATAATGGGTTAACACCTATGTGGTAATTGGTGGGCACTTACTGTATATCCACGGGGGTTGACTATACACTTTTCTGCAATTAGCTTGCTGACATGGCTATGGCACCAGTTGTCTGTTTCTATGTGGCCCTTTTGTGGGATGCTTGTGTCGGCTGGTGGATCATATGTGGTGAGCAGTTTGTAGTCCTCCGCAAACATGTTCGGACACAGTCCTTCCATGTTTGCCTGTATCTATGGGACATATATACCAGACGAGGGAGATCCCAGGACCAAGCCTTGTGGGATGCCAGTTATATCTGGTTTGTAGTCTGACATGGCTGCAGCATGTCTGACCATGTCTATTCTGTCCTTGGTCTGGTTTGCAGCCCCTCTACTGACATAGGGGTTTATATTTAAGCTGGGGAGCTTATCTATAATGAACACGTAGGGTATTGTATAGAAGCCTTTGCAAGGTCCAGCTACACTGTGTGGACCACATTGCCCTCATCAATGACCTTAATGACTGTTTCAATTGAGTCAAACATGGTTAGGGGCAGGATCTGCACTTAAGAAAGCCACACTGGGTAGGGTCCGGTGTCAGTAGGTCCCCAATATATTTATGTCTGTGGTACATGCTGATCCTTTCCATAACTGTGCAGACCGAGCTTCTCAGGATTCTGGGGTAGTAGTTTTCAGTATCCATTCAGGCAACACCTTTGTTGAGAAGGACCACTGTTGTTGTACACTGCTCTTTGGGTACATATTCTGTGGTAAGGCTGACATTGAGCAGTAGTGTGATTTGGCATTCCATTCATCTTGGAGTCCATGTTGCACTAAGCCCAGGCCACCATCTCATACCATTGCTGCTGTGTGTTTTGCTTTGTAGATGCTGGCTGTTACCTCAGCATCTGCAATGTCAGGGGGCCAGCAGTCTGCTGGGATAGATATTCTGCATTCGGGGGGAGGGGGGTTGCACTGCACCTGTCAGGATGTATGTTGGCAATATGTGTGTGTGTTTGTGATATTTGTGTGATTTAGAGCATATCTGTGAATTCCCAACATGGTTCCTACCATCAGTTGTGAAAGCCTTGGGATTATCCTTAGTGTCCTGTACAATTTGTATCTTCATAGGTTCATAGGTTCATACTAGGCTATCCACCCTAGGGCATTTGTTAGCCTAGCCAGAGTGTGTGTGGCTTTTGCCACCCCTTGCTATGTGAATATTATGGCCATTTACGATTTGCTTTGCTGTGCCTCTGTCTGGACATGACACAGTGAAGACCCCCAGTGTAACTCTACAATCATCCATCCACTTGGCAAGATTCCTGTTGAAGAGTGTCAGTGAGGGGCTCTGCCTAACATGGAGTGGGATTCTGGTCCAGGGTGTGGGAGCCTCTGGATTATGTATCTGTCCCACCAGCACATCCTATTTCATTATTTGTTGAGGTTGACATCTCTCACTCTCACAGCTCCGATGGCTTTGAGTTTTCTGGGGTGGAGCATGTCCATTACTCCTGTGTTGGGCATGGCCTTCTACAACAGGCATGCAATGCCTCTGTGTAGGCAGTATGTGACTGCATTCAGCTGGGGTGTCTACAGCCAGGCAGCATATGACATATATTTGAGACCCTTTATCCTCTTGGTGAGGTACCTTTGAGGTCTTTCTAACTGCTGCAGGTGTCAGGTAAGGTACATCCCATATGAGACATTGTACTAGATTATGGGTGTGATAAGAGAACAGTATAGGGGCACAATGACCTCTGTTGACGTAGATGTGAATCCTTTCCTGATACGGTGTCAAATGTAGACAGTCTTCCTAGCCACATTGGCAATGCGGGTGTCACATAACAGGTTACTGTCCACTTGTGTCCCTAGGTCCCTGGTTACTCCTTCCATACATAAAGGTTTACCACCTATGTGGTAATTTGTGGTACCTTGTTTGGTATTTGGTGGGACATTCATACTGTCCAGTGTCTTCAGGACGGCTGGGTGGGGTTCCTGTGTATGAGAGTGTGGTCTGTAGCATGCTACAGACTGTACAGCAGTCTTGCCTACAGTTAGTTGCACATGGGTGGACTCCAATGCTTGTGCATTGTCAGTTACCTGGACATATGGGTGTCTGTGCTGAATATGGATACTCACCCTCCTTTTATGTTTTGTTCCAGGTTTTGGGGCCATGACACATGATATGTGGTATAACCTGGTAGTGCTGGTGTGCTGTCAGGAGGCTTGCAGCAGGTTTCTGTCACTGCACAGACATCAATGTTCTCCATACTGGAGATGGCATTGGGAGCATGCATATTGGGGTTTACACATCTGGCATTGGTCAGCATTACCCTTATGTTTCTTTCCACTTATGTTTCCTAGGGTGGTGGGTCAGTCTTTTCAGCCTTGCCTACAAAAGGCTCTATGGAGGTGGCAAAGGTCTTATCCAATATCCAGACGCCCAGGGGTAACGGGTGCAAGCCATCCCAAGAACAGCTGTGTGGCTTGTCAAGCATGACATCCCAAGCAGACAGACATTGGATCCCCTTGGAATGACACCAGTAAGTGTGCCACTTGCTATGACTGATCATTCCGTGTTTGTACTGTGGCATTATTCTTGGTAAGGGTAGGATGCTGCAAATGGTGAGTGTCATACCGGCCTGGACTACATAATCAGAGAGCTCATCTATGTCTCTTTTCATGTAGTCTAGGGAGGTACATCTCAGGTCATTCACACCAGCATGGACTATGACTGCATCATATTTCTACTTGCTTTGGAGTGACCTGCATACTTCTGTTATGTGGCGTTGTGGCAGCCTACAGGCAGCTTACTGTACCCTTTCCTTGTTCAGTCTGGTGTGCGGGACAGCAGTGTGTCTGACTATGGAGTCACCTATTACAACTGTATCAGGCATGTTGTTTCTCCTTCTGGCCTGTGACTGTTTGGCACACCAGCTTTGTGTACTATGTGTTGCATGTGCTATGTTTGGAGGTTGTTTGATTGGGTGTCTGCTTTAGAGGCCTCTGTTGGTGTGCTGTGTTTGTAATTTGTGCCTCCGGGAATGTTTTTCTGTGTTTATGTGTTTGGTTTGCAGTTGTGATAGGTCTATGTGGGACTGTGTTTGTGGTGTGTGTGGTTACCTTCTACTCCTGACTAGTTTTGGGAGTACTGAGTTGAGGGAGCTCAGCCTCCAGTTTGGATAGATTGTTGCATCTCTCACATATATTTGTATTTCTTGGGTGGAGTTGGGGGTTGTCTGTGTACTTGGGGCAGGTGTAACATTGCCTCAGGATTCACAGATTCAACTTGTTGTGGCTGGCCTTAGTGGATTGTATGTGTGGACAGATTTTATTGCCATACTACTGATCAGTGATTACTTCATTGTTTATGTTTGCTCTATCATGTAGTAGCTTCCTCATTCTCTTGCATGGTTTGGTTATGGCTGGTGTCCACCATGCCAGATGCCTGCGTGTATGGCATTGTGTCTTGTTTTAATTTAGGATTGCATTATCCAAGCATTACTGGCAGTGTTCATGGAATGGCTGTATTACAGGTTCTGAGGTGTGGCCCATATTTTGCACCTGCACAGGACCTTTAATGGATTCCACATCAGTTTGGAGGAGTGCAAATATTGCTTTACACATGTTTTCCACTGTGGTTTTCTGGCCAGGGACTGTGGTCAGGATTTGTATATCCAGTGTGATTACTCTATGGTCTGGTTTTACCAGTGAGCAATACACTTCTCATCTTGCCATCCAGTACCCATGTTGCTGATTATCACATCCAGTATGCTTACCCCTCTTGTGGGAGTGGTACATTGTTCCTGGGCCTTTTGGTTTATGGATTCTATGAACTTTTGTCCTACACTGTTGGAGCTAGTATAATGCTCCCAGTCTATGTCTGGGTATTTTCAGTCACCCAATATAATGTGGTTTGGAGGACTTGATATATTTGTGTATTCCAGCATAGGCCAGGTGCAGTTCCTGGTGTTGGGACAGTAGTCTGTAGCAGGCTATAAACTGGGGGGGCAGTTTTAGCCACTGTTACTTGACCATGGCTAGTCCATGCTGCTTTTTGTTGTGGTACCAACATGGGGGTGTGGTTATCCTTGACAATTCTTGCTAGTCACCCTCCTTTTGTAGCTTGTTCCATGTTTTGAGGCTGTACAGCACAGTATGAGGTGTAACCTGGTAGTGTTAGGGTGCTGTTGTGAGTCTTGACTCAGTTTTCTGTTACAGCGCAGATATCAACATTCTCCATACTGGGTGAGTTTAGACTGCATGCATCTTGCTGTTTTGACTTATCCCTTATCTTATTCTTTTCCCTCCTGATACCTATGGAGATAGGTTTGTGTTTTGAGCCTTACCTATTCAGGGCACACTGTGGGTAACAACAGCCTTTGCCAGTATCCATACGGCCTGCACTGATAGGGGCACGCCAGTCCTAGCAGGTGGAGCATCATGTCATGCTCAGCATGTCATCCCAGACTGGCACACATTGGATCCCTTTTGACTAACTGCGATACTTCAGTCAATTATTGCACTTGATCATCTCATTGTCATATTGTGGCATGATGCTTGGTGAGGGTAGGATGTTAGTCAGGGTCCTCAGGTGTGCATATAGTACATAGTGTTACATTACTTAACACATAGCATTCATGCCTCAGGTGGTGCTGCAGGGCTGCCTCTGTCGGATGCGCATATTACACTTCCCTGTACATGTTTGAGAGCAGGTTGTGTTATGTTAGGCATCCCTGTTACTATATGAGTGAGTCAGAGAGGGGTATCATTCCCAGGGTTCCTACTGAGCCAGTGTATGTGCTATGCGTTGCCTCTTTGCCAAGGCCAGGGCATACTGGGCACACCTCTATCTGCCTACTGGGGCAGGCTCAGGTTGTTCCTCCTCCGAGTCACGCTCTGCCTGTGATGGCCTTGGCAATGGTGGGGGGCTGTTTGGCCCAGCCCTATGCTGGTCCTGCTGCAGCTGTTTTCGCAAGATCATATTATGTAGCATAGCACATACCATGACAATTTGGGTACATGTAGTTGGTGTGTACTGCAAGGCTCCACCAGATGTGTCCAGACACCGGAACTGTGACTTGAGCAGCCCAAATACACGCTCTATTACATTACGTGTTTGTGCGTGTGCCTCATTATGGCGTTCCTGTTCAGGTGTGTGTGCATTTCTGATGGGTGTCATCAGCCATGGCTCCAGTACATAACCTGCATCCCCCACTAGGTGTCCGTGCGGGATGTCCCCATTGGCAAATGTCTGGTACAGCTGTGTCAAATGCCAGATGTGGGAATCATGGTAGCTCCCAGGACAGCCAGCACACACATTCATTATTATGCCCTGGGCATCATACACGACCTGGCAGTTGATGGAGGAGAAGCCCTTGCGGTTGATGTATGCCCTACCCCGCTCACCGGCTGGTGCTTTGATGCGTATGTGCGTGCAGTCTATTGCACCCACTACCTCAGGGTATTCCGCTATTTGCTGGAAGAGACGATATTGCTGGCCAATACCTCACGGGCATTGGGGAAATATACATGATCACCGACATGTGCTGACATGGCATCCAGGAACTGGTGCAGTACCCTGGAGGCTGATGCCTGTGATATCCCCATCATATCACCAGTTGGTCTCTGGAAGGTACCTGTTGCTAGTATTCTTAGGCCAACACATACCTTGGTTTCCACTGGGATGGGTTCCCCTCTGTTGGTTCTGTGTGTGAGGCGTGGCCTGCACAGCTCCACTATTTGCTGCAGGAGGTCTCTGTCCACTCTATAGCGCTCTACTATCTCCAGCTCATATAACCCATGGTAGGTGACCCTGGGCCTGTACACTCTTCTCCATCTCCTCACTGTGGGTTGTCTGGCACCATCTGCATTGTCACCACCCTCAGCAAGTCGCCTATGTCTCATTATGACAGCTATGGCAGCCCCTAACATTTCTGCTCTGAGTTCAGCTTTTTCAGTTTTCACTTCTAATAACTTAACTCCTGTCTTGCAGTGTCTCTTGAGAGAAACATCCTGCACTGCTGTTTGCAGAGTTTTAAGTGCTGGGCTGGGCTACTATTCTGCCTGTTTAATTGCCTGCTTCTAATTGTTTTCACCTGCTAGCTCCAGCAGTATTCCCTGCTAGCTTCCTACTAAATCTGTTGCTTCCTTTTTCCTCTCTGTTTCCTCAGGGAGGAGCCGTGTGCAAACCAGCAGAAATACGCTCACAGTGGCTTACACGTGCGCACACATGCTTACACGGTTTAGAATCTGCTTATTCGGATTAAAACGCGTGCACACCCGCGCAAACAGTGTTAAACATCTCCCAACACGGTCCCACATGCTCAGTCTGCCTTACATGCGTGCACACTGCCTTACTCGCGCTTCATGGTGCGCACACATGCGCATGTACACCCAGCAAGAAACTTTGGTGTAGGCAACAGTGTACACCTTCCATTTCTTGACTTTCTCATGCTTATTTAGTGGCACACCTCTTTCCATGATATCTGTCTGACATCTGTCATGTAACTCTGACCTCCAATGAATTGCATTTCTTTCTACCATTCCCCCCTGTGATGTCACCTATCTCCTACTCTGTTCCTCCCCCTTCTGTAACTCTTACACTACTCAGACTGTGCTCATTTGCTATGTGACAGTGGAATTCAGTATCCTAACACTCATTTGCATCAGATTGCCTACTAATGCTTAGTTACATCTCTTAGACTCAGCTTCCCCCCTTAGCAACCACTACACGGTGGCCATGTTGGTTTTGGTCTGCTGGTCCCTGCATTGACATTCCATGTATTGCATAAAACCCACATTTGTGGGTTTATAACCTTCGTTTTTATGTTTTATACAGCACAGCCCGTTTGCGCGGGGCTGCGCTGGGTTTAAAAAAAAATTATATTTGTAAGATATTTGCATCAGGTTACCTTGCCAATGGCCACATATTTGGCCATTGGCATGCTGCCTGACACATATGCACCCTTTATTTGGAGCTGACATGGCTCCATTGCGGTTTTTGCAGAAACGTACTCAGTTGTCAACTGAGTACATTTCTGCAGCTAAAATGGCTCTTACACGGGCTGTTCTGGGCTTCCTGGATCGCTAATCATCCTCATTTGCATGCTATTCGGCTGCAAGTGAGGTGATTAGCTTATCCACGCCCACTCCGTGTAAGAGCCGTTTTAGCTTGTCTCTTACATGGACTTTGGGCTGTTCCTGGATCGCAAAGGCTGCATGGAGTCTTACACTACTCTTAGACTCCGTGCAAGCTTTCGTGAATCCGGCCCTATATCTTTTCTATGTTGGAGAAAGTGGATTCTTTTTAAAAATAACTAGAAATACTTCTTTTCATTAGAAATTTTATTAATGTGGAAATCTGACCATATAGACTTACTCTTGAATTTACTATAATGCATAGTACAAATGAGAGTGTCCTCTTCAACTCATCTATCAATAAGGAAATGGAATTCTGAGAAGTATGCAATAGTACCAAGTACTGGGTTGATTGGAAGAATATAGAATTTATGTTTGTTTATTTATTTATTTATTTATTTGCATTTGTTTACCCGGAACGTTCACTGGGACAACAGATACCCATTTTCAGTGGAAGCCCAGAGAGAAAAGCTCCACAATGAATAATACAAACATTAGAATAGCTCAACATTGAGTAATACATACATTAGAATAACAAGCTTTAAGAACAATGATGTAAACAATGCATACATTTGAACAGTAAACAAACAGAATAGAACACTACAACAGGTTTCACAGTGTACAGTTTTACTATAGTCAAACACTACCTTTTTTACTGAGGAATGGAATAGTAGGAGACAGGTAAAGTCACGTTATAGGTTGTGAGGAAATAGCACATGAGCATAGCCATTTGGAGGAGAGATGTTGTCTCAAAGATTTTTTGAAGAAGGAAGCATTACTAGTGTATCTGAGCTGAGGAGGGAGAAAGTTCCATAGTCTAGCAATGGAAAATGAGTGGAGCATTTGACCAGTGGAAAGGTTAGGTTTACTTACTTGTAAAAGTATTTGAATTTCAGAGTGGAGAGGTTTGTTAGGGTGGTATAGAGTGAATAGAGATGAAAGGGAAGGGCATCTAGATGTATTGAATATTAGTTTGTGGGCACTTGTTAGTTTTATATATGTAAGATGATGAGGAAGTTCCAGCCAATTTAGGGAGGTGCAGTGGTGAGAGAAATGTCGTCTATTTGTGATAAACTTGGCAATTTTATTATAGCATGAGTGTAGTTTGGATTTAAGACTAGCCTGTATGTTGGTGAAGAGAGGAGCACCATAGAAAAGTGAGGGGAGCAGGAAGGAGGAGGCAATGGATAGTTTTGAGGTGTAATTTAGAAAAGTTTTGTGATGGTATAGCATGCCTAGTTTTTGGTGTGCTTTCTTTGATGTTGCTGAGTATGTGCAAGTTGAAAGTTAGGTGTTCATCCAAAGTGACACCTAGGAGTTTAGTATGTGTAACTACCTCAATGGTAGTGTTGTCTTGGGAGAGGACATTAAAAGAGTCTTTGTTAATAGGGGTGGACCTTTTGGGGGTAAATAGCATTCATTTGGTTTTCTTAGGGTTTAAGGTAAGGTGGTTATTGGCCATCCACATTTTAGTGGAGCTGAGAGCTGACTGGGTAAGTTTCAGGAATTTGGGTGAGGAATTGGCAGTGCAGATGAGAGTGAAGTCATATGTGTATTGAATGACTGTACCATGGGTTAGAATAGACTGGAAGCCATCGATAAAAATGCTGAAGAGCAGAGGCCCTAAGATGGATCCTTGGGGTACTCCAGTGGTGGTGTTGAGGAAAAGATAGAAACAGTGCAGCCATTTAGTGGCTTGTTGCCTGCCAGTAAGGTAGTTAGTGAACCAATGTAGGGTGGAAGGAGAGATTCCTAAGTTGGAAAGTTTTATAAGAAGAAGAGAATGGGAGATCGTACCAAAGGTTTTGGAAAGGTCAAGAAATAGGGAGGAGGCAAGATTCCTGGTGTCTCAAGCCCAGTTGTCAGAGTCACAGATCACAGAAAGATTTGAGAGCTGTAGAGGTACTATGCCCAGGTCTAAAACCATGCTGGGTTGGTGATGGTAGGTTATTGCTGAGTTGAAAGTTTTGGGTTGGCTGTGAATACATTTTTCCAGGATTATTGAGATGGGAGAAAGAATGTCAATGGGTCTAAAGTTGGTGATATCTGTGTTGTTACCGCCTTTATGTAGTGGGGTGATGAATGCCTTTTTCCAAATGGAAGGAACATAAGACTCTTTGATGGACCTATTAAGGATAGGCAATGGAGTTTGCGGCTATTTGAAGGAATTCTGGGGGCAAGTTGTCAGGGGCAGTGGTACAAGGTTTTAGTTTGAGAAGTAGTTTCTTTACTGTAGCAGCAGGGATAAGTGCAAGAGAGAAGTTATACGAGTGGGGAAGGTAGGTATTAATAGATGGGGCTCTGATGGTTTAGGCTGGTTATGAGGGAACTTAGTGGTAAGATTGGCTATGATATCTATGAAATATGTGTTGGAGTGTGGCTATTTCAATGTTTTTTTTTTAGGATTTGGGCAGGGGTTATTTTTAGGTTCAGGGGACAGTAGGTTGTTGATTGAGGTCCAGAAGTGTTTTGGGTTGTTTTTGTTTGGTTTTGTAGATTATGGTAATAGCCTTTTTGTCTTTAATAACTAGGCTCTTTACTTGAATGTGAAGGTTTCTACAGGTTATAAGGTCAGATGGATTTTTGTGCTTATGCCAAAGTTTCCAGGCTTTGTCTCTGAAAGACATGATTTGTTTGGTGGTTCTTGTCAGCCATGGGGCTTGCTTATTTTTTATGCATTTTAGCTGGGGGGGGGGGGTGAGGTTATTTAAGATATTAAGGAAAGTAGAACTGAAAAATTCAACATCTTCATCAAGGGGAAGTAGTTTTTAGGGATCCCAGTTAATGCTGTTTAAAGAGTTGTTAAAGGTAGTGGGGCAAAAATCTGATGAGTCTCTGGTGTTTTTATATTGATGTCATTTTAATGGGGATGTGGTTCTATGAATTACATAAGCAGGTAAGTGGTCACTTATACTGTTTGGGAGGGTTCTTGTGCTGGATATTTTATTGGGGTCTGAGACCATGATCCAATCTAGGATTGTCCTACTGATGTTTCTGTTAGGTCTGGTAATATCAGTGATTAACTGGCTGTAGTTATATAGGTTGATGTTTGTTGGGAAATGTTGCTGGGAGACATCTAACCAGTTAATATTGACGTCTCCAAGAATTATTGTTTCTGAAGATATGTTGTTTGATCTCCAGGCTAAGATTTCCTCTAGAATGGGAATGCTGTTGCCAGGGGGAATGTAGAGAACAATGATCCAGAGGTTTATGCTGTCATTAATTTTTAGGAGGGTTATTAAAATTTCTGCAGTGGAGAAGTTGGTTATGGTTGAGTTGTATGGGTCTATGTTGAAGGAGTTGGGGTAGATCTGTGCTACTTGTACATCCAAAAGCAATCCAGCACAAAGGAAGATAAAATCAATAGGCTTTATTGTGGCACCTCCATCATGCAAACCGGTTTCGGCTGAGAAACAAGCCTTCTTCAGTGCAATAAAAAATTCAATTAGAGCACATCCTAGTGTCTGCTTATATATCACAAAATTTAAAGAGATACATACAAACCAAATAAATGAGAGGCAGAACCCCCAAAACAAAATTTAACCTAACTCATTAAGACCAGGTCTGAATAAAGCTCCCAGCCTGGTGATCCAAGAGGACTCCATATTATTTAATATATCATGCCAACCTGCTTTGAAAGTTCTATGCATTTTAATTTTATCTATTATGATAAACTTGAATTTTGCAGTTTGATGTGTGATGGTGTGTTTGTAAAGGGCGTTAGAAACTCTTTTGTTTCTGATCTCACTTAGGTGTTCGCTTATGCGGTGTCTAAAAGGTCTGGATGTTTGTCCCACATAAAAAGATGAACACATGCAAGTAGCTAAATAAATTAACCAGTCACTGCTGCAGTTACCAAAAGTTCTGATCTCATACACTTTAGAAGTGTTACAACTGGTAAATTCTTTACTTTTAGAGATGTGTGTACATGCACTGCAGTGACCACAAGGAACACAGCCTACCCATTGGGTCACCAAATAGTGTTTTCTGCATTGGGATGGGTGGATTATAATGTTTGTAGTGGGTAAAATGTGAGTTGATGGTTCTACCTCTGCGGTAGGAAAAAGCACATCTATCTTCTATCCCATTTAAATGTTCATGCGCCCATAGAATATCCCAACGATTATTAATGATATCCCTAAATCTTGGTGTATTACTTCCAAATGTGGGATATCTGTGTGTTGGGTCGAGTGGTACCATGTTGATATTCCAAAAGTTGTGATCTCTGCATACGATTGACTTGGGTTGCAGTTTGGGTAATGCGATCTTTGTTATAACCTCTAGTTATCAGCCTGCTTGTTAGGTTTTGTTGACACACCTGGTGAGATTGTTCCGAAGAACATATACGCTTAATACATAAGAATTGGGACTTTGGGATCTTGATGATATGGCGGGGGTGGTGACTGGAGGCATGAAGTAAAGTGTTGTATTTCGGAAATTTCCTGTGTACCCGAGTTTCCAACGTGTAGTCTTCTTGTCGAGTAACAATGACATCCAAAAAGATTATTTGTTGATATTCAATGTTTAAAGTAAAATGAATATCCCATCTATTGCTATTGAGATATGTAACAAATTCATGTACCAGTGTCGCATCACCCGCCATACCATCCAACAATCATCTTGGTAACTTCTCCAAATATCTAACTCAACTAAAAAGGAGTTATTGTTGGTGTCATAAATAAATTGCTCTTCAAAAAACCTCATGAATAAGTCAGCATAAATGGGAGCAAAGGATGCTCCCATGGCTGTGCCTCTAACCTGCCAATAAGACTGGCCATCAAAGTAGAAAATATTTTTAGTTAAAACATATTCTGTTAGTTTGAGTAAAAAATTATTGAAGCCAGGAGTGTATAATTGGGATTTCTCTAACCAATATTTGATGGCCTGTAATCCAGCACCATGTGATATGCTAGTGTAGCGGGAGGTGACATCCAATGTGCAAAGAAACCAGTCTGGTTCCAATTGTGTATCCCGAATGATATTCAAAAATTCCGTGGTGTCTTTGAGTCTGGACCTACCCAAGGGTAATAATGGTTTTAAGTAGTATGTCAGGAAAGCTGACAATGGTTCAATAAGAGACCCCTTACCAGATACAATCGGTTGACCTGGTGGACATGTGGGATGTTTGTGCATCTTGGGGAGTAAATATAAGTATTGAGGAGTCGGGTCTAAGACCTTAAGTTGTTTACATGTATGTTGGTTAATGATGCCCTCCTCCATGGCTAGATCAAGAAGTGTATCAATATGTTTTTTGAAATTAGGTGTGGGATCCACCACCACGTGTATGTAAAAACGGGCATCAGATAGTTATTTGTGCGCCTCCGCCTGATACATCTCCCAATCCATTACTAAAGTACCACCTCCCTTGTCAGCTGATAGAATGACGATATTGTGATTGGAACTGAGTTTGTTTAATTCTTGCTGTTCCAGTTTGGTCAGGTTATGCTGAATAGGCTGATAACCCTGAGAAAAATGCAAATCCTTAAGAACGCATTCCTTGAATATAGCTACATGTTTGTCCATGGGAGGTTGGAAATCAGATCTCCCAAATTGAAACCCAGTAGATCTTTGAGTGTTTTCTGCATCTGAAAAAAATATTTTCAGGTTAAGTAGTCTTCAAAAATCATTCACTTCATTAACTAAAACATGCTCAGGAACAAAAGACGTAGGTACAAAATTGAGACCCTTATTCAATATTTTATTGTGAACATTTGACAGTTCATATGAGGAAATGTTGTGTACATTATCTATTGAGTCACAATATTCTGCAACAATTGTATGTTCTGTGTGCTTCTTTCTGTGTTTTCTCCCCCCTCTCCATTTTTTGGACCTAATGAAGGTTGTTTACGTTTGGCTGCTGGAGAATCTTGGTTAGAAGGGCAATCAAAATCAGTGGCAGAGGATGATTCATCCTCTGATGTAGCACTTGGTGACTGCATAGTTTATCTTAGTATAGATCTTGGTCTCTTCCTCTTATTGGTGGATCTATAACTGGGGTCAGAAAATCGAATAATGTTGTCATCACACATGCCTTTGATGAGCTCTTTGCAGACACCTATCAAATATAACAGGTATGGTGTAGCATTTGCAATTCACACCGGTCTGTTGTGCACAGCAAGGATATTACTAGTGCTCATTTAGAAAGGGTCCATGAAGACATGTTGGTCTACCTCACAGTTGAGAGTCAGGATGTGTCTATACATGCATGCATCAGGTGCTGCCCCCCACAACTCATATGGATGCATGTTGATGTACACCCTTCTATGGGAACATAGCCCATGTGGATGGTGGGCTGACATGTGCATTCAACTGTATCATAAATGTTTTTCTATTGTGTCACACCATAGGAGATCTGTGATGTTGTCACAGCCCACTGGTTCTGTCTGAAAGGCCTGGATGAAGGTAAGAGAGTGCATACTGCCTATCTTAATCTGGCCTAGGGATATGACACAATTCTCCACTCAGGTATCATTGACAAACTCTCCCAGCTGGGGATTAACTCTTACATCACTAGATCACCAATTGGCTTACTGACAGAGCACATACTGTGAAAGTTGGTTAAGCAACCTGTACTAATAGAGTTGTTACCAATAGTGTGCACCAGAGATCTGTGCTTGGCTGTTTGCTGTTTGGAGTCTATTTCTCAAAGGTTCAGGCTAAAGTTTATGATTTTTGGCTAACCAGGTTTACTGATTCTTGCATATTGGGTGCAATCATTGAGTCCACCAGTGATGAAAACATACTACAGGAGGGGCTAACACAGACAAATTATTGGTGACCAAGCCACACAATCTTCAAATAAATACAGAAATGTGCCTTCATTTTGTCCTTCTGAAAAGTGGAATTCCATGCTAATTACAGCATTGACAGCAGTCCTGCTATGTTGAAACCCAGTTATGCAACCACTGGGTACACATGTAGATATCAATCTGAACTTCAACCACCAAGTGTCCACATTGTTATTGAAAGCCTATGTTTTGCACATCATGAGTCATGCCATCATATTCAGATCTTAGGACTGTATGACAGCACTGTACTTGAACTTCATGAGAACACTAATAGAATATAATTCTCTCTTTTGCATGTACAACACCACACACATGCAGCAGCTGGAGAGACCACAGGGGTTTCTCATCAAGAAAACACATGGCCTACAAACCATGCCATGATGTATGTGGATAGACTGAAAGCCATGTCACTGTAATTTGCATCTTATAGGATGAAGTGACTTCTGCTTGACCTCCAGGCCAGTCTCTGACCCTGACCTGGTGGGAATAGTGCATATCCACAATTTAGATATAGCTAATGACATCAGCACTGTTTGTTGAGGAGAATATGGTAATAACAGAGTCCCATGTTCTGGTATAAAATGTTCTCTGTAATGTCAAGCAGGAGCACAAATGCACACATACACACACGCAGTTGACTACAGTGAGATTAGAACCTCTACCTATCTAAGTACACAGACTACAGAACACAGTACTTTACACAAGCGACACAGCACAAGTCTGATTTCTACAAGACCGCAGGTCAACTTATAGTTAATGATATCAGCAGGGCATGTTGGAGAGAAGATGTTGGGAGGCCTGCATGAAATGGATGTTTAGGCATGTGCACATATCAAAATACTGTCACTCTATGGGATTGGAGCAGTAACTGTAGGGTATACAATTCTGTGCTTCTGGCTAGACACACACACACACACACACACACACACACACACACACACACACACACACACACACACACTCACACACACACACACACACACGCACACGCACACTCACACACACACACACACACACACACACACACACACACACACACAGACACACACACACACACACACACACACACGCAGTTATTAGACTACACAACTCAGTAGTTTATGCAAGTGCCACAGCACAAGTCTGACTTTTACAAAACTGCAAATCAACTTATAGTGGACAACATTAACAGGGCATGATGGAGGGAAGATGTTGGGAGGTCTGCATGAAATGGATGTATAAGCATTTGCAAGTATCAAAATACTGTTAGTCCATGAGAATGGAGTGGCAATTATAGGATACACACTTCTGCTCTTCTGGCTAAACACACACAGTTGACTGCAGTGAGAACATAACCCCTATCTATCTAAGAACACAGATTGCAGTGCTCACTACTTTGTGCAAGCACCATGGTACAAGTCTGACATTTATAAGACTGTAGGTCAACTTATAGTGGATGACATCAGCAGGGTATGTTGGTGAGAAGATATTGAGAGGCATGCATAGGTTCATAGATGCATAGGTTTATAAGAGGTTATTAGACTAACGGCCTTACAGCATTTACAAGCCTAGTGCTGTAAAAATGCAAGTACCCTTATTGAGCATAGTTAGATGGTCATTGTTAGCAGTGTGATTTTGTGATCAGCACAGACTGGCCCTGTCCATGGCAGACATAGGTGCTATGCCAAGGGTGGATTTATAATCACCCATCCAGTTGTCGAGATTGTGCTTAAATAAGGTCACTGAGGAGCACTGCTTTACATGTTCTAGGAGCCTATTACAGAGGAGTGTAAATCTCTGGGAGATATATCTGTCTCCCCAGCATGCACTGCTTATGTCACAGGCTAGATTGAGATCCCTGGAACAAATTATTATTGTCCCATTTGTTTTGCAGATGTCCAGCATTTCCAGTAGGGCAAGGTCTGAGACTGCATTGTAGGCCAGGCATAGGTCACCTCTCAGCAGCCTGCATGATACTGAGCACAATGACAGGTCTTTCAGTATTTTCATGTCATGTTTTGCAGGCCCTGAATTATCCTGGTCAAAACCTTCATGTTTTCTCCAGTTGCTGCAGTTGTTTGATGAGGTATAGCCAAAAGGGAGCATTGTACTCAATTAGTGGTCTGATAAGATTAGATGCAGCAGAGCTATGACCTCAATTGTCTTGGATGTGATGGCCTTATTTATGAGGTGCTCAATGTAGAATGTATGTTTCACTACTATGAAAATGTAGTGACTGAAGTGTAAATTGCTATCAACATGTGTTCCCAAGTCTTGAAACACTGTGTTTGAGCTAAGAGGGGTGCTGTCTATATCATAATTATCAGTGTACTATATTGCCAAAGGGGACAATTAGGCATTTTTTGCTTTAAGGTTCAGTCCATGTGTTTGGCACCAATCATTTGCCTGTGACAGCCCCTTCTGTAAAATGGTAACATAGTTGGGGCAATCTATATGACTGCTCCAAGTTGACAGTCTTGGTAAGCCACAGGCCATCTACCTTTGCCCACACTTTAGAGAAATAGTTAACAAACAGTTGAGGGCCCAGCACAGATCCTTGTGGTAGACCACTGGTAAGCAATCTAGTGGTGGGAGGTGCAGTCCCCAACTTTCACAGTGTGTGTTCTGTTGATGAGCCAGTTGGCTATCCATCTAGTAATGTAAGGGTTAATTCCCAGATGGGACATTTTCTCTGTGACACCTGAAATGGGGGATAGTGGCAAAAGCCTTGGATAACTCAACATATGTGATATGTCCTGTTATCCCTCACCCAGGTCTTTGTGGTCAGTATCAAAGAAGACTACTAGGTTTAACAAGCAAGATCTACCCTTGACAAGTCCAAAATAGGTTGGGTCAAGTGTGTTGAAGTTTACCTAATTCCCTGTGGATAAGGTCCATACTGATTTCTTCCCTAGCCTTGAAGATAAGGCCTTTTAAGCTTATGGGCCAGTAGTTCTAGTTCTGCATGTTACCAGATTGATGTTCATTGCATATCACATATTTTATATTAATTTCTGTAGTGTATGTGTGTGGAAAAGTACTGAGACACCAGGGTTGCAGTGATTGGATGAAGGCAACACATTGCTGTGTTGTAAATATGTGACATATTGTTAGATAGGACTTTCAGTTTGTTATGTTTCCACATTTAATTTCATATCATAGACAGGAAATGTAAAGTAAGCAGTAGTAATACATAATAATATTTACCTTTCTGTAGTGTGGGGAGCAGCAGGTTTGTGCCACAGTTGGCAACATGCTTGCAGATGCAGGATACACATTTTCAACACTTTCCATGTTTGTGCATAGTTAAGCAGTGCACAAACACGAGCCACATTGTGAAAAGTCTGACAGAGTATTGAGTTTATGAAACATACCTACTGCTTAAAGGACTATGTGGCAGCAGGTCTAAATGCATTGGCACATTTCTTTTTGAACCAGATGATATTGACTTTGAATCTAGGTGGATCTAATACTTTTAAAGACTTTTAAATAAACAGTGATAATGCAATGACATGAATCCATTATAGTACATGTGATACTGTATGTTGGCATAGCACAGCGAGGTTAAGTGGCATTGCACAGAGATTAATGCAGGATTGCACCTCTTCTCACTGTCAATGGACATTGGTGAGCAATGCAAGACTCTGCACAAACATAGAGACCAAAAATTGAAGTTATCCATTGCATTTTTCTGCAACTTATGTATGCTGTGTGTGATTCTATGTATTGACTAGATTAAAAATGTTAAAATGGGTTAAATATAAAAGTGGTGAAAGGGGGAGGAATCAGGATGAAGAACAAAGGGAAAGCAATACATGAATGTGCAGGTGGGTGGTAGGAAAAAAAGCATAGCTATCCATTTCTTTAACAGTGTAAACTGAAAATATGTGCCGAATATTAACTGAATTTGGACTGTTACCTCCACAGAGTGGTGACAATGCAATCATGTTGTATAGCCAATTGAAATGAATCAAGTGTGTCAAGAAGACATGTGTGCAAAATGAAGAGCTGTGTATGGGACATTTTTTTGTGGGACAGGTGCCCTTTTTTATAAAATTCTGTAAGAGACATAGGTATGTCTGGGTCAAGTAAGTTGAGTAGGCGAGGAAGCAAATGCAAACATACAAGACAAACAAGACAAGAGACAGGGACAGACACAAAAGGTTGGGGGGCACCATGATTGGGGTGAGGGAAGTGACAATGCAGAATCATGGACATCAAGCTTGGAGACAGTGAGAATCAAGTCCTCACCCACTGGACTGTCATCACTGTCCCCTTACTCCTGTGGCAGCTGGAGTGCTTAATGTCTCCTCCTACAATGGAGCATGAAGGAGTCCAGCCTCTCCATCCAACATAGGTTTACACCAATGGTGTTGTGTATGACCATATGCACCATCCATGGCAACTATCTGCAGGTGATGAAATTACCATCTCTGCCACTTCTTCCCAAGGGTACAACTGCACCACCTTCCATGTCAGAACTACCTGAGGGCACAGGTAGTGCAGGGGTAGTAGAAGCAGTGCTGCAAGGTTGGCTCCCAAATGTGCCAGGCATATGCTCTGGAGCTGGTGAAGTGGGGACAGTCTGATCTATTGGGCTGACTTACCTCACTGTGTTATGTAGCATTTAGTGATATGGTACACATGGATGACAATGAGACATTTTGACAATACACAATAGAAAGTAAAAAAAGAGAGATAAGGGTTAGGGTGAAAGGAAAAAATATATAAAATGAGTACCATCATATGTGACATACAATGCATTAATACAATTATGCATCTGTTTTATCTGACATATTGCATTTAAGTATATGTCCTAACAGATGCACACTATACTACAGAGTGCTGAAAGTAATCCATGAAATGGGCATATATTGCACATATGTGTGTTCCAATCATATAGATTAAAATTTACAGCAGAGCATTTGTGTCACTGATGTAGAGCTTTTAACTTAAGGTAAATATGATTGAAGAAATAACATCATTGCATAGTTGTGAATTGTGGTGTTTGAACCTCCAACCTCTGACTACAGCCTAATATTGGATTCTTACATTTGATTTGTGTTACAAACTAATGCATTCATATTTGTTTTTACAGTTGGGGTATGTGTTCTCAATTTGATACAACTCTGTAAAAGACCAAAAAGCTATCTTTAACTTTTAATGCTACAATAACTGCTGCATACATACCATTTGCTTCCCTCAGTCTCTCCCGTCAAACAACATGAGCCTGCCAATTGAACTCATGTTCATTGGTAGCTGGAGAAAGAACAGAAACGAATGGAAGATCATTATGCATACCAGTCTTGCCTATATTTAGCTTTCTAAATATTACACATACTCTGTTATTGTCATACTTACACAGCTGTGGGATATCCACAGTCTCAAATTCCTGGAACCAACAGCTGAGAGTATCCATTATTCTCCTGTGTAGGTAATTAAAATGATGCCTACATTGCTCTCCAGTGTGTAGGATACCATGGCATTGGATACAGCCTAGGCCAAACTATTCCACACCTCAGACTTGTACTGCAAGCCAGGATAGTCCCCTGCAGAAGCCTTTGGCTATGGTGCTTTACCATGAGTCCAATAAATATCCTGGACTCCAGGACACCCCGTCTCAGTGCTCAAAACTTGGCAACTTCCTATCTAATACCAGCCATGTTTACCAGCCAAACTAGAGCAATGGAAACTGATGCTTTTCTGCCAATTCCAATTATCACAATTACTAGTAGTGCGTAAACCCGAGCAATGATGCCAACTGAGTTTGCATAATGTTAAGCAGACAGCAGCAATGCCAGTCAGGAAGGAATTAAAAAAAATGAAACTAGAAGGTGAATCTGATACTTGATCTTAGTTTGGGGTGTCTACTGATGTAGCCTGGAAATATATCTTGGAAATTGGATGGTAACTGTTAGATGAGTTAGGTTTGCAGATATGTGCTAGGGGCATACATGTAATGACCTGACATATTTGTTTTTATGGTTATACAATGAGAAAATTTATTTTCACACTGGGGGATTCAAATCTGGGCATAAGGGACAAAACATTTCCTTCCACAGCATTGATTTTCCATCTTTGCCACAGAAGAAGGGCTGCTCAGACATACTCAGGCATCATACATAAATACAGGTAACAGTTTGAGAGCTGTTACACATGTGATATGACAAGGATATTGGATATAGATCCAGTTGTGCATGTGTTTTAGGTAATTATGAAGGCCATGCATGTCCAGATAGAATACTTATACTCACCAAAATAGAGTAGACAGTATACCTTCAGTTATGCATCTGAAAAACCATAATGGTTTTCATCTCTCATACACATAAGTCATATCAGCTTCACTATCTGAAGTGTTATAAATGAGGCTGAATATAATGGGAAGTGGAGCAACAGTAAACGTGTATGGAATAACCTGTACTACAACCCAGGAGCGTGTGTCTGGCAGTCCTACACTTAGACCTGTTGAGACAAGAATGTTCACTTAACACTTATCTATTTTTTAGTTCATTGTTATAACCTTCACTGTCAAAACAGTAAAAAAAAGTTGCACACCCTGTACTAGAGCCCAGGACCAGCTGTTCTCCAGCCTTACACTTATATCTGCTGCTACAGGACTAGTTGCATAACATTCCCTAACTTGCTAATCATACGTAAAGTCTCTGTATTAACCACCACACAGCACCACTTAGTGTGTTTGTGGAGTGCCCAACAGAATTAATTAAATGTATCCAGTTTCAGTTATGGACTGAGTCCTGTCTGCTGGTGTTTGATGGCGGCAGCTGCTGGGGAACCTTGCTAACCACCACGCAATACTGCTAAGTACAGTTGAGCGATGAAATACATAAATTGCAATGATGTATGGCTTTAGACCTTTGCCCTTTTACAGAAGCCATGTTTGCAGGTGTTCTGGTGTTCTGTCTACTTCCTGGGTAGACTAGTAGTCCAGTTTGTGCACTGCCACACTTCATGCAAACAAGATAAGCACAGCCAAACCTGACATTCATTTTCTTCCATTTTTCATTATTACACTAAGCAGCATATCGTACAAACACTGGCTCCCCCCCACCAAAAAAAAGGACACTTTGTTGATATGAGGAAAAGCAATCTATATCATACACACTAAAACATTTTAGTGCACATAAGATACTTCTACATAGGTCTGGATTTGCACCCTCACTCCAATGAACCTTCAGAACAGAGGAAGGGTGTCCGATCCCTCTTTACCACACAAACAGCTTTGCAGCAAGGAAATGGAATAATTCTGCATACAACCAAATGCAACATCACCTACAGTAATATGAAACCATACAACTGTTATCTGTACATTTATTATGTTTGGATGTAGTGCACTAAGCGATCACACAACCAGTTATGACTATTGCTTGCAAATATGCAGCTCTGTCTTTCCTCTCTATGTTTGTTGGTCATTCTTCTTTTATCAGACCAGTAATCCGAGACATGCAGTCTGTAAGCCATTCTGTATCATTGGCCTTAAAATGTGTGAGGATATTAAATATCAATAACAACATATGTAGTTGCCAACAAATGAAGAGGAGGTTGGATATTAATGAACACGACCTGTGAATTGTGTGCTGTTTACTTACTTTCCAACCTTAGACCTAACAGTTTGTAAGTGCAACCTGACTCATCCACTGGAAATAAGGCAGTCCACAGTGCTGTTGTGTTTTCCTTCTCCCAACCAGTAATTATTCACAGTTGCAATCAATTAAAAACAAAAACTGAGGGAGTGCCTGGACTATGTTTACATCAGATACATGGAGCCAAGTATTTTGGTTTCAGCAATTCTAATGAGTTCACACCTGATATGCATCTCCACTCTGCTAACAGCTCTGAATCTACACCATTAAAAGAAAACCATGTAGCTAGAGAAACTGAAGGTGAGGAGAGTTGTTTATGTGGAAAACACAGAAAAAAAGGCTATCACTTTGTGATATAACTTCTCCACGAATTGCTGAACTTGAGAAGCTTGAAAGGGGATGAGGAGGTATGTCATGCAGAATGCAGATTTGGCAAGAGACTGTCAACAATGTTAATGCAGTTGGTGGCTAGGGCAGGACATATGGTCAGGTGTGGCATACAGCCACTGACATGATATGCATCTCCACTCTGCTAACAGCTCTGAATCTACACCATTTAAAGAAAACCATGTAGCTAGAGAAACTGAAGGTGAGGAGAGTTGTTTATGTGGAAAACACAGAAAAAAAGGCTATCACTTTGTGATATAACTTCTCCACGAATTGCTGAACTTGAGAAGCTTGAAAGGGGATGAGGAGGTATGTCATGCAGGATGCAGATTTGGCAAGAGACTGTCAACAATGTTAATGCAGTTGGTGGCTAGGGCAGGACATATGGTCAGGTGTGGCATACAGCCACTGACATGATCTCATCTGTGTGGAGGAGAGCAGCTGCAGTGGGCCATGATTGGATGGGTACAAGGGGGGCCCCTGCTACAGAGACACCAATAACAGCAAATGAAGAGTCACATTCCACCGTCAGGGATCCAGACAGCTTCCAGGAAACTGCAGAATAGCATGTTCTTGACATTGGTGCTATTGTTTCAAGGACAGTAAGCATGTCCCAGGAGCAGTTTCCAGGTAGGCTTTTGTATTTGAATACTATTGTATAGTAAAACAATTTAAATCAATGCATTACTTCTGTTTTCAAGACATTTATTTTTTTTTTCAGGGGTGTTGCAGATTGCTACAGTTAATAGCACATTCTGATTGATTAGCTTAGGTTGATGTTGTCACCCAAGTTCTTGTTGAAGGTATAGTTAAAGGACATATAAAAGGAAAAAGTACTACTCCTTGTGTTATTGTTAATAGTGATGATGTTGTTCTTACCTTTTGCTTAACTTCTTTCAGGACCATCTGGCATGCAGAGGATACCCTCATCTGCACATGGTAAGCCAGACATTGGTATGTCAGTGTTCATGAACAATTCAAATAAATATTTAAGTGTTTCATGTTGATGTCAGGACTGTTATGTGTTTTGCTGTACTGTCTTAATAGTGACAACACTGTTATTTTGTTATCATATAATGGAGAATAGTAGTTTAGGTATTAATTTTTCCTGTGTTTGTTGTTTATTATCACAGGTGATCCTGACAGTGGAAGTGTGGGACTTCTGTCACATGATGTCAGAGGATCAGCAGACTCTGATAATGATGGTGGCCCAACAGAAGCACAGTCATGGGGTGCAGAGGTTGAATCTGACACTGAAGTTGACATACAGCCATCCCTTAAAAATTCCATTGGACTCAGCCAGTAGGCCTAAGCCTACCCATTCCAGTGAGTCCACAAATATTGGACAGGTGGAGGGTGAGACAATTGATCAGGGAAGTGTGGTTATTGTAGCTTTAGTGCCTATAGTTAGGAGTGTTCAGAGGAGACCTTTTGTGTAATCCTAGGTTTCCTGACCCCCCCCCCACACACACACACACACCCTGTGCAAATGATGATAACTGTGCCACATCTCTGTTTTGTATCTTTTGGATTCAGGGATACATAAGCTTTGTGTCTGATGCTCAGGGTGGATAGCTGACTTAGTGCTTAGTATATCTGCATTTGTGATGTTGAACTGATAATTGTACCTTTGACTTATATTGGTCTTAGAAAGTTAGACAGTTGATAGCATCAAAAGTTTCCAACTTTATTGTGAATGATCTTGTGAGGATTGTGAAGTCTGAAACTGCAATGTGCATCATTACTTTCTAACTTCTCTCTTTAATGATTTTCCAGTACAAACATATGGTTGTAACTTGAGGGAATGCAGTGACCATCACTACTCTTGAGAAGCATGACTGTGTGACCCTTTGATGCCTGAGGCCTACTGATTAGTATTGGACACAAATAAGTCAAATAAGTCTCTGCTGTCACACGTTAATGTAATTTCTGTACAAATCTCCCACCTTTTACTCGTGTACACTACCAAGTAACAAAATGCAAGGATAGGCCAGTCATTCATGGTGGTGCAGCGGTTAGCATTGTTGCCTCACAGCAAGAGGTCCCCTGGTTCAATCCTTGGCTGGGATGCCTTCTGTGTGGAGTCTGCATGTCCTCCCTGTGGTCGTGTGGGTTTTCTCAGGGTGCTCTGGTTTCCTCCCACATCCCAAAGACATGCTGTAGGTGGATTGGATACTCTAAATTGGCCGTAGGTGTGAGTGCATGTGTGTGTGTGCCTCCTGTGGAAGGTTGGGCACCAGGCTAGCAACTTGACACCGTAAAACTCCACTGCCAATCATGAGTGGACAGGTGATCCGCTGTGGCGACCCCTAACCAGGAAAAGCCGAAAGAAGAAGAAGAAGGCCAGTCATTCATATTATTGCACAATACACTCAGGGTTCAGCACTTAGCCTGTAAATCCAGCAGTTGCAATAGTTTTAGTTCAGAGCTGACTCTGTTTGATGCATGCAGTACACAGCCAAAACATGGGGAAGTAAAGGTTGTGAGAGTTGCCTGCTATCAATGTTACTATATCTATGTGCAAAGGAGGAAGGTTTTAGGGCCTTAGGTGGTGAGTGAGTGTGCTATGCTTTGTCTCTTAGCCAATGCAAGGGAATATTGAGCATGCCTACATCTGCCTAGACCCACAGCAGCTGCTGGTTCCCCATCTGAGTCCTCATCTGCGTGTCGCTGTTGTGACCTTGGCATTGGTTGAGGGATGTGTGCTCCTTCTCCTTGTTGATCCTGCTGCAGCTTTTTTTCTCAGGATGGTGTTGTGTAGCATGGCACATACTGTGAATATTTCAGTATATGTCCATGGACTGTACTGTAGGGCTCGCCCAGATGTATCTAGGCACCAGAACCATGATTTCAGCAGCCCAAACACATGCTCTATGATCTTTCTGATTTGAGCGTGTGCCTCATTATGACATTCTTCTGCGTGTGTGTGTGTGTGTGTGTGTGTGTGTGTGTGTGTGTGTGTGTGTGTGTATACATTTCTGATGGGAGTCATCAGCCATGGTTCCAGTGCATAACCTGCATCCCCCAGTAAATGACCCCCTCTAGCTAACATCTGATACAAATGGGAGGTGTACCAAATATGTGAGTCATGGTAACAGCCTGGGTTGCCAGCACATATGTTCAAGATGATTCCCTTGGCATTACTCACAACTTGGCAGTTAAGAGAGTGAAAGTTCTTTCTACTAAAGTAGAGCCTTCCCTGTTCCCCAGGCAGTGCCTTAATTTCTAAATGTGTACAATCTATGGTGCCCAGTACCTCAGAGTAGTCTTCTACAGGGTAGAACTCCTGCATATTTCTGGCCCACTGCTCAGGAATAAGAGGAAAATACATGTGGTCACTAGCATGTTGGAGCATAGCATTCAAGAATTGATGGAGGATCCTTAATGTTGATGCTTGTGACACCCACAGCATGTCCCCTCTTCGTCTCTGAAAGGTACCTGTAGCTAAAATTCTAAATGCTACACATACCTTTTTTCTCTACTGGGATGGGTTCCCTTCAGTATGCCCTGGCCTTGAGTTGAGGATGACAGAGATTGTAGAGTTCCTGCACTGTGCCTCTATTTATGCTGTAGTGTTCTATAATTTTAACATCATGTAGGTTGTGATAACTTACCCAGGGTCTGGCATTGGTCTATTATCAGCAGCAGCAGCATAGACTTCAACCTGTTGCACATACACATGAATTAAAGCAACAGCAGCCCCTAACATTGTTTCTTTGGCTATATTCCAATAGGTTTTGGAATTTGCAGGAAAAACCAGCACTGAGTCTACATGGCTACTTTATAGATTGTCGAATAGCTCCTCCATCGTGGATTGGTTGATTAGCATACAATTCATCTGCATATACTGTAATTTGCATGCCACGGTGTTTACCTTGTTTGTGTTGTTGTGTATAGCTGTACACACCATGTAGAGCTGCTTACTGAATCCAAAATGGTTCGCTGCAAGCACACGGTAAACAGATCTTGTAGGCTTTATTGATTCTGGCTGAATATCTGTTTACCTGGAGTAGCCCAGGTCAAATATTAATACAACTGTGTTTGCCACTGTTTAAGCTTTCAGATAAAATCTTCTAATAAAGATATCTAGCATGGTTTTGGAATTATTAATGCTAATATGAGCAAACAATATATGATGCTGAGACATGTCAGTAGGATATAACTAGAGAAACTCCAGCAAATGTCATTAGACTGTAATGAGATGAATGCTTTTTTCTGGATGCAATCATTCTTCAGTAGTCAGGATAAAAGTTTACCTGGTGTGACAGCAAAATAAACTTTTCCATTTTTTTTTTTGCCATTTGCGACATTTGCTGTGGCTGAATTCCTAAGTCACATGGAAATCATGTACCTTGGTTAGATAGATGTAGCAGCTTTGGAAGTTCTGTTGCTATATTGATGATCTACAACTAAAGAAAATTTACCTGGAGCACTTTTTGGAGAACCATAATTACAACTGCCCGGCGTTTTCTCTCTATGGCATTCAGCCAGGTTAATCACTCCATTTATTTAGTAGTGATGATTTTCTATGTCATCAATTTTTTTCCTCATATGCTATATTTCTTCATTTTTATCGCCTGTTGTAGCTTGAAACACCTGCAGCTGTATGCCATACAAAGACAGAAGTACATTAATTAAATATTAATTTTGCTAATGTTTGTATATCTTCTTTCTTTCCAGAGACAAGTACCTTAACTTCTGAAGAGGCTGTCAGCTCCTTAGCCAAAAAGAGTCACTAGACTAGCCGACTTCTCATTCTCTTCCTGCCCATGTGCATCTGAGCATTTTGTTTTGTCCCATGCATCACTATATACTGTTGTTTAATAGTAAATTATTCATTTTGTTGCTATTCAGAACAGCTGCACAATTCCACCATCAGGAGACACATTGGAGATATGTTGCCATGTGTGGGAGTTTAAAAATATATTACAGAGAAAGGAGATGAGGATTTATCTCCATGATGACTGTATTCAAACTAGTTCCTTTAGAATATCTCTCTACCAGATGACATGCAAATCAATGTAGCTTCATCATTATCAGTATAAATCAATTATCTAACTTGGATTTGTATGTGCTCATATGTGTGTGTGTGTGTGTGTGTGTGTGTGTGTTTGTGTGCCTGAGTGAGCTACCATACATTACATTATCTTGATCAATGTAAATGGATTGCATCTCTGTAGATTAAGCAAGTGATATGCTGTTTTAATTCAAAATAATTATAAATATATATATATATATATATATATATATATATATATATGAGTATATTTAGTATGTGAAACTTTTTAATCCTTAGAATCCTTTTATAACTTTGAAACAGTCCATACATCTTCCCCTTTTGTTAACTGCATTCAAACACCCACAATATTAAACAGGGCTAGTCTTCTTTTTTGTGACATATCTTGCTATTCTGACTTTTTTTTCTCTGTAAAGACTGTCTATCAGTTGTCACATCATTTATTTTGTGTTATTATTATTTAGTTGTGACAATTCTGCATCATTCTGCAATGCTGCCTGCAATATATTTGACTTCTGCAGATGCCTGTGATTTCTTCTATAAAATTTACCCTCTTCCTGTTGTGATTTATTATGTAAATGCTTGATGGGAGAAGCTTTATTTTGAGCTTTGTTTTATACCTATCTCTGATTTTTTTACTGCTTACTAGAAGAAGGGGCTATATTATAGACAAGCACCCCTATTCATCCCAAGGGGTTTGGTTAGTTAAATTAACCCACAATTTCAAACAATACTAACTACAAGCTATTGCATGCATTTTTATACAGTACAATAAATGTCAATCATATTAGTGTGATGGGGACAATTGGCATTGTAGGTCAGAAAACCTTTACAAAATACTTCCTTTGGTAAAAAGGTTAGCTCAGTTTAATTAATTTAATATTGATGTGTTTCGGTGATATTTTTCTTTAATTTGATTTAAATTACTAGTCCCTTTAATTTCAATGAATTCTGGGATTACTGATATAGATACTTTGTTTCTTTTAACATTCTTTATCTTTGAGAATGTATTCTTTAGATAATATGCAGATAATAATTTGCTGAATCATAAAATTATTGTCCAGTGTACCAATTGTTGTATATAAAGTTAGCCAATTCTAATATTAGAAACATGTTTTCCTCCTGTCGAAAGTTGGACTATTTGCTTGCTATTATTGATAATAATTTAGTCATGCCTTGGGATTCATTAATGCCTACATTGTGTACAGCAAGAGTACACTGTTTTGAGTGAACAGATAACACGAGCATAACTCATACCTCCTTCTTCCTAATTTTAGTTTTACTACTGATTCTCTTGCAGCCTTAAGTATTGAGGGGGATTCATAAAGGTTTCCACAAAGTGTAGGCTATGTGTAATCTTTATGAGTGACTAAAAGCACAAAAAATGTGGTAGGGATGTTCTTAAATACAGGTCATGTACAGCTAGTGTACACTTAGTGCACGCATTAATGAATCTGGCTCCAGTGTTAATGCAGTTGGGCAACTGGAACAGACTGGAAAAAACTGCTGTTACATATATTAATTTCTAAGGTGATGAGATAAGTAGCATTAGGCAGTGTGCAAATAAAGCACATTTAGGAAAGGTAGTGCTCTCTGCTAGTAAAGATAAATTAACCCTTATTAATGATTTTACTACAGAAGACATTGTTGGAATTAAGGATACAAGTGCACTGTAATAAAAATATTCAGAACCTGTATAGCAATAAATAAATAAATAAGAAATGGAAAACTTCACAACAAATAACTAGTGACAAAAAGAAACTGACTAATTAAATAATGCTAAGAGAAAATAATACAAAACAAAAGGGCATTACCTTGATCTGCAATTATGTAGATTACAGGGAAATTCTAGTCACAAACTTTCAGTCTACAGAAAATCACCCTATTGCTCCAACGGAAATTTTAAAAGAAAAGAAACAACTGACAGGCTAAAAGGGAAAAAAATCTTAATTGAAATTGGAAGGATTAATAATATTGTTGCAAGGAAAAAAAAACAGGAGAAAGTCCAAAGCTGACAGTGTGGCTTAGACTATGAAATTGCAAAGAGACCTAGATGACAACAATATGCTTGCTAATTACATAAGTGGTAAAAAGAGTCAGATTAATTAGACTAATGGTGATGAAGGCTTTCCTTTACTAACAAGTGAAAGAGCACATATTAATGAATTAGTGTTAGCAGATTCTTCAGATCTGATTAGAAGTGATATACTTGTTATTGGAGAATCAACTACTAAAGGACATGATAGTTACATTTGTAAAGAATATAATTGATATTAAATAGTGTTATGCTTGCCAGAACAAAAGTACAGGATATGAGTAGGGCTTCATGATTCCTTAATGTGATGAAGTATTAAGTTGTTTTTATGCATGATGGATCAAATTATCTTACCCTTAAGGACACATTGACTTTTAATATGGAAATTTACAGCCTTCTTAAATAACATAGCTTAAACAGGTGAAGACATATTTTTCACAGATCACATATAAAAAGGAGAGTCAGGTTAGCATGAATTAAATGATTTTTGGGACAAATAACTACATGAAAAAATGGACCATTTAAAAAAATGTGGGGCCATACAGAACTTCCAAGGCTAAATTTGGACAGGCCTGTGTTTTGTTTCAAGACAAGGGCATATACTTTTTGCAGTAAGTACATTACAATTTTTGACTAGCAGAAGAAAGGAATTTTTTTCTGGGTTGGAAATTTAATATTTCACAGATTGCAACATCTGACTTACCTTTGCTGATTGTAAATGCAAGGAGCATTAGCAAATACATTTTAATTTGAAATTTGCTGAATTCATATGCATTTGATGTTGTTATAGTTTGTTAAACATGGGTAAGGAAGAATAACTGTCATAGCATACATGTTTTCTTTTCTGCAACAGACATTCTAACAAAAATCTATGTGGAGGTAAACTGACAGGGAGTAAAGATTGCAATGGGACCTGAGATCATTATATCTTTGATGATTACACCACTGCTGTAAATTGTGTAACTATTACAATGAAAACTACCATGAATTATTGTTTACACTTAGACTTTCAAAGATTACAATTGTTTAACCTATTTTGCTAAATGGAAATCTTTATGAGAAGTATCAGCCATAGAACTTATAATGAGACCAACAACATATCAACTAGAATCCATAAACACACCTTTTATATGGCTCTTAAAAGAACATTTTATCACACATACTAATTCTAATCATACTGCCAGTTACATACATAATATTATAATTAACTTTAGAAACTTTATATATAAAGATGTTAAATATAAAGACTACTTTTTTTATTTCCTATAGCATATACACAAGAAACTTTTGTTACCTCAGATATTAACAAAATTTCTCAACTGAAAAACAATGAACTCAAATACTGGTTCCAGCTAACTTATGAATACAAGACTAGTTCAATGGATCATATTATAGAGGAATAAACACTTAATAATTCCTCATGGTTAGATATACAAACAATTATACTATACCTTGATAATAAGCTGAAACTAGCTTCACCGACAAGCAAATATGACACCAAGATATTATTACAATTTCTTCAATCAACATTATTATACCAGCATACATATTCAGGTAGTCTCTCCTTTCTTTATAGACTTTTAAGAGAAGAAACATTTTCTTGCACACATAACCACTGGAGTTATTATAGTTTAATTACTCATAATTCCCCAAGTGAGCAAGATAAGGTTAATATGCTACAATCAGCTGGGAAAACATAATTTTCTCTGAAATGGAAGATTTACACATGGAGATTCATGAACAGATCATTTTATACACCACAAATAATGGACAAAATTAATAAAAAACAGAACATCTGTAATAGATGCAACTCTAATGTAGATATTAACTGGGCACATATGTTTTTTGACTGCCCAACCTTAAATATCTTTTGGAATAAAGTAAATGACTTTTTACAAGCACTTTTTTCAGGCAACTTCATATTGAATAAATCATTAATCCTATTTAATACACCTGTTCTATAATTTGTTAGGAAAACCAAATGCGCATTGCTATGGACTATATTGGCAGTGGCTAGAAAGATCATAACAGAAAATTGGATTTCAAAACATCCTCCTACATTCTCTGAGTTTACTAATTTATTGAAACAAGTTAGTCTTTTACAGATAAGAACCATTAACTCTAGAACACCTAGAAAGACATATGAACATAATTTATGGGTTAACTTACAAAATATGTTGGATAAAAATAATCATTTTGTATAAAGGTAATTGACTTTTCTTGTCATTCATGAGAACAAGTTACAAAAGGAAGGTTATAGTGTATGTTAATGTATAAATACTGGATGTCTGTGTACATACTTTGTTTGCTTTGTTATTCATATATTCATATTTAAATGCTTTAAGTATATGTTATCAATTTGTAAATCTATAATGTAAATTATCTTATATATGTATATGTGATAATTTTCATTATAATAAAAATCAATAAAACTGTTAAAAAAAAAGAGTACAATTGTTGTAATCTATAAACCTTCAAAGTCAAGTTCAAATGACCAAGAGGAATTCATATATTTCTTACATGAAGCAGAGCATGGGAAACTTTAACAGATGGGGATTCAAAATTACTGGAAACAAACTGGAATAATATCAGTTCTGTAACATTAGCAAGGAAATTATTTCCGAAGTATGTTCAAGAACAACAATTGCTACAGATTGCAAAGAAACCTACCAGGGAACAGAAAACACTGGATATTGGTCAGGATTCACAAAGATCCTAAGCATTAGTGGTAAGGCTATGGAAAAAAAGGTGATATAATGTGAGTGAGAAAAACAGTGATTCGGTGATATATTAGCTAAAATGAGGAAAAAAAAACTTTATTATCAGCTAATTTGCATGGCTCTGAATCACTTCCTCACTACTGAAAGTGCTATGTTGTAGTAATTACTACTAGTGACCAATGCATCTCATAGACAGAGGAACCCAATACACCTCATTCATCCCCCCATAAGCACATGCACATACACACACACACACACACACACACACACACACACACACACACACACACACACACACACACACACACACACACACACACACACACACATATACTTACACATACATTACCACACACAAACATAGACACTCACCATACATTAAGCACAAACACCCTCAAGTGAACATATTCAAACACACACACTCACCCATTCCCCCCTTACACATACACATATACCACACCTATCACCTAACTAACTCTCCTACTATGACTACCAAGGCAGGCCAACAGACACAAACACACATACCTGACACCACTTGTTCCTGATCAGACATGCACACATGCTGTCACATACATTCACACATGTACAACCCACCCACTCCACCACTTCTGTCTGTTCACTACATTCTCTTTATTCTCACAAACAATAGATGATATATATGTATGTATCTCTCTCTCTCTCTCTCTCTCTATATATATATATATATATATATATATATATGTACCAGTCTGATTCCTCAAAGGTGGACATAGTTTGTAATTGTAAAATCCAGATACTTAAATTAAACTTGACTATTTTGAAATGGTACTATGCAACCTGAACCCAAGCAAACCACAGCAAGGAGCCAGAATTACTAATAATGATGTGAGGACACATCAACATTAACTTGCAGTGCTGAATGGATAGATAAAATCAGCAAGAAAAGGTGGGTAGTATGGCTGGAACTGAATCTGTCCTTAAGTCTTGGTGAGTATCTTTAAGTGTTGGACCATCTTCAGAAATGTTCACCAAGGTGACACTGATATATAGACTCTATTTTTTATAGCATATATCAGAGTGATTGATAGGTTCAAAATAAAAAAGACAGCTGGGCACACAGGTCTCAAGATAAAAAAGTGGAACAAAAGGCAGTGTAGAATCCTCAAGACATAGAGACATTCCAAAACAATGTTAGGCCAGGTGGTGGAAGATACCCCCTCTCCACTCCCCCACCCCCATTGTAGAAGGAAGACACAGTCCACAAAAACTGACAGGCCAAAAAAGAACCATAAAGATGACAAAGTGCACTGTTGAGGATAAGGAAGAAATTATATATTGTTACTACTATGCAAGAAGCCCTACATTTCCAGATAGAAGATGTTTAGAAAGATTAAGAGAGAAATTAGAGGAAAGTGAAATATTTGCACAAGAAAAACTGTCAAAAGCTTCAAATAAAAATTTGAATTCATTAATACAACAAATTTATGAAAAACATTACATAAAAGAAGAAACTTTGGGCCATCTGTGTGAGTTTAACATACCTCTCGACTGTCCAGATTTAGCCTCATAGTTTTGGTCTGTCATAAAATTTGTGGTTTTCTGGCAAATCATGGAGGACCAAAGTGACTAAATAATGACAAATATATAAGTTTCAGATTTCATATCCTTCAGAAAATGCCTGCTAATGCAAATCGTGTTATTCTAATAACTTTCCAAGTTAAAAAGTGCAATATTTAAACTCAGTCCCTTGTTTGGGCCATTGTATCCCCATTATTTAAGGCTTTGTCCAGATTTCTTACACTAAGTGGCTGAGAGGTATGTGTACCTCTCAACTGTTCAGAATTTTTCAACATGTCCTGACTTTTGTCTTATTTTTTTACCTATTCCTCAAAATTTGTGGTTTTCTGGCAAATCACTGAAGATTGAAATAACTAAATAATGGCATACATTTGAGTTTCAGAATTAATTCCCTTCAGAAAATGCATGCTAAGGCAAAGGCTGTTATTCTAGCAACTTTCTATGTCTGTCAGATTAATATTTAAAATTTGCCCTTATTTTTGGGCCTTTGTCTTCCCATTATTTTAGGTTTGTTCCACGCATCTCATAAAATGGTGGTGGGGGGGCAGGTTAGGCAATTAATTTGATCAGGCCTGACCCTGTAACTTGGTTACAGGGGACAAGAGCCTGAATCCTCTACACCAACTAACAGCCTGCTGACTGAATTGTGAATTTTTGTGGAGACAAGAGCCTGAATATTATACACCATCTACCAGACTGCTGAAGGAATTGTGACTGCTGAAGAAACAGTGAGCTTCTGTGGAGAAAAGAGCATGAATACTGTACGCCAACTACCAGAGTGCTGAAGGAATTGTGAGCTTCAGTGGAGACAAGAGCCTGAATACTGTACACCAACTACCAGACTGCTGAAGGAATTGTGAGCTTGAGTTTCAGTACATTTTCAGGGAACTGTGAGTTTCAAGGGAAGAGAAGTTTACTGTTGCTCATGCTGTCTGTTTTCAATGTGTAGCTAACTCTTGTTTGTCAAATGGCATTCACTATACTATAGAATTTGAAAGCAGTGTTAGTAGAACAATTGCCTTTTGTGCAGAAGGCTGTGGATTCTACTCCCACACTATGTAGATGGAATGCTGATACTGCTGTGCCCTTTTAATTGCTGATTATTTAGTGCATTTTAAGGGGGGGGGGTTTCTACACTCCTGGGTGTCATCCTTTGTATGAGATGCATAGTAACTATGAACTTGTCAGTTCATAGGTTCATAGGTTCATACTAGGCTATCTGCCCTAGGGCATTTATAAGCCTAGCCAGAGTGTGTATGGCTTTCGCCACCCATTTTAAATTAATTTTGCTATGCCCTTTTTCGAGGTTAGTATACTGTGCCTCTGTCTAACAGTGAAACAGAAGTGATACCCAGGGTAAACCTACAATCTCCCATCCACTCATCAAGATTCCTCTTGAAGAGAGTCAATGAGGGACTCTGCCTAACCTGGACTGGGATTTTATTCCAGAGTGAAGGGAGCCTCTGGGTTATGAATCTGTCCCTCCAGCATGTCCTATTTATTTCAGTGCTGAGGTTCAAGTCCCTCGAGCGCGTAGCTCGATGGGATTTGGATTTTTTGAGGTGCAGCATGTCCATTAATTCCGGGTTGGACATGGCTTTATACGTCAGGCACAGATCGCCTCTGAGCAGGCGGTATGCCACTGAGTAGAGCTGGAGTTTCTTTAACCGGGCAGCATACGGCATCTGTTTGAGCCCCTTGATCCTCTTGCTGAGGTACGTTTGGGGTCTTTCCAGTTGCTGCAGGTGTCTGGTAAGGTACATCCCAAAAGGGGCATTGTACTCAATTATGGGCCTGATGAGGGATGAGTAAAGAGGCACGATGACCTCCCTGATCTAGATGTGAATCCCTTCATGATTAGGTGGGCTATATAAAATGTTTTTCTAACCACTTTGGCCACGTGGTTGTCAAATGAGAGATTGTTATCAACTTGGGTCCCCAGGTCCCTAATTACTTCTTCTGTACATAATGGATTACCACCTATGTGGTAATTTGTGGGCACTTTGTTTTTGCCAAAGGGGATGACTATACACTTTTTGGTGTTTAGCTTGAGGCCATGGCTCTGGCACCAGTTGTCTGTTTCTATGAGGCCCTTTTGGAGGATGCTTGTGTCGGCTGGAGAGTCTATTATGGCGCCCAGTTTGCAGTCATCTGCGAACTTGGTCAGCCACAGTCCTTCCATGTTGGCCTGTACCTCCAAGAAATATATACCGAACAAGAGAGGTCCCAGGACTGAGCCTTGTGGGATGCCACTTGTAACTGGTTTGGAGTCTGACATGGCTCCAGCTATTCTAACCATGTGGGTTCTGTCCTTGAGCCAGTTTGCAACCCATCTAGTGACATAGGGGTTTATATTTAAGCCGGTGAGCTTATCTATAATGCCCGAGTGGGGTATTGTATCGAAGGCTTTTGCGAGGTTCAGGTAGGCTGTGTGGACCACCTTCCCCTTGTCAATGGCCTTGGTGACTGTTTCAAAGAAATCAACCAGGTTTAAGAGGCAGGATCTGCCCTTAACAAAGCCGAACTGGGTAGGATCCAGTGTCTGTAGATCCCCAATATCTTTATTTATAAGGTCCATGATGATCCTTTCCATAGCTTTGCAGACCAAGCTAGTGAGTCTAATGGGACGATAGTTTCCAGGATCCGTTGAGGCACCACCTTTGTGTAGAGTGACCACTGTTGCTGTACGCCACTCTTTGGGTACATATCCTGTAGTAAGGCTGAGATTGAACAGTAGTTTTAGGTTTGGGTTTAGCTCTTCTTGGAGTTCATGTAGGATGCAGCCCGGGACACCGTCTGGTCCCATTGATGCTGTGTTTCTTGCTTTGGCGAGGGCAGCTCTTACTTGAGCATCTGAGATGTCAGGGGGGCAGCACTCTGCTGGGATAGATATTAGCCCTTTTGGTGGGGAGGGGGGGGAGCTGAACCTGTCAGCTAGTATGTTGGCAATGTCTGTGGGTTCGGTGTATTTTTTGTCATTTTGGACTAATTCTGAGCATATCTGGGAATTCCCACCCAGGTTCCTAACAAAACTAAAGAAAGCCTTGTGATTATCCTTAGTGTCCTGTGCAATTTTTCTCTCAAAGCTGGCCTTAGACGATTTTATGAGTGCCCGTAGTTTTTTGCTAATACTGATCAGAGATGCCTTCCCTTTTTGGGATTTTGCTCTATCATGTAGTAGCTTCCTCCTTCTATTGTATAGTTTGTTTATGGCTGGGGTCTACCAGACAGGATGTCTGCCTTTGGAGGATTGGGTCTTGGTTTTATTTGGGATTGCATGATCCATGCATTCCTGAAGGTATTCATAGAATACGTTTATAAAGGATTTTGCGGTCTGGGCCGTATTATCCACAGGCCCGGTGGCTTTGAAGGATTCTACCTCGGTTTTGAGGAATGTGAAATTTGCTTTAGAGAAGTTTTTCATTGTGGTTTTCTGGGCATGGGGTGGGGTCGGGATGTGAATATCCAGTGAAATTAGTTTATGGTCTGATCTTACCAGTGAGGGATACACTTCTGGTCTGGAGCATAGAGTCCCCATATTGGTGATGATCAGGTCCAGTATGTTTTCCCCTCTTGTGGGAGTGGTAACAAGTTGTTCCATAGCATTTGAGTTTATAAATTCTAGGAACCTTTGGGCTAGGGTGTTGGAGCTAGAGTAATGCTCCCAGTCTATGGTTAGGTAGTTGAAATCACCCAATATAATGGTGATTGGAGAGACCTTCATATTTTCCAGTGTTCTCAGGAAGGCCGAGTGGGGTTCCTGTGTTTGGGAGGGTGGTCTGTAGCAGGCTATATACTGGAAGGCAGTTTTACCCACTGTTAGTTGCACATGGATAGTCTCTGATGCTTCATGCTGTGCCACCAACCTGGAGGTGTGGGTATCTTTGACGAATATTGATACTCCCCCTCCTTTTGTGGTTCGGTCCAAGTTTTGGGGCCGAAAAGCATGGTATGAGGTATAACCTGGTAGTGCTGGGGTGCTCTCGAGAGCCTTGAACCAGGTTTCTGTTACTGCACAGATATCTATGTTCTCCATGCTAAGGAGAGTTTCAAGTGCGTGCATCTTGAGGTTTAGACTTCTGGCGTTGAGTAGCATTACTCTTAGTTTCTTATCCCTTGTGATACCTATGGAGGTGGGTTTGTCTTTTGAGCCTTGCCTAAAAAAGGCACTATGGGGGTAGCAAGAGCCTTTGCCAATATCCAAAAACCCAGGGGTGACAGGTGCAAGCCGTCCCTAGCGAAGCATCGTGGCTTGTCGAGCATGTCATCCCAGGCTGACAGGCATTGGATCCCCTTTGAATGACACCAATACTTAAGCCAATTGTTGAAATTGATAATCTTGTCTTCATACTGTGGCATCATTCTTGGTGAGGGTAAGAAGCTACTCAAGTTCAGGGTCATACCGGCCTGGGCTACATGCTCAGAGAGCTCCTCTATGTCTCTTTTCATGTAGTCCAGGGAGGTACGTCTCAGGTCATTCACACCAGCATGGACAATGACTGAGTCATATTTGTACTTGCCTTGGAGTGACCCTAGTGCTTGTGTTATGTGGCGGATCCTAGCGCCCGACAGGCAGCTCACCGTGACCTTCTCCTTGTTCAGCCTGGTGAGTGGGACGTCAGTGTGCCTGATGATAGAGTCACCTATTACAAGTGTATCAGGTGTGTTGTTTAGCCTTAAGGGCTGTGACTGTTCGGCACACTGGCTTTGTGAGCTATGTGTTGCACGTGTTTTGTTTTGGGGTAGCGGTTGCTTGGGTGTCTGCTTTGGAGGTCTCTGCTGCTTAGGCAGATTTTTATTTAGAGCCTCCAAGTATGTTTTTGTGCATTTATTTGTTTGGTTTGCTGTCGTGGTAGGTCTATGTGAGACTGGAATTTTAGTGAGTGTGGTTTCCTTCTCCTCCTGACTGGTTACGCCAGTACTGAGTTGAGAGAGCTTAGCCTCCAGTTTGGCTATATGGTTGCATCTCTCACATGTGTTGGAATTTGTTGGGGGGAGGAGAGGGTTGTCTGTGTACATGAGGCAGTTGTAACATTGCCTCAAGATTCCCAGATTCACCAGCTGGACTGGAGAGGAGATTGACAACTGACCTTTGGACATGCTAGAATAGTATTGGGAATTTCTTTATAATTGAAAAAAACAGCCAATGGGGAGCAAGGTACTCCAGGGGGCGTTTGTGAGGGTGTAGTGCTTTATTTTTTTTTTAGTGCTGACTTATATGATTGCTTTAGTGAGCAAGTGCCAGGTAACTTAAATGCAAAAATGACAAACAGTAACTTTCTTTCAAGTGAAACAAGGAAATAAGTACAGTAAACAATGCAGATATCACTAGGGATCCACAGAAGCGCTGAAAAGTTGCGTTTTAGGTGGAATTAGCTTTTCAGTGAAATAACAAGCATACAAACAAAACTAGATTCAGCAGGCCTGGATCTAGTCTATGCTACAGCAAACAAGGTGTACCAATTACAGTAAGAAATAGTTCAAATATGCAGGCACTATAAGCCTTTAAACAGAAATTCCCAGCTCAGAAGGGCAGAGTCCAGCCTCTTCTCTCACAAGAGTGCAGACCATGAACCTTCTTAATGTAAAATAACTGGCCTGAAGCCCAGGTGCTTAAACCAGAACTAATACACTTTTAGAATAACAGACACTGAGCCCTCAGTCAGCAGTTCCCAACTTAGAAGGATGTAAGCTACCTGTCCTGCCACCACAGTGCAGCCCACAAACCTTCCTAATGTAAAACAACTGGTCTAAAGCCCAAGTGCTTAAACTAAAAGGCTTAGAATAAGTTACACCAAGCAGTAATAAATACAATTGAGTACTTTTAAAATGACGCAAAAGCAAAATAAAGTAGGAAAAACACAAATACAGTAAAAGCAGATCATTTTTTTTTTTTTTTTTTTTTAGTGGAAAGAGAGAAAGGAGTAGCCGAAACTAAGCTGATTGGCCTTCTCAAATGTTCTCCCTGTACTGGGTAGAATGAGGTAATGACACTAGACTGGGAGGGGGGTCCCAGATCAAATTTACACTAGGGGCTGGCAACTGCAAAGCCACCATCTGCAGAAATGTTTCACAGCTGAAAAGCAGCAGTGAGCCTTTAAATGAAAGTTTTAAACAGCTAAAGGAGCCTCTAGAAAAAAAGAGTTTACTGTAACCAGTTATCAGAAACAAACAACCCAACAGATGCTTAATAAATGTGGACAATTTCCAGTTAATACCTCACACACAGTGAAACTAACTAGAAAAATACACAGTACACAAAGTGCTATAAATAACAAAGAAATAAAGAACAAAATAAACAAAAAACAGGATACTTAATGTTATAGATTATAGCTCCGAGTTTCCTCAGTGTCCTTCCTTCGATCAGTTCACTGTGAAAAGGCAGAGCATTCACAACTGAACTTCTTAGGTAACAGAAAGTTGAAACCTGAGACAGCTTTTAAGAAAGAAATCTCAAAAGAACCAATGAGGTGCTTAGTCTAAGCTGTAGTCCAGGTGACCTCAGTCAGCCAATGACCTCAAACAATTCTCTCTCACAGAAATGCCTGATGGCTTTGGCCAAACCAATGTCTCTGAATATGTGCTCAGACACAAAATGCTACAAATATCCCCACTACTTAGAACAAACTGCAGAAATGTTTCACAGCTGAAAAGCAGCAGTGAGCCTTTAAATGAAAGTTTTAAACAGCTAAAGGAGCCTCTAGAAAAAAAGAGTTTACTGTAACCAGTTATCAGAAACAAACAACCCAACAGATGCTTATGTCAATCATTCCCTATTGCAATATAACCAGCTTACTATTTCATTTTTTGTGTTTGTTTTTAATATAAACATAGGCAATTAATTCTTTGGGGGCAGCGGGTACTGAATTTGTAGGTGAAACACTGAAATGTAAAGTTGTTTGCCAGTAGCAACCACTTCATTAGTTACAGATCTCTTTTCTTTAATGTCTGATTATTCACATGACTTTTACTTCTGCAGAGATTGTGTTTATTGACTGATATTGCTGGATTGTAATGAAAGAAGTTTGAGTGGCCTTTTATGGTTGAATTTTTTTCTGGACTGGGAAGTTTTGTCATTATTGGTTCATGCATTTTGTTTCATTGCTTACTGGAAGAAACGTTCCAAAGTGCAACTTTAAAACACATTCTAACAAGTAGTGCTATATTGCACAAAAAAATATAACTAAATGCAATCAGGAAGGTGAATCAAATAACACATACATGTAGGCACGGTCCTAAAAATGTGTGCAAGGAGCTTCTGATTTGAAAACAGCCCAAAGGTAAACTTAAGCCTCCACTGGCTAGATGCATTTTTTGAATGTGGGTTTTAATGCCATTTCAATGAATGTGAGTTTCAAGGGAATAGTAGTTTACAGCTCATGCTAAGTCTGTTTTCATTGTAAGACTATATTGTTTGTTTAGCTAATGGCTATCAGTGTTGATGTTATTTTATTCATTGTAGAAGTAAATAAGAAAACAGTATGGTAACTGGGGAGAAATAGCCAAGTAATGAAACACTGGTATGGCTGGGGAGGGGGCTGGTGCAGGGGCATTAGGGGGGGGGTTGCTACAGGAGGGCCTGCCTAAGCCCCACCCCCCATTTGACCATGATCCGGCTTTGATTCCTAGCATTAAAGGAAACAAAAACAACCATGAAAGAAGTATAACATGACATGACTAAAAGTGTTCCTAATCAAAGTGTATTTCAGGAGAATAGCATGTACAAAAATGTGCACACACATCTAAATGCATTAATGTACCCAGAAATCTACATATGGAACAAGATTTGAGAACTTCTCTCATTTGCACTTAAGCCAGCATATGTACACACCATGAGGTCCAGAAAGAAAACAACCAGAACAAATGTGAGGCCTCATATATGAAGCAGAGTAAATAGTATTGCTAAGCAATCATAAATGATAAATGTTTAATATCAGTGGGATACAACTTGTAGTTGCAAATGTTGCATTAAGTATTTTATTTAATTTTGCTAATTGGCTTAGTGAACCAGTTCATATATCTTTTTTAGCTAAGATCCAGACCATGTAGGCTTTTACTGGAAAACTATTAGTGTTGATATACACTGATAAGCATTCACAGTCCTTTTAATATTAAAGTTTCTCAAAAAAAATATTTTCACAAATAATACATCAACTTTTAACCTTCAGAAATTACCACAAAACAGCAATATATATATATATATATATATATATATATATATATATATATATATTTATATATATATATATATATATATATATATATATATATATATATATATATGTGTGTGTGTGTATGCATATGTGTGTGTGTGTGTGTGTGTGTGTGTGTGTGTGTGTGTGTGTGTGTGTGTGTGTGTGTGTGTGTGTGTGTGTGTGTGTGCATGTATATACTGGCTTAGTGAACTGATTCATGGACCTTTTTAGCAAAGACCTAGGCCATGTAGGCTTTTACAGGAAAACTACTATTAGGGTTTGAGATCCATAATCCTTTTAACATTAAAGTTTCCTTATCAGAAAAACAGTATTTCCACAAAGAATACATCACCTTTTAGCCTTCTAAAATGACCACAAAACAGCAATATATACTGCCAAAAACATGAGAACGTGATCCTTTTTGGAAGCCTGTATAATATGATTGTTAAAGTCCGCTGCTATATCCTTTAACATAAGGAAGCTGAGAGGTATGTCTGTAGTTAGTATTCAGTTTATAGTTTAAAAGAAATGTATGTACATGCACAAGACACACAAGAGACTGACATACCTACAGAAAATCTGCTGAACTTCTGTGGCAACCTGTTTATAGAAAATAAGTTTGTTTTAAGTTTTTCCAATTTTTTTTTTTTTTGCAAACTTCAGTGAAAGTAGAAGCATTTGATAGCTGACTTGTTATACTTGTTTAATATGCAATAAAGACTTTTTGCCACAAGGAGAAAGCTAATGAGCAACACTAAACCTAAATGTGTACATTAGATATGCCTCCTCAAGTTCTTTGGCATTTCAAAAGATAATGCAGAAGCAATGAGGCCTATAATTGAACAGCCAACTAAATCCCTAGAGATTGAAGAAAAACAAATGTGGCTTGATGACAGGATAATTTCCAGCAAGCTGTTGCACAGTCTTTTTTATATAATTTCTCATTGCTAAAAACAGACACATGGTATTACCTAGCTCTTCTAATGACCTCATATCTTTATTTCTGAGGAAAAGGACACACACTTTAGTTACTTTGTTAATTATTGCATGACTTGTCACTTACTAGTTATTAAAAGTAGCAGTTCAGCAATTATGTTAGTAACAATATTTAACAATAGTTACCTAGATGACAATCCAGATTCTTGTTTCTTAACATTAAAATACTGTACTACTATAGATGTGGGAAAGGAACAGAGTAGGGAAACATTGTATCCAATGTAACAACCTCAGCACAAGCAAACAGTGAAAAGAAATAAATCAGAAATATGAAAAGTGTCCTTTTGCTGGAGAAAGCTGTATGCAATTCTTAGTTATAATAGTAGGTAATATTATTATTCTAAATGTGGATAAAAAAGTATGCTGTAGGTACAAAGAAAATCAATTTGCAGAATTGGCACTCTCCTGGCAAATGTAATATGGTAAATGAGGCTTGACAGGAGTTTTGTGTAATGTAATTCTCATTTCATGTAAACTGCAGTTTATTTAGTTACACAAGTATTCAATATCATTGGCAAAAGGAAGTAACGGCAGATAAAGAATTGTTGACATTCTAAGACAGAGACCTGAAAACTGATCAAAATAGTTATTTAGTCTTGCAATGGCTTAATATGAGTAATCTCATATTATACAAAACATTAATTGCAAAGGAAATATGTAACCATTCACAATACACAAGCTCATTATAGCAGCATTCCAAGATAATCATTTTCCTTGTCAAGCCCTCTGCATGTCCTAATGGGGGAACAAACTCCATACATCCACTTTTTATATACTCCAACTTTGAGAGTACACAAACTGTTGAGTAGAGGAAAAGTGTACAAAAGACATACATCTCTATATTTTCTCTCTGTTTTAAGTTCAACAAACCACAAAAAAGCACATTAAGTAGAGTTTTTTTTTTATTTTTTTTATTTCGTGTTTCCGAAATCTCAATCATATGGTCTTGACTATATGAATTTCAAGTTTCTGAAAACTCAATGAAGTCATTATAAACCCTGGTGAGAACAGTTTTTTCTAAAGAACCCCCATCAAGCCAGAATTTACTAAACAAGACATTCGAAATGAGAAAAAATATACTTTATTTAGAATTAAGTTGCTAACCTAGGTCTTCAGCAACATTGAATCTCACTGTATTAAGTTAATTTCTAAATATATTTTTTCATGGAATAACTATTTTTCTTAACAAAAAAAAAAAGAAAGTATTCTTGTTTAATTCTATAATTGCTTTAGTCAAAATTTGTCTGTATGTATTTGAAGTTTGCCACCATCTGATAACTCTTCGTTTATGCACTCGTTATCAGTGGCGGCTGGTGACTTCAAATCAAAGGGGGGCTGCAGGAGATAGCCAAATGGGTGGGTTCAATGGGAAGGGGTGCGGACAACTAGAAAGGGGAGGAGCTATGCTCAAAACCACAAAAATTAAACTTTAAATATGCTGCCCAGGGTGCCAAACCCTCATTATGAGAGTCCAATCAAGACAAATGAAGTGTAAAAGAATAAAAATATTTCAATGCATCGGCTGCTTGACAGCTTACTTAATATCTAGATGGAAACAAAAAGGTTGTGAGGCATGAAAAAATAAATTGCTTTTTAAATACATTACTGGAATGCCAGTCAAAATCAAGTATAAGAAAAACATGCAGCACTCAACTCAAACCGCTTCTCCTTGCACTGCATTATAATTTATATTCAGCTTTATTAAAGTACCAAGTAACATTTATATTCAGCTTTATTAAAGTACCAAGTAACATGCTGAAAGTAGCAATCTCTGTGATGCCCTCACTTGTAAAAATGTTTCTCCAAAAAAAGACCTGCTGCCTGACATCTACTTGTTTCACGGGGAAAACATGATCAAAGTAAAAAACGAAAAGCAAACAAGATCAAGGTACATTGCTTAAAGGATTACTGTACAGGTTATGGACCACACATGAATGGCATTCTGTTTAGTTTACGGGTAAAGCCCTCAGAGATCACTGGAAGTCTCCAGCAAGTGTAATGAGCTTCTTAAAATAATGTAATCCTGTCCTTTATTACAAATACTGTCTTATGCATTTCAGTACCCAACGCTTATACATTATCTAGTTAAGTATTCTCTGCATGGCAACAGAAAGGCTTCAATGTTGGCAATTCTTTAACAGTATGCCTAAAGCTTACTTGCATGTTATGATCTCAGACAAGCTTACCTGATGGTCATTAAAGCATTGCTGCTTAAAACACAGAACAACAGGCACTTTGAGTAATCAGCATAAATCAACAGTACAAAAATGACAGAAACCAGACCATTCTGCAAAATCAAGAACAGATGAAAAGCCACTGTAGTACTTGTGTCTACCTTGGATGGGGGGATACCCTGCACATTTGCACTGCATGGGGCGATACCCTGCACATTTACACTGCACAGCTGCTCCTTGCCTTGCTTGGACACATCCAGAGTCACTACATGGGGGAGTGGGGTGCAACAAGTATGTCACAATTTGAAATGTCTCTGGCTGACTGATGGCCCCGACACCTTTGTCATACCTCACCATCAGAGCAAAGCCATACATAGAAGTGGGACAAAGGCCCAAAAATAAGGACAATTTTTAAATATTGCTCTTATAAACTTAGAAAGATAATAGAATAGTAGGTCTTGTATTAGTATGAATTTTCTGAAGGATATGAAATCTGAAACTCAGATGTCTGTCATTTTCTAACTTCAGTCTTTAATGATTTGCCACTAATTTGCCAAAAAACAATTTTATGAAGAATGGACCAAAAATGTGATGCAAAAATATAAAATAGCCACACAATACAGCTGGGAACCTGTCAAAGAAGGGACTTTTTTTAATAGTACTGCTAACTTGAACAGCTGACAAAATAAAAGAATCTACATGCATTTCTGAAATAAAAGTAATCTATAACTGATTATTACAGTTATTTCTAAATTGTAAACCCTCCATGTTTTCTTCCAAAATTGCTATTTTGCGGAGGGATTATTAGGGGAAGAGCAACATTTTGAGCCAAATTCAGGGACAGTTGAGAGGTCTGGCTATGCCTAATTCTATAAAGCAATTTATTTGCATGTACCTCTCAACCTGTTAATGCAATAAATCTGGACAAGGCCAAATATATTGGGAGTACATAAACAGTACTAAAAATTGCTCTTGTATAAACTGAGACAGTTGATAGAACAGGTCTTACATCAGCATGCATTTTTCTGAAGGTTATGAAGTCTGAAACTCATTAGTGACTTAATTCCTAAATTATTTTCCAGAAAACCACAAATATTATGAGGAACAAACCAAAAATAATAAGCAAATTCTATTCATTCTGTGAAAATCTGGACACTTGGGAGGTATAGTTCAGCTGGGGCTGTCTTTGAGTTTACCACCCTTCCCCATCACAAAATCATGGTCGAATGGAGCCCTACCCCCTGCAGCCATTCCAAAGATACATTACTTGGCTATTTCACTCCATTTACCATAAACACTAATGTGCATACTGCTTTACTTCTATGATGATCTGGATTTCATTTGAAAGTTTTGTTTTGCATTTTACAGCACAAACAGTATGACATCTGCTAAACAAAGCACTGCAGTCTCACAATGAAAACAGGCTTAGCATTAAACTTCTTTGCCCTTGAAATGCACATTCATTGTAACAGCATTGAAACCCACATTCAAAGAAAATATATTTTGCCAGTGGCAGATAAAGATTAACTTTGGGCTGTTTTCAAATCATAGGCCCCTTGCACATGAAACATACATGTGTTCTATGATACACCTTCCTGATTCTACTAAATTCTATTCCTTGTACAATACAGTACAGTTGTTAGACAGGACGTCATTTTAAATTTGTTTTGAACATTTTTCCAGTAAACAATTAAACAAAATGCATGCACCAATGACAAACTACCCAATTCAGAACATATCCATCATAAAAGTCTACTCAACCTTCTACAGTCCACCAGTATCAGTAAATATGCACAATCTCTGAAGTAGTAAAAGTCATCTAAATAATTCCACATTAAAGAAATCTGTAACAATGAAGAGGTTGCTGCTAGCAAACAACTTTATATGTCACTGTTTATTCATCTACAAATAAAGTGCCTGTTGCCCTTGAGGAATAAACTTCCTATGTTGCATGCATTAAAAAAAATAAGCTAGTAATATCGCAATAGAGACTGTATGGCAAACTGATAACAGGTTCACAGTTACTACTCTAGGTATCTTTGCCGAAAAGATTGCAGCATCCACCCACTTTACAACACAGTACAGTATCAGCAATGCATCTATCTATTGTGGGAGTAGAATCCACAGCCTTCTGCAGCAAAAGCAAGTACACTACCTGTTGTGCTATTAATGCAAGCAGACTCAGAATAAGCAGCACTAAAGTTTCATTCCCCTGCAGCTCTCAGCTCCTTGTAAAAATCTACTCGACACACAGTTGTATCTCTGAACTTTGCAGCACAAGAAATCTGGAAAAAGACAACATTTATTGGGGGGGGGGACAACCAGGGACACATTTTAAACATTGCTTGTATAATGTTGGAAACTTGCTAGAATAAAATGCTGTGTTACCACCATACATTTCACTGCCACTTCTTTAACCCAGGGGACCCTGAACAAAACAGTCAGAGAAACATACCACTATGTCAAATCAACTGTTTTGTAAAAGAGAGGAAGACAAACTTAAATGGCTACCATTTAGTGAATTCAGTTCTCAGCATAGCTGTCAACCTCTTTGCACAAAACACCTGAACAAAGCCAATAATGGGGGGGGGGATACAGCCCCCAAACATTCAGTGAATTCATTCTCACTATAGCTCTCAACCTCTTAGAAAAACACATGTGGACAAAGCCAGTAATGGGGAGGGAATACAGCTCCCAAACATTCAATGAATACAATTCTCACCATAGATAACTCTCAACCTTAGCACAAATACCTGGACAAAGCCAATAATGGGGGAATACAGTCCCAAAAATAGGGACAAATTTCAAATATTCATGTTATAAACATTGACAACTGCTAGAACAGTTTTGTGTTACCATGTACTTACTGAAGAATATGAAGTCTGAAATTCAAATGCCTGTTATTTTTTAAACTTTTAACCAGGAAACTAGTCTGACTTGGAACAAAAGACCATTTTCAGCAAAGCAGAGATTAATGCCAATCACATCTTTGTCAGATGAGAGAACATGCAGACACCACACAGAAGGCACTCTAGTCAAGAATCAAACCAGAGAACCTGTAGCTGTTAGGCAACAATGCTACCAGTGCACCACTACACTACAGATTTTGCAAGGAAAAAATGTAGATATAGAAACCACAGTTTTTATGAGGAACAGAAAAAATATGAGGCAAAAATCTGCAAGTCTTTTTTTAGAAATGGTGGTGGATAGGGAATTCAGGTTCTTGCCACCTGCATCCAAGGTACAGGGTTCAAGCCTAAGTATCTCTATCCACCACCATTTGCTTTCTCTAGCCACCAGTATATAGTAACTGGGGCATGTTATACACACACACACACACACCAAATCCCTCCAGCCAGCCAGCAAAATGACCCGACCAAACAGCAAATCCCTCCAGCCAGCAAAACAACCTGAAGCCACACTCATAGGTTCATAGATTAGTACTAAGTTAACTGCCTTTGCGAGCAATTTTAAACCTAGCCAATTATCCCCTGTGAGATTCAAACCTTGTACATTGTTTGTAAGGCAAACACCTTAACCACCCTCCCAACCACACTACCAGTTATGCATTGTTATTATTCTGACAAAAGTCTGCTGTTCATCAGTCACCAACAAGCACCTAAAGGCACCCTAAGTACATATTAGTTGCAAGAAAGGAATTTAAAAAAATGAAATAATGTGTGTTGTAAAAACATGGGATACCAGCTTAACAGATACATATTACCTTGATTAAACACAATTATTTAAATAAAGGATTTTCAAAGAACTCCCAGCAAGATATAACAGTGTGTGACACTGTCTGCAGGCCAATTGTTTATGCTTGTGTATTACATTGATAAAACTGGTCTTAACCACTTGCTGTTTTAGCTGATGCACAATATAACAGACACTGAAATAAATGCACTTGTATTTATACAATGAAGTTGAGTAAATGGTCTTAAATGTTAAAAACTAAGACGCTCACCTGTCATTCAATAATAAGTGAACATACTTACTGATCATTTATACTCTGCAAATACCATATTATAAGCCACAAACTACAATGTCATAAAACGCAGAAAAATATTCTGACTTGATGAAATACTGAAATTAATGATCAGTACATAGCTTTACACTGATAATTCAAGCAGCCGCAACGTAAGTACATTATTTTGGGTTATAGTGGTAACACAATTATTAATCACTAAATTGATACTACTGTGTACAATAAACCTATTCAATTTTCACGGACTGTAAATAATAAAACATTAAATGCAAACTTACAAGACAACTTTATGATGCAGTATGACTAATTTCAGAACCTGTTGCTCTGCAGCATCATGACTATTCATATGATATGCGCTACAGTTCCAATATCATACAACCCCATTCAGCTGCTTAATTCATCACAGTGCCCACATTTTAGATTAAAGCAGGACTATCAACATCAGCTACATGGCAAACTTTATATAGTAGTTACAACAAGACATTAAAAATATAGTCCTAAGAGTTAGTTATAACGACCATAGAATAGGTCACAACAAGTCTGCTTCCCATCGGCAGTTTCCATCCTTTGCAGCTACAGAAGATACCCCACTATCTACCTCAAGCAGATACAGTGAAGAAAATGCTTCCAGTACCTACGAAACATGCAACAGAAACATGATAGGCATCTATAATGGCCTTGAAATTGTGACATACATACTCAGTTTACATGGAGTGTACAAGAGACCATTTCAAACAGCACTTCTACCCTAGGGTAGCAGAAAGTGGCCAAAGTCGCCATTCCATTAGCAGCCGAAAGCTGCGTTTAATGACAAGTCTTACACTTCACAGAAAAATGGACAAATGCAAAAACTCCTGTCATGCCAATATCTCTAGTTTAAGGTACGCAGAGTTAAGAAAACTAAATTATGATTCTTTACAGCAACTACGGGAAAGATTTAAGCCTTTAAGTCCTTTCTACTGCATAGCTTGGCTAGCCCCCCCATCACTCACTTACCTGATGTATGTGTGTTTGACCAAGCAGCAAAATCCAGCCAGCGACCAAACCCTGCTACACCTACCTC
>NC_056739.1:1435631784-1435659284 GCF_019279795.1 Protopterus annectens
AGATTAGATAATCAGGTAGATACGTTTACTCAAATATGTTGTGAATTTGTTAATATTAATTCTATCACAGCCTCTCTGAACAAATTAAATATACAAACATTTAAGGCAGCTCAAAGTAACTTACCATTGCCTCTTCTAGAATAAACTAATGGAGTCACTACATTGGGCATTAGAAAATGTTAAGAATACAAACATTTATGGAGGCCTATCTCATAACCCCTTTTATATATGGATTTCAACAAAGTAAGCAGAAACATATTGCAATGATTGATGCCTATTGCAGATAATACTATAGTAGGTAAAAAAACAACTCCTAATTATTTTTGTAACGAGATAATTACAGTTACATTTTAACTAGGGAAAAATCAAATATTTACTACTTGCTTTTTTTCCCCCTCTTCTTTTGTCACCTTTCATATCACATTCCTTCTGTATCTCCCTATACCCAACCACATCCCCTACAATGATATCTTACAGCTACTTTTTATAACAACAACCTTATATCTTCGTATTCATCCTTATCCAACCTTCCTCTCACTGCTAATCATCAGTTTCAACATTAACAAATTTAGTACATGACCCAATCACTTTGTAGCTGATGTGCCTACCTATTTCTCTGCTGCTACCTCTTAAATTTGTCTTTTTACCTTGCTCCTCCTTACATACTACTATATAACATTTCTGCGTACATTTTAAAGACTTTTTACATCAAACCTCACTATCTAAAAACAGTGTTCTCAAAAATGGCTTTCTCTTTTCTTTCCTTCCATTTTCTTTGTTTTAATCCATTGTTGTACTCAGGTATTACATTTTATTCATGACTTACAAAAAAAATGTATCACATGATCATCCTGTTCACAAACGTATTATTATTATTTATTAAAAGTCTTTTATTCAACTTTTGACATTGAGCAGTGTTTGTTTTCCATTATCATTGTCTTTTTCAACTTTTCCTGCATTTGTTTTCTTGGCGTAAAGAACATGTGAATAACTTTCTATCCCCTTGCTAAGTTAATTTCCAAGGGAACATTTTCAAGATCCAAAGCAGATGTCCTACCTGTGTACTCTGTCTTCATCAGACCCATTGTTATCATCTACCTTTGGTATCTACAAATCCAAGCCTATCACATAACAGAAAAATACAGAAATAAATGGTGTGTGTGTGTGTGTGTGTGTGTGTGTGTGTGTGTGTGTGTGTGTGTGTGTGTGTGTGTGTGTGTATGCTTTAATTCTGATAAATGAGATATTATCCTACCACCTCAGCTTTTCAAAACCACCAGACAAGAGGGCACTTGCTCAGAGTCCATGACTGAATTGCCATTCGGTCATTTAATAACATATTTCCCCTTAAAGTTTCAACCTCTGCATGCCCACTACCTGACTTCAAAACAATATTGTGCACTTTGCTAATAATTGCCTATTGTTAATTGTCATCCCCATAAAATATATCCTCAACATTGAACAGATGCTGCTACCCTTTGAAAAACTGGCAGGCATCTTGGCAATAAGTGAATAAATAAATAAAAATATACTTTCTGAAGTGCAAGGCAAAACCAATGGTCTGTGCCTGACGAAGTCTGAAAATGACTGCAAGCTGGGCACTGTCATAAATTACCCTAGTGATGTGAACATCCTCAAAACTAATGACTGGTGCCAGAAGCATGGCCTCAAACTGAATTGCAAGAAATGCAGCATTATCCCCTTTGGGGAAAATGGCATCCCCAGTAATTATCACATTAATAACAATGTACTAAACATGCAGTCAGTCGTGAGGAACTTGGGCACCCAGGTTGATACCAACCTGACTTTTGACCACAATGTTGCCTCCATTGAACGGAAGGCTATCTAAGTGGCCCACTTCATAAGTAAGGGTTTTTCATCCAGGATCAAGGAGGTCATAACATCCCAATACTTCTCCCTTATCAGACCCATTATTGAGTACATATACCTTGCCAAGCACATGCAGCAGCTGGAAAGACCACAGAGGTGCCTGACCAGGAAAATCCAGGGTCTCAAACAGCTATCCTATACAGATAGGCTAAGAGTCCTGTCCCTCTACTCAGTCTTGTACAGACTGCTCAGAGGTGACCTGCATCTGGAAAACAAGATAATCTCAGACTCAGCCTTGATGGAGTTGCTGCATATCCATAAACTCCACTCACATAACCCACACGCAAGGCCTCAACCTGATGTGGAACATTAATAGAACTTTTTGGCAGGATAGATGTGTGTCCCACTGACTCCCCTATCTGTGGAATAGTCTCCTTCTCCATGTCAAGCAGAGTACCTGACTAGCCCTCTTTAAGAGGAACCTGGATGACTGGATAAGAAACAGAAAATATACCCCTGGGATCCCACCTGTGTCCCCGCTGGACAGGGAAAACTGATGCTGACTTTGTGGAAAAGATTTTAAGGCCCTCTGGGCCAATAGCCTAATATTGTCCTATGAACATATGAATAAATAAATCTGAACTCTTTCCAGTAAATAAAGTCAGAAGATAATTCCTCTCCTTGGAATATGACTTCTTCTTCTCCCTTCCTTTAACATAAAGGTAGTTCTATGTACTTTGTAGTCACTTAATATACTGCATCTGTGGTTTTCATGGTTTAATTTCTCCAAGACTTTTGGGTTTCTAATACCATGACAGGAATGGACCTCATTCCTAAATCAAAGTATGATTAAAGTTCATGAAATTAATATTTTCAATCTTTGATGTTAGCTAAAAGCACTCTTTGCAGTACCAGCAATGTTCCAGAACTAGCTTCTTCTGCAGTTCATATGGTACATAAATCTTTAGCATATCTAAAATAAGATTGTGCATTCTTTTTTATGAGACCCATTGCTTCAACTACTACTATTGGAACTGTCTGGGCATCCTTCTTCCACATTTCCCTAGTTTGTGCCAACAAATCCTGGTATTTTATGAATTTGTATCTCTCTGTATGTAAGTCACTGTAAATCACTTGGTGCAGCAATTTCAAAGATCAATGGTACATTTGTCTTCTTTTCATAGACTACTATATCTGGTTTTCTAGTATCTGTTTTTTGAACTGTCACTAATGGGTGATCCTCTGTGATTTACACTTCATTATTCTCTTTAATGCCTTTTGGCTCATGTTTTCAATGCTTTTCAGCTGCTTCAATATTGTAATGTTTGCTCTAGACCCAATGCAGCAGTCTTGCCACATTAATATGCCTTTTACTATACATGCCCTCTGCCATTAGTGTTATCACACCCAGCAACGAGATATGCAGCTGTTTCTAATTCTGTTTTTCAGAACTTGTATTTGTCTGTTACCCCCACATGTTCAATGGACTTTGTAAGCCAGAGTGTGAACATAGTCCACTATTCATGACCGCTGATATTAAACTTTCATCTTTTGGTTCAAACTCAGCTTTCCTTAACCATTCCTGCATCCGATTCTGACTGACATGAAGTTCTTCTAGGAGTTTTCAGTACCTGCAGCTATATTTATGCCTTTTTCACATTACTTGCCTTCTTATCTGACCCTTCTCCTTATATTCTTTCTTTTGTTTTTTGGCAGATGGAGTTGCTGCTTGATTTCAGTCTTCTTCTGGTTTGGTTTCCATTCCCACTTGACACTGATATGCTTCTGCTAAACTAATCAGGGAAGTAATCTTAGATTTCTTTCTCTTCATGTTTCAAAACTTTTACTATGTTTGGACCTGTTGAGGTCAGCAGATTATTTTTATATATATATATATATATATATATATATATATATATATATATATATATATATGTGTGTGTGTGTGTGTGTGTGTGTGTGTGTGTGTGTGCAATCCTACAATTGCAGATCTATGCATGTATTGAGTTTTGAAGAGGCCCATGCCTCCTTCAGAATGAGGAATATATAATCTTGTTGTACACTGCTTTTTGTATATCATATGATAAGCATGAAGCATTTTCTTGTTTTCCTGTCCAAATAATCTAGCACATTGTGAGGCCCGTCAGTCACCCCAAAACTGTAACTTCGAACAGGAAGAGCAATTATTTTATAGCTTGGACTTTGTTCATAGATGACAGCGCTGTTTTCAGTATGAATTTTCACCTTTTAAAGTATTCTTTAATGAGTTTTTTTCACATTTTCTCAAGTTTTATTCTCAATCAATTTCTAAATATTTATACACCCCCTCCTGTTCAAGTTCCTTTATATCACATTCCTGTCCCACACTATTTTCTTGATGCTGCAGCTCTCCTGCTTTAATGCTGCTTTTGCACATTTACCAAGACCAAATGACATTCTTATATCATCTGAGGAAGTTATAATCACTTCCAGTTGTGCTTTCAGCTCCTCATCTGATAAACTATACCATTTGTAATCATCCACAAAAAGAAGATGAGAAGTATTTACACTTTGTTTTTTTCTGGGCACAATTGTAGCCATGAGCTAATCTGTTAAGATGAGAGTTTAATGGGTTAAAAGCAAGACAAAAGAGCAGTCATGACAAAGAGTCACCATGGAATACCCCCTTTTGAATTTTTATCATTGGAATAATAATTTGTCCTTTATCATGGCTTAACAACAAAGTGGTTTGCCACTGTTTCATGGTCACTGTAATGTAATTGATCAGTGTAGAGTGAATCTTATACATTTGTAAGTGCTCTTTTATCCATGAATGTGGGATACTGTTTAATGCTTTTTTTAGTCTATCCATGCCATACTTAGATTCTCCCTTTTTTTACAGTTCTCTGTTATGACTTTAACAACAAATGATCATTCATTCCATATAGTTTTCTTTTGTTACCCTTTTGCTCTATTGCTGTGATTGAGTTTTCTTCTAAATGACTATAAACTGTGTCGGCATCAATTCCAGTGTATAGTTAATACATTGTCGGAAGGCAAGTTATTTGTTTATAATTTTTAGAATAGCTTGCAGGTTTGCTCTTAAGGAAGAATATTTTTTCTGTTGTTAACCAGGTTGGTGCCTCTTCAGGGTATGCATATAAACAGTTCCTATGCATGGCTAAACCTTCATGTAAAGATGTTAATACTTTTAGCCAGATGTTAAGTACTGCATCTGGACCTGGGGTTTTACATTTAGGAGATTTTCTTAACTTTGTTTCAATTTCTCTGGCCATTACTTTTTCATATCATGTACATTCTCTGGCTGTTACTTCATCCATTTCATATACTATACATTTGGACTTCCTATTCTTTCTTTTACTTCATCAATTCATTCAGCATCTTTATTATGTTCTACAGGATCTTCATAGATATTTCTCCAAAATGCATCTCTTTCTTCTTTTTTGGTGGTGTTTCAATTCCTTTTGCCTTGTTCCCAATCCTCTATAAAACTTTTTTTGAGTCATCAATAAATTGCTTATTGTGTACTTTTCCTTTATATTTATCTGCATATCTTCTAAGTTTTTCTGGCTGTGCTCATATTTTTAGTTTATTATTTGTGGCAGTGCATGATAGATCCGGATCTGTTCTGATACTGTGCATTGCTTTTATCACATCTGTCTTTCTGAGTATTTTTGTTGATCTGTTCCCTCTTCTGTACACTCCTGTGACATTTCTTGTCTTAATTGCTTTATAATTTTCTCTGTTTGATACTTCCATGATGGCATTTGATTTCTCCCCTTCCTTTTTCTTACTGTCTTGTGTTTTTGTGGTAAGTCTTCATCTGTTATTAATTTATCTTCACAGTAATAAAACCTATTTACTTCTGTTAAATCACATGAATTTCTATGATCCTAATTACTGGGTTTATTTGTTTTATCAAACTTCTAACTGTTTGGGTTTTATTGACTTTCTGTAGCCTATTTCTTTCATTGATGTTAATATGTCTGCCCATCTCTATTAAATCAAGCAACTCTTTCTCTTAGATAATTTTCTTCTAAACTGAGGGTGCATTCTTTGTTGTCCATTTCCTGCTGGCATTCTACAGAAAGTTCCAGAGCATCTTCATGTGCCACATTCTCTTCAGTTTCATCCTGTGTCATCCATTGCTCTTTCATGTGAGAACTCACTGGCCTATCACTGCACAACATTGATTGCATCAGAGTTGCCACATTTTCCTGTTCCTTCTCTTGCTGTGCAACTTCAACTAGATTGTCTACACTAAAATCACTCAGTTAGCAGGTAATCCATAACCTCATTTTGTATTTCTTTAACTTCTTCATTACTAATCCTCTTTTTTACTTTTCCTCTTTGTTTTCTTATTTTTGTATTGTAAAATTTTCCATATCTGAATGCCTTTGCCTGTATTTCTTTTCAAATATCGTTGATGCTGTTCTTTCTGCATTAGTTTTGTTTTCTCCTTTGCATAAACATTGCAGAATATTAAATCTCTTTTCCTTCTCCATGTCCATATTTCTTCTTCAGATGTCTCCTGCTCCTCCTGTTTGCCCTTGCTTGGGAGATTCACTGTTCCATCATGCTGTGATATAACCTGTTAGACTTTCTGCAATAAACCTTCACTTTGCAGGCATTCCATGACTTAAGCTTCTATTTTCTAACTTATACTTTACTAATCTTCTCGTCTACATTCCCTCTTTGTGATCTTATTTTTTGTATTGTGAAATTTTCCATATCTGGATGCCTTTGGCCGTATTTCTTTTTGAATATTTTTGGGGATGCTTTTTTGTACTGACTAATTTGGATTTCTTATTTGTGTAAATATTGCACCATATTAGATCTCTCTTTCTTTCCCATGTACATATTTTTTATAATTTTCAAAAATCTCTAGATTTTGTTCTTCATATGTTTACACTTCCCCGGTCACTTCTTTTTCCAAATGGCCCATGGTTTCTTGGTCTATGTAATGTTTTACATAAATCTGTTGTATTAATGAACACAAATTTGTATTTGAAGCTTTTGACAGTTTTTCGTGTGCAAGTATTTTTCTTTCCTCTAATTTTTGTTTTAATCTTTTATTATGTCTTCTTTCTGAAAATTCTGGGTTTCTTGCATAATATAATAATACATAATTTCTTTTTTATCATCAATAGTCCACTCAATCATCTTTATAATTCTTTCTGACCTGTCAGTTTTTGTGATTTTTGTGGACTACTACTTCCTTGACAACAGGGGGAGCCATACTCCCCCAAGTCTGACCTATCCCCATTGCAGGAATGTTTCTGTGTCTTGAGGATTCTACACTGCCATATTTTTCAGCCCTGGCACCAGTGCACCTTGCAGGATTGGTCACTTTTTTATCCAGGGTCTGATGTACCCAGCTATTTTTTTTATTTTTAACCTACTTCTGTCCATGATATATGCTAAATAAAATGCAATTTATATATCAGTGTTGCCTTGGTGAGATGTTATAAAAAGCAGGGTCCACCTTGTGAAGTTACTCAATAAGACTTGAGGATGAATTTAATTCCAGCAATACTACTCTCCTTTGCTTGCTGATTTTTATCATCTCTTCATTTGGACCCCTTATCATCTGTCCATTCCATCAATGGGAAAATTGCTTCCTTCTGTAATATATCTTGCATTCTCTAGCATATATCTTCATCTCCCAAATGTCATTAGTTATTTAAATTGTCCAAGTAATTTCCTGTTGTTTTGTGGAACAATGGTTAGACAATAATTTCCGGAACACCTTAGATTGCTTATAAAGAGTTATCCATATTTACGGGGATGCACCTTGTCTTTTTCCATCAGTGCTTATTAGGTTTCTCTGAGAATTGCCTTCCTTAATGGGTATGCCTGGAAGCACTCTTGAGTGATACATCATCCTTCTTGGATATCATCTGGTGTGGTTTTCTTTAGAATTAAATAAAATGCACACAGCAGCATTACCTTATATATCAAATCAAAATAGTCACCTAATAAAACAATCAATTCCTTAAAGTGCACTAGCTGAAGAAGTCCTTTGAGATGAAAGCAATATTAAACTGGGTTTTTTGCTATTTACTGGTGGTTTTCTTCATTGTTTGGCTAGACTGGTGGTTTGGTTTTTATTAGTTTTTGCTGCTGCTTCATCCTTGGGATTGTTGTTTTTCTTTTCTAGGTATGCTAACTGTGCAACCCAACCTAGTTATGTCCCTATGTATCATGGGCATTTATTAGGAGGAATTATGTTAGTTAAGACATTTCTAGAGGTTAGATGAATGGGGTATGTTAGTTTGGGTGTTACTGTCTGCCTTTGTCTATCACAGACATGGGAGTCCAACTCAGGATACATTTCTGATTAAACATACATTGTTCAAGGTTATGCTTAAATGGGGTTAGGGATGGACTTTGTTTCACAGGGATGGGAGCCTGTTCCAGTGCATTTGGATCATCTGAGATGTGTGTCTGTTCAGATAAACATGTCTTATTTATATCACAAGGAAAATTTAAATCCTTGGATCTAGTGGTTCTGATGCTGCTCATTTTGCATATGTGCATGAGATCCATAAGATCTGGATCTGAGATTGCCTTGTATCCTAGGCATTAATCACACCTCAGTAACCTGTAGTAGAACAGGTATAGAGATAGGGCTTTAAGGTGATCTACCCAGTGATCTAAGTGATCCCTACCTTACCTATATTATTAGACTCAAAGCCAATATTCCCAAGCAACCCACCTACAAAGATATAAGAAACATCAGGAACTTTAACCTTGACAACTTCCAAAATGAACTCAAAGCATGTAATTGGAATGTCTTGAAACGACTCCCATTACAAGAAGCAGTTGAGTACTTCAATTCCAGATTTCTGGCTTTCCTTAACCACCATGTTCCTACCCATACCATCTGTGTAAAAGCCACATTGCACCATGACTATCTAAAGAAACAAAAAACAAAATTAAACTAAGGAACAACTCCTAGGCCAGGTGGCATGTTACCAAAGCCCGTATGTACCAAGTAAGATACCAGCAGCTAAGAAATCAGACCAAAAAAAATCTGTCATTCTAGACAAAAAAAAAATCACTACCCCCCACCCCCCCCACCCCCCACAACAAAAATATCAGCTAAAACCTCAGAAGTTCTGGGCTGGTATTAACAATCTTCTCACCCAGGCCATTCTGCCACTCCTACCCCATTACATGCCCTTGAAAAATCCCCTGTAGAAATTGCAAACAGCTTCAACACCTTCTTTACTGAAACCATCCAGTCTCTATCTACCCATCTCACTCAATCGGGCACAAACACCAACTCTGGCACATCTAGCCCTGATTCACCCAGCACCCAACCCACCTTTACCTTTCAAACCATGCCTATCAACCTGATCCGGACCTTACCCAAAAAGCTAAAACCTACTACACTAGCTGCTGACCACCTCCCAGCTGAATATCTTCAAAAAGCAGCTGATGCCTTATCACTTCCCATTTCTATTCTGATCCATCTCAGAAGGATCCATCCCAGCAATATGGAAAATATCACATGTTATACCTCTCCATAAAGGAGGAAGTTCCACAGAAAGATACTATAGACCTATATCCATTCTTTCACCACTAGCTAAAATCATGGAAAGATGCATAAGCAAACAAATCATGTACTTTCTTATTCAAAATGGAAAGCTCACTGACTCTCAGCATGACTTTAGGCCATTCCACAGTACCACCATGGCTCTTCTATCTTTCTCTAATGTCATCAATCTTCATCATAACAACAACAAACTATCTTCAGCACTCTTCCTAGATCTCTCAAAAACTTTCAATATGGTCAACCATCAGCTACTGCTCAATACCCTACAAACCATCAGTTTAGACCAACATGCAATACAATGGTTTCACTCCTACCTAAACAGTAGACAGCAAGCTGTCTTATGGCAGAGAAAGCTGTCATCCCAACTTCCTCTAACCCTAGGTGTCCCACAAGGTTCCATACTAGGTCCCCTTCTTTTCCCTATGCTCTGCCTCCTCTCCTACACAACTTCTAACCCTCACCCAGACCACTTTCAGAAGGTAGAAACATGGCTAGCTAATTGCTGCCTGCTTCTAAATCCTAACAAAACCAAGCTACTACTTTTCTCCCCTAACCATAGAATTTCTCCTCCTTCCTTCAACATCAAATCTAGCAATGACACCATTTTCTCCCCTGATGACCATACAAAGCTTCTAGGTGTAATAAAAGACAACAACCTTATATTTGATAAACAGGTAAATCACACTATTAAGTCAGTCAAAAAAACTTGGTTCCCTGTACGGAGCCAAACCTTTCCTCACCTCCCCTAGCTAGGGTAGCTATTGCAAGATCACTCCTCCTCTCTACCCTTATGTACGCCTCCCCTGTACTCACCAACCTATCCAAAACCGATCTCAACAAATTATCAGGATGTTACAATCATATAGTCAGATTCACTACTGGCATGGCTTTTAGGACCCACCATTGCCAGAACCTCAAAGCACTGGGATTGCTAGAGTACCCTACCCTTCTACAGTTCAACCAGCTTACCCTGCCCTCAAAAATATTCTCACCCCTCATAGTGCCCCAAGGCCATTACACTCAGCTGATAAACTGTTGATACTGACCCAAAAATCCAACAACTCTGCAGGCAATGTTATATTTGCCAACTCAACCAGTCATATCAGGAATCTACTCCCTACTACCATTAACAAGGAAACCTCACTACCCCTATTTAAAAGAGAACTCAAAAACTACCTCACATCTCAATGGCTGTGCTCTTGTTATAAACCTAACAACTTCACTAATACATGTCTTGCTACCCAACCTGCTGTTTAGCCAAGTATCTATGCCTCATAGCATTTGAATGTCTAAGCATTGTGAATTATAAAATCTGATTGTATTCTATGTTCACATTTTCTATTATGTCTCTACCAATCAGATGTAAGTCTGTACATTGTGTATATCAATATCTGCCTGTATTCTTTATCAATATTTTTCTAAACATGTCTGCCTAAGTTTATCACTCAGTGATGTATGGTATGTGAAGCTTTTTCCCCTGGGCCTCCGCTGAAAATGGACATATATCCAGTCAGACTATCCTGGTCAACAAATGTAAAATAAATAAATAAATAAATATAGGACAATGTATTTATACCCTGGATTCTCCTGATGAGGAAAACTTTGTGGGTTTTTCAACTTTTGCTTATGTCTGATCAGGTTCATGCAAAATGGGACATTATACTCAATGATAAGTCTGATAAGGGCCAGATAAAATGTTACTATGACTTCCTTGGACCTGGACCCAAGCAGAGATCCACGTGGTCCTGCAGAGGGGTCCTGGCAACAGAGAACTGAAAGAAGCAACCACTTTCCAGATTTAAGTATTTTTTGGCTTTTTTTATCTGCATTGTCCTCTCTGGCTTTCATTTAACTAGCTATAACTGTTTTTGTGTCTATCTGCTAATTTCTGAAGTATCTGCACTTAAAAGTAGCATTTTGGTCGACTCTGGTCGATTAATACTGTTTTTTTGTTAATTTAACTGCTGAGGCTGCCCACTAAAGTGTGCTAGCCTGTGTAAATCGATTTTACTGTTTGCTTATTTGCATTTCTGTGTGCTTTCCTAAAAAAACAAAAAACAAAAAAAAATACTCCTTGTTTTTCCGCCTTTGCTCGACTAGTTTGGACCAGTATACAGGCTTTGCTGTATTCTGGGCTGTGTGTAGTTCCTGTGTTGGCCATTGCCTTACTTGGATAGAAGGAAGTTTCTGAGCTCACAAGTGGGAGTGGGGAGCCTTGAGCAGCCTATCTGTCCCTGGGGGAAGTGACCTCAGCACTTGAGCTGTAAATTGTTGGTTGCTTTGGACCATTTCTAGCTCTTTTCAAGTTCCCTGTATAAAAATCCGCCTCAGGGCATTTTTTTCTGGCTATATACACAAGCAGAGCTCTACGGGGTCCTGGCAACAGAGAACTGAAAGAAGCGACAACTTTCCAGATTTAAGTATTTTTTGGCTTTTTTTATCTGCATTGTCCTCTCTGGCTTTCATTTAACTAGCTATAACTGTTTTTGTGTCTATCTGCTGATTTCTGAAGTATCTGCACTTAAAAGTAGCATTTTGGTCGACTCTGGTCGATTAATACTGTTTTTTTGTTAATTTAACTGCTGAGGCTGCCCACTAAAGTGTGCTAGCCTGTGTAAATCGATTTTACTGTTTGCTTAATTGCATTTCTGTGTGCTTTCCTGAAAAAACAAAAACAAAAAAAATACTCCTTGTTTTCGCGCCTTTGCTCGACTAGTTTGGACCAGTATACAGGCTTTGCTGTATTCTGGGCTGTGTGTAGTTCCTGTGTTGGCCATTGCCTTACTTGGATAGAAGGAAGTTTCTGAGCTCACCAGTGGGAGTGGGGAGCCTTAAGCAGCCTATCTGTCCCTGGGGGAAGTGACCTCAGCACTTGAGCTGTAAATTATTGGTTGCTTTGGACCATTTCTAGCTCTTTTCAAGTTCCCTGTATAAAAATCCACCTCAGGGTGTTTTAGTCTGGCTATATACCCAAGCAGAGCTCCACGTGGTCCTGCAGAGGGGTCCTGGCAACAGAGAACTGAAAGAAGCGACCACTTTCCAGATTTAAGTATTTTTGGCTTTTTATCTGCATTGTCCTCTCTGGCTTTCATTTAACTAGCTATAACTGTTTTTGTGTCTATCTGCTGATTTCTGAAGTATCTGCACTTAAAAGTAGCATTTTGGTCGACTCTGGTCGATTAATACTGTTTTTTGTTAATTTAACTGCTGAGGCTGCCCACTAAAGTGTGCTAGCCTGTGTAAATCAATTTTACTGTTTGCTTAATTGCATTTCTGTGTGCTTTCCTGAAAAAACAAAAAACAAAAAAAAAATACTCCTTGTTTTCCCGCCTTTGCTCGACTAGTTTGGACCAGTATACAGGCTTTGCTGTATTCTGGGCTGTGTGTAGTTCCTGTGTTGGCCATTGCCTTACTTGGATAGAAGGAAGTTTCTGAGCTCACCAGTGGGAGTGGGGAGCCTTGAACAGCCTATCTGTCCCTGGGGGAAGTGACCTCAGCACTTGAGCTGTAAATTATTGGTTGCTTTGGACCATTTCTAGCTCTTTTCAAGTTCCCTGTATAAAAATCCGCCTCAGGGCGTTTTTTTTCTGGCTATATACCCAAGCAGAGCTCCACGTGGTCCTGCAGAGGGGTCCTGGCAACAGAGAAATGAAAGAAGCGACCACTTTCCAGATTTAAGTATTTTTTGGCTTTTTTTATCTGCATTGTCCTCTCTGGCTTTCATTTAACTAGCTATAACTGTTTTTGTGTCTATCTGCTGATTTCTGAAGTATCTGCACTTAAAAGTAGCATTTTGGTCGACTCTGGTCGATTAATACTGTTTTTTTGTTAATTTAACTGCTGAGGCTGCCCACTAAAGTGTGCTAGCCTGTGTAAATCGATTTTACTGTTTGCTTAATTGCATTTCTGTGTGCTTTCCTGAAAAAACAAAAACAAAAAAAAATACTCCTTGTTTTCCCGCCTTTGCTCGACTAGTTTGGACCAGTATACAGGCTTTGCTGTATTCTGGGCTGTGTGTAGTTCCTGTGTTGGCCATTGCCTTACTTGGATAGAAGGAAGTTTCTGAGCTCACCAGTGGGAGTGGGGAGCCTTGAGCAGCCTATCTGTCCCTGGGGAAGTGACCTCAGCACTTGAGCTGTAAATTATTGGTTGCTTTGGACCATTTCTAGCTCTTTTCAAGTTCCCTGTATAAAAATCCACCTCAGGGCGTTTTTGCGTGGTTAGGCGCATAGCGCAGCAGCGGTTATACAGGTTTAAACTATTTCTGGCTCCGCCAAGTCTGCTCTTCAATTTTTCACTTAGAAAGCTCTACTCAGTCTATTTAGCTGTATATATTAGCACTTGTTTTCGGGACTTCTAGTCTTAGCAAGCACTCTTATAATAAAGTAAGCACTCTTATACTAAAGTAAGCACTACTGCCATCCACTACCCCCTGTGAATACCCACTTCCCTTAAAGGCACAGCACTCCTTATAATATTCTAGTATGTCGAGTGGTAGACCACTGGCATCCTCTCTTGTTCAGCTGGTTAACCTGGGAATCTTAAGACAATGTTACAATTGTCTCATGTACACAGACAACCCTCTCATCCTTCCTACTAACACAAATACTTGTGAGAGATGCAACTATATAGCCAGACTGGAGGCTGAACTCTCTCAACTCAGGACTGGCAAGACCAGACAGGAGGAGAAGGTACCCACACCCGAAGCAAAACCGGTCACACATAAAACCACCACCACTACAAACCAAACACATAAGAACACAAAGACATACTCGGAGGCTCTTATAAAAAACTTACCAAAACAACAGAGGCCTCCAAAGCAGACACCCAGAAATACACCCCCACAAAACGTAACACCTACAACACATACCTCAAACAACAGGTGTGTCACACAATCACAGCCCCTAAGGCAAAACACTATGCCAGAGACATTAGTAATAGGTGACTCTGTTTGGGACCAGATGACAGGCTGATCTGATTGGTGGTGAAAAAGCCATGCTTGGAAAAAATGTCTTCACCATTTTCAAATCCTCCTTGACTAAGTTTTATGATAGTTTTTAGCAGCTTTTATTTCACATAAATTTAAAACCCAACAACAGCATATATTAATGTTAATAGTCAAAATGTAATCAGTGTAGTTCACTTGAACCTTAAGTGTATGTTTAAGTCTAAGTGAAACCACCGTTAATTTCTCTATAGTTGGCCTTAGGGGATAATAGCGAGGTTGATTTTTGTATTGACGGTGTGTTGATCCCTACGGGGTCAAGTATTTGGAGGGTGGCTGTTAATGTTAATGTTGGAAGTACGAGGGCTGTTCATTCAGAAGGTATTCCTCAATCTTTTTGGTATGGATGGGTAAATGTTAGCGTTTGAGAGATGAACGCTCTGTCTCTTTTGTTAGTGAATTATTTCTTTTGAGGCTCAACATTGGCCTGGGAGTGCATTGAAATAGTGCCGAGCACTTTCTTGGACTTCATCAAGGAGGCATCTATGGGGGCTTAGCAGCGGATCCAAACAGAAATTTATTTGTAATCTGGGTCATCGTGGGCATGTCTGCTTGAGTTTTCGCTTATTTAAAGTGTCAGATTATATACGAGGGATGAATTCATTCCCATATATATTTCAGTTAAAATTATCTTGCTTCCTGTTAATTATCAGTTTGAGATTACTAATAACATTTAAACTGATTAAATAAAAGTTACAGATGGGCCTTCTCTTATATGTAACCTTATGAATGTCTAGTTTCTTTTATCTGAATGTGAGTATGAGCTGGAAGAGAATTGGGGTTTAAGAAGGCCGAATCAAGTGTCTGTTTATTTTTAGAAGCAGGAAAAGTCCTAATGGAAAAATATACATGATGCTAATTAACGTGGCAGTGGGGTTCACTATTTGGATCAAGTTAAATTAAGATCTGGCTTGGAGAAGCGCGACATGAAACAATTCGATTGTGGGGGAATGGAGGATGTTGCGAGCATTATTTCAGGATGAATTAAAAATTGGGTACTTATGTATTATCACAACAGAGGCTCAGAAGGCGGGCATTTGGCAGTCAAGGGGGATCAACTTAGTACAGTGAAGGGAGTTTATTTGGAATTATATGGGTGTAAGCGTGGTGGCCGTCACAAGGTGGAAATGGAGTGGATGGGTGCAGAGATAAAAAAGGGTATGCATTAGGGATAGCTTTGTTTGTGGTGCTTGGTTCCTTTGAAGAGAGTGTGTATAAGTCATGGGGCTTCCTGAGCTAGGGCACCTATAAGAGATGTATCTAGTTTTAGGTGATGCATTCAAGATGAGAGTCACCTTACTAGTTTAAATTAACAATTAATAGGATTATTTTGTTTTAGACTAGTTCTTAACTGTTATATTGTTTGCTAGGGTTACCAAGTTTATTTTTTATTTTGAAAGAGAGAGTTTTGTAGTCTCACCTCACCAGTGAGGATGTGACACTGGGTGGGGGTGGGGGAGAGTGTTGGAGCAGTGCTGTCCCATATTGGTGAGTACCAGGTCCAGTATGTTTGAATCAGTTGGGTGACCACACTATCTGGTCAAGGGTATATGTGTTTATAAAGTCCACAAATTAATGTGCTTGTGAATATGAGATAGTGTATGTTTTCCAGTTTATAGAGGTGCAGTTAAAATCTCCCATGGATAGGGTATTTGGTGTAATGGTGAGTGTTTCCAGTAGGTCTAGGTGCAGATTATGGGATTCCATAGCATGCATTGCATGTTGTTAAGGTTTTTTAGAAGGGTTGTACACATAAATGTTCTATGACCAGTGTTACAATATAGTGCTGATCTAGCCTAATGTCCTCTTTTCTATTCCTGTTATATTGTTACTTTGGTTACTTTCGATACTTGCTATGTCTTTTGAAGATTGCTATTTCTATTTTCTTTGGTGTGTGCTATTATAGGTTCATAGGTAAGTAGTAGGCTATATGTCCCTGTCAGTCATTTTAAGCCTATCTAATTTCTCTTTTTGTGTTCAATTGAACCTATCTCATTGGTTAAAGATGGACCATACCCATCCCATGGTTAATAATTATATATTACCCCTAATGAGAATAACTGTGATCATTACATAAATAATTTGAAGAGACCCATGCATGAGATAAAGCGTTTAAGAGTTGTCACTGTCCATTAGTGGAATGGGGGCAGTCCTATGGTAAATGTTATTTTTCCCATCCATTATTGCATCCTTTTCAAAGAAGTCTTAAGAAAATGGAAAGAAAGAAAAATAAGATTCACCCTGCAGCATATGTTTTATATCATACACCACATTTTTCATAGATAAGCACAGAAGCTTAGCTGGTTTGGGATGAATGCTACAGAGTAATAGATGGCACAATTAGCAGACTCCATTGTGTCGGTAATGCTCCAGCTGTATTTGTTTCTGTATGCTAGTATGGAAACTAATTATGATACTCCTTTTCTTTACTGTTAGGAGTGAGTAGCATACATCAGGGTAAGCTGCTTGTTAATTTTTTCTGAAGTTGAAAAGTTGAAGCCACCCTTTTCCTTTATTTTTTTACTCCTCGCCTTAGAGTTTAGGTGCAGTAAGGACTGTCGGTGCTCCGTAAAAGAGAGGTGAGGAGTACCATATCAGGGACAATTGATCTTTTTTTCCCCCTCAAGTTAGAATTGTGGGGCACTAGACCAATGAGTGGCACCAGGCACTAGATAAGCCAGACAAAGTGCTGGTTAAGAATATAAATCAAATATTACAACCAACTATTCCATCCAGTACATATAAATAAGACTGGATAACTATGCTATCTAGTCTTATTCCTATGTTTGATTTAACATTACTGATTAGACTAAAACAGTTTGTCATAAAAAAAAAAAAACTATTTACTGCATAATTTGAGATAATGAATTAAATAGTGGTCATACTGATTTATTTTCAACATTGGAAATCTTAGCACTTGGTCCACTGATTTCACACATTGTAATAGAATCTGCCGTATTAAATAGGTATACATATTAAGTGCTTTGTTCCATGTCAATGTCCTCATCAGGCAGCATAGCTAGGGTGGAGCCAGGGGTGGGGGTGGGGGGAAGCCACCTCGGAACCAAAGAATGGGAGCAGTTGGAAGATCCAGATCATTCTTCATATGAGAACTGAAGTGCTTAAACATTAGTGTGTGGTGTTAACTGTAGCAACTACATGCTATAAATGTGTGTAGTTTGCTACAGTTAAAAACAAAAGAAGGGCTTTTTATGCTCTTCAACTCAGAAGAGCTTTTTTGCTGCTTAGAGGTTGGAATGGCCCTAGATGGCAGAACAACCAGATACACTTCTGTCTTTACATTCACTTTCCATTAAAGTATCCCATGCAGCCCATTTTTTCTATGAATTCCTTTTTCTGATCACTAATAGTTCTCCATTCCATATTTGTAATCAATGCAATCATGTTTTTCTCCTCTCTTATTGATGGTTTGTATTTGGTTTTCCATTTTCTAGTTATAGCTTTTTTACCCATCATCAAAACTAAAAGTCGCAATGTGTCCATCTCTTTAATGGATATTATTTTAAACCATGTCAAGAAAATCATTGTTATATTGAGGCTAAATTCTCATCCAAGTATAAGGCATAGCATATTATTCAAGTCGATTTTTGTACTAAAATATTTCAATACAGTTTAGCTCATATGTTGTACATTTTCTGAAAAACGTTTTAAGTTTATTTTGGGTAATTGTTTTCCTCTCCAGGTCCACTCCGATATCAAATTTGAAAACTCTTATACGCTGTATGACAGATGAGGTATAACATTTTGAAATTCGTAGACATTTTACAAGTGGTTGAAGGGCACACTGTTATGGCTGCCATATAATTTATAATTAATAAATTCCATTTGGAACCATGACTTGAAGTGGTTTACAACAGCCAGCCATTAAATTATTAAATCACCCTTAGCTGAGTTACTGGCTACCCCCATCCACCTATCTTTGACACAATACAGTGTTAGTTGGCATAACATGGTTTGCACTCATGTTAAAGCATGTGCATTTGTTCACTTTTTAAATAACATACATAAACTAATTATTCATTAGTTCCAGGGTACATACTCAGGTTTAACTTGGGATCATCTCATGGTAGTGTTAGAATGTTTTGCAGTATCAATGTCCTCAAATGTATGCCTTTTTTACTGGACCTTTGCCTTATCTCTGTTTCTTAAGGATACTGGTCCCCTGGCCATAGCTTAGAATTTAAATAATCAGATAATTTTATTTGTGATGGATGAGCTGACCCCACAGCAAATAATACTCACAAATCTGGAAGATGCACACTGGTGTTTTCCATTTGGGAGGATCTGGCAGACTTCATAGAACCACTGCTAGAGTTTTTTTTTTTCTTTTAGTTTCTGCTTACATTTTGATTTCTCACACAAGTCCTGAACTGACGTATTGTCAAGAAGTGGCAAGTTCAGCTTCAAGCAACTATCGCATAGTATATAGTTTTCTATAGGAAATGTCTATCAGTGCAGGTTGTGACACAATTCATAGGTTCAAAGATGAATACTGGGTTAGCTACCCTGAAAGGCCATTTTTAGCATAGCAAATAACCTGAGGACAGAATCAAACCTTGTACCTTATGTTTATGAGGTGAAGCTCTTAACCATTATGCAAAAGCCTATATCTTATGAATATTGTGATTTTTGTATCAGACAACTTAGTCATTACTCAGTTTTCGTCCTCTTTAATAGGTAGCTACATGCGCATAGTATTGTAGATATTCACTTTTGTGCAGTGAATTACTAGTAGCCTTTCACTAACTCTCAGTCCATTGTTTTTATTTGACTTCATGTTGTACTGCTTGTTTACCAGCTGTTGATTAGCATGCTTAAGCTATTTTTAGTTATATTTTTATAAATATTTAATTTTTACAGTGGCACAGTTGATAGCATTGTCAAGTCACAGCATGAGGGTCTCCGATTTTACTCTTGGATGGGTTGCCTTCTGTGCTGAGTCTGCATATCCACCCTGTGTCCCTGTGGGTTTTCTCCTAGTGCTCCAGTTTCCTCCCACATTCCAAAGACATGCAGTTAGGGGATTTGGCTCTCTAAACTGGATATAGGTGTGAGTGTATATGCACTTGTGCAGTATGCAAAAAGAACTGCAGCAGTTTTAGCCACCTGGCAATGTGAACATTAGATCTAAATGATGGTCACTGAAGATGAGACACTCTAAACCCATGCTTAAAAATGGTAAAAGGGGATATGGATGGATGGAGGGATCAGTGAAGTGTAATTTCCCAGCAGTATATGCAACCATCTTCACAATGATTTATAGTGGGAAAATAGCCAGATATGTTAATGTAGTATACAGAATTTTCACAATAGATGCAGTTAAATACAATGTGCATGTACTAGTTTTTACAATGTTACTTAATGTTAATCTGTTCATTGAAGCAACTTGACAATGTTTAATTTATTTTAATGATAGTTTCTTGTTTTATAATTGCTTACTAGTCTATAATAATAAAAAACAAAGTTTAGTAATATCTTACAACTCAAATTACACCTAAACAGAAAACCAAAATTATTCCCCTAAAACTGTGACTAATGATACCCTGCCATACCTTGGCAGGCATTTCTGCAGTATGAGGAGAAATTTGTGCATCACTAGCCAATGGTACATGACTTAGAATGGCAGGCTCCTTTTCATTCTCCAGTCTCTGTTTGCATGTGCCATGGCTTATTTGCATATACAATCACCTTAGAATTCCTTGATGCATGTCAACACTTAGCTATGTAACTGAACATAAACAACCGTTGGGTGGTTAAACTGGCAGTTTTCTAAATCTGGTTCAGTCATACCAACTATTTGCCACATCCAGAGTAGTACGCCACATCCATCTGTACACTATGGAATGTTATGGTACAGATGGCACACCACAGTGTGCATGTTTATGTATAGGGCTGCATAAACATAGCAGTGTAATGCTAAGATAATATTACTCATTTGTTCCTTTCTGTCACTTTGGTCATATTATGGATGAATATTAACCCTCACTCTAGAGTGCTGCTAGGCAATATTTGCACTACTATAAATCCTGCAATGACAACCTACTGTTGTGTTTAGTGGCCTTTGTCAAGATTATCAGAGAAAGCCAAAGTAGTAATCTAGGTGCTATTGCCTTATATGGAACAAGCTGTGTTATGCTCTGATTCATGCCCTCTCTCCTCTGTACCAAAGGTAACTCAGTTATAAATATTGCACAACAATATCAGGGCATGTGGTTCACTGTACCCCTCTGATTTCCATGGGATTGAATGTGCGTGAATTGAGAATTGTGATTAGGTCATCCACTGTCTTACTCACGTGCTATAGCCATACTCTCTTTATAACATGTCTGCCAATGTCTACTTTAGGAAAAAAAAATTCATATCCAAGAATGTGGAACAGCTTATTAGACAATGCTCCAAGAAATGCAACATCTAATTATTCAGTTTTTTTTGTGCTTCCATCCTTACTGAAATTTGACAATGATGCTAAAAATATTTAATCTGAAAACCACGACCTGCAAATGGGAAATGCCTCCACTATTTTAGATTATGCATAATAAAGTCACTATGTAAAAACAAACCTGTCTGAAAGAAAGTCTGCATTTGAAAAAAGCTACAGGGCCCAATTCATTCCACCCACACAAAAGCAACAGCAGCTACACTGTTGTGTGTGATGCATGACAGTTCATCACATTACAGCAGAGAATATCTGTGCACAAAGCCAGCTCTAGGTTACATGATTGAACTTCCGGAATGTCGAAACCCATTCCATTGAGACCACAATGTCAAAGATTGCATTTGTCGAAAGCCGACATGATCGAAGTTCAACTCATCAAATCCATGGTAGGCTAGCAGTTCAGACATCACTGCGTATATAGGCATATATGTACTTATCTCATGAGTACAGTGTATTTAAGTGGTAGTACATGTCAGTCCATGTAAGCCATGTTGTTTATGCCTTGTTTCCTTTTATTAAGGTACCTCTGTGGGCATTGCAGTGACTGTGTGAGTCTGGACAGATACATACCAAAGGGGACATTATATTCAATTATTGGCCTAATGACAAGTGAGTAAAGGGCAGGGGAGCAATGACATGACATCCTTAGATCTAGATACAATCCTTTTTAATAAGCTGTGGAATATAAAAGGACATTCTTACAACAATAGACACATGTTGATCAAAAGTTATGTCATTGTCCACATAAGTTTCCAAACCCTGTACAACTGGGTCAATAGGAGATCTGTCACTATACTTGGTATCCTACAGTCTTCTAAGACATGACCGTTGCATACTCTGACCCCTCACTGATGGATTTACTGCACATCATCAAGTCAAACAGCATTAGAAATACTCAGTCTAGGGATTTAAACCTATTCAGCAACATAAACAGAACAGTTTAGAGAGACAGGTATGTCTTGTAGATGATACGATTGCTGTGGAACAGATTCCTCATCCACATAAAACAAAATTAATTTCTGTCCATATTCAAGCACAACTTAGATCTATGGATAGAAAAACTAAAGTTGACCGTAAGACTGCCCCCTGTACTGCTAATGGATAAAGGCAGTTCCTAAATGCTTTATCCCTTGCATGGGTCCTTTCCAATTATCTATGGTATAATCCTGGTTACTCTCATTAGGGGTCATGGATAATTATTGACTGTGGAATGGGTAAGTTCAAGCCATAAACAAATGGAATAGATTATTATGAGCAAAAAAAAAAAAGGGGGGAAATTGGCTAGACTTAAAATGGCTTAAAGGGGCAGCTAGCCTTGTACTTACCTATGAACCTACAGACAAAAACTAGTACAGATATGTTGACAGTCCTAAATGCACTTCCAAGTATTGAGCAAGTGACCAAAGAGAGTCTTTTACAAACAACTTCTACTTTATATGGTCAGGATTTTAGTTACCTGGTCTTAACTTTACAGTACATCCATGTAGACTTTTACCTCAGAGACAAAGGCTCTATTCTAGGTTCATCTTACCTTTACAGAGGTACACTGCAGTCTCTTTTGGATCCTTCTTTCAATGACTTCTGTCATACTGGTCTTGACCATGTCTTAAGAAAGTGCAGGTGCATACCTGAGTCAGATTATCTAGTCCACAGGTAATTCCTGATAAAGGGACCAAGCCCTAATCTTCCAATAAGCCAGAGGTTCCCTTCTAAAGCATGATCTACCCCAATCCAATCTTGCATCTACTTCTAAGTGCATCACTTGCCAGAAGAAGCAGACAGCAAAGTTAGGCATCTTTAAGCAAAGGAATGAAGAAGATGCAACAGTCATAGGAGATCTCCTGTTGATACATGAGACCTTTAATAAAATTCTGTCAAAATCTACATGCATTAAGGGGAAAAAAATTGAGACAGAGAGGTCTGTATTACACAATTCTCAAACAAGATAAGAACTTCATGCTTGTTAGCAGACAGTCAGTTAAAATTATTAAATCCCATAACATTGCAAGAGTTAAAGAATGCAATAGATGGGACTTGTTAGTTAAGTCTCTGGGGATGGACTGGGTTCCAGCAGAAATCTGGAAGTTAGGAGCAGAGGAACTTTTGACTAACTGGACAAAACTAATAAATGACATCATGACAGGTTCTGATCCATCAGAATTGTGGAAAGCAGGAACAGTAACAAGTGAAGGAGAGTAAAGCTCCACATCTGGCATCGTCATAGAACAACTGCAGTTCTCAACTCTGGGTACCAAACATCTTATGTCTATAGTTGCCAACAGACTAGTGAAATTAATTTCCTCACTGATCCATGGTGACCAATGTGGATTTACTGTGGGCTACATAACTAATAACATGCTAGGTACATGAGATGGGGGACTGGCATACTTAACTTAAATGTTGTAAAACCAGTTAACTCATTCAAGCCTAAAATGCCTTTTTTGTATATTGTTTAGTTCACATCCATAGATCCTTATGGCATCCATACCTTTTTTGGGTCTGGTTTCTTTAACAAGGTACCTTACCAGCTAATAATATGCAACATTAGAAAGTGCAAAGAGTTATTAACAAAATGACACCAAGACTATTAATCTAGGATGTGCTGCAGTAGGGAAATATTTGTCACTTACTCTTCATATTTGTTTTCATACTTTCTTAACTGAAAGAACTACATGTTATTGAAGGGTATGGTGGGATATGTCATGGTAGAAGACAGGGAAATCCATTGTCAATGTCAATTTATGTCACACAACACCTAAGATATTGCTAGTTGTTTGCTAATGATTATGAAACTAGATAATATTTCCACATGTATGTATTACTTCAAAAACAATTGACTTACAAACTGTTGCATGACATCAGATGAAACCTTAGATGTTTCTGAAGAAAACTACAGTAAACTGTCAGTTAACCAAAACTCAAGCAACCAGCACTCTCAAGCAACTGCAAAAAAATATTGAAGAAATACAGTACAATTTTCATGTATTGCACTTTTTGTACCCCCCCCCCCCCACACAGAACCACACCTTACATTTTTAGAGTTTTAGAGTTTCAAAAAGGAGGATAAGAATAAAGTCCCTCTTTCCCCAACCAGAGAACAAGTCAAACCAAACAAATAGTATGGTACAATATTAGTCAGGCCTATTTTTAATAGTAATTCTCACGCAACCAGTAACTACAGTTATGCAGCATCTACCAATCCCTATGCATGACGGTTCACTGAGAGTTTACTGTATCTTTGATATTTGCACTGTAAACTGCATATCTTGAGAGATCAGTGTTATTTATATTGCTAATTATACAATTAAGCATATGTTCTCATATTTCTGTAAATATCTCAGCATGCGCTCATACAGGAATTTCTTGTTGTCATGGAAAAGCTTACATCTGGTTAACAAAAGTGCTTAACAATATATGTTTAGGCTGTTTAGTTTTCAAGATATGAGAACTTTGTGAAAATTTAGCAAAAAATGTGATTTGGGGTTCATGTGCATTATAATATATTCCAGTATTAATGGAAAGACTATAAATGCACTGACTAATGTCACAGTAAAAATACTTCTTATAAATTATATTGCCATTTGTACAGTGTTAACAGCTCTTGTTATTAATCAAATGTTTGCATTTATCTATCTTAATTTATTTTTCAGAAAATGCTCAGGAATGCAATCTGTAGGCTGCTACAGGTGTGTCATTCCACACCATATGGGTATTTATGAGTTAATAGGGTGAGATGGACATATCTTTTTGAATTACTGATAGGGTGAGCATTTCCAGAAAATGTTTTTCAACTCATTCCATGGTTCTACAGGGGGTGTTAGCAAAGATAAAAATGCAGGCTATCCTAATAGAAACATTTTAACTATACAGAATCCCTAATTAGCCCTGTGCATTGCCCCCTTTACTATTCACTTTCTACTTGGAACCATTGAATGAGAGATTAGAAAATCTGAGACAGAAGGTTATATCTCGGGAAACTGAAAAATAAGATAATTAATAGGGAGTATAGAGGCAATGTTTTAAATTGTTTTTATGTTTGAAACTGAATGGGCTGAGGCTGTTTCTTGGGGTATGCAGAGTGTTTTCATTAAAATCAGGTGCACCTCTATATACAGACATTTTTTTATTTGAAGTTTTACATGTACCAAGATTTTCAACTGGCGCATGCGTAGTAGCATGTCAACGCTTGCAATGTTGATATTTTGTTGTCATCTTTGTAAACATCAATATCTGGGTGGTCTGTACAATTTTAGTCTATGGAATATATTCACAAACACACACACAAACATACATAAAATCTTTAGAAATTTAAAGCACAACAAATTCAGATAACTATTAAGAACATCACAAAATACAGATGCACCAGTTTCAGACAACTTCAAGACTAATTCAATATTCTTCCACCTTACAGCAGAACAGCCATGCCTAATTCCCTGCCAAACAAAATTCAAACTACTGTATATACAATCTCCTCCTTAAGGCTTCATCCACATTAGGGTTTCTCTACCTACTCTATTAAGCCCAATATATAATGGGACTAAGACTATCAAGCCATTTTCTTTCCTCTCCCTTATCTACCTGCTATAGAGGATAGCAAGTAAAAACTCTTAATCTGGGTTAATGTCCTAGCTCTCCATTCCCATAGCATAGCTGTGACACCCACTCTCTGAAGTGTATATGCCTTAGACGGAACACATATCTCCTACTCCTTTTCCACAAAGTTTTTCAAAATTGTTATCACTTGTGTTGTCTTGGGGGACTCGCCTGTTTTCTATTTCCATGGGGATGCATTCATCACTGGCAGTTTAAATTAATCGTTATTTATAAGTGTCAATTGTAGTAACGAGTCACTCCATTTCACTAAGAAAATAATTATTTCTCAAGCTCTTTGTGTACTCCTGTAACCTTATCTGTCAAACCCTGTAGTTGAGTTTTAAAGTCCTGTAATTTTGTACACCTCCAGAGAATATGAATCTTGTCACATAACTGTTCCTCTAATACAGCACTAATATTCTGTGAAATATCCTCATAATTCTGCTTGGGGAGTAAAGGTAACAAAGAAATCACTTCCAGGCAAAGAACCTAAATCTTCCCAAGTCTGCGACATATTTTAGCATCCTACACATGATGAACCACCTATTATGGAGAACTGAAATGCTTAATAGCTTCTCCCAGGAGCATTTGATCTTCTTTATTTGACTTGTTAATAAAATGTCCCAAACTAGCCAACAGATGCCACATTTTGCATATCTCAGACCTAATTGCTGCCTGCAAATAAGGCAATATTCCCCTTCCCAGGGAATGTAGATCTTGCATCATCAACACCCTTTTTTCCCCATTTTTCTACAAAGGGTTGGGGTGTCGTATCAACTACAGCCATCTCTCTCTCGATTCAGTACCACTTAATTACCTTCTTATACAGGTATGCCTGACCGTTGCTGGACTTCTCTCACAGAATCCATCTACCTCTTTGCTGGTTGCCCTTGTTTCCACTTCCCCTATTCCTGTCTGTCTCAAATCCTCTTTATCTCATTGTATTTTGCTTATCTGCACATGGGCCCAAACCACTTAATATGTATCTTTGACCTTCTCTGCAATTGAAGGTACTTTGGCTTCTGCACTGATGTCCTTATTTCTTTATCTGTCCCACAGTGTGCATCATACCACCCATCTTGGGCTCTATGTCTCCATCACATGTAGCTTCCTCATCTGCTCTGCCTTTCCTGGCCAGGTTTCTGTACCACACAGTAGTACTGTTCACACCACTGTTTTGTGCACATTACTTTTCACCTTCTTTGGCATTCTTCTGTCATGCACTACCCTTGACACTCTGTGTCACTTGATTGCAGTGCCTCCTATTCTAACTTTGAATTCCCTTCTTCTCAACCACTTCACCCAGATACCTGAAGCTGTTAACCTCTTAACTAGTCTCTCTTCTATCTCAATTATCTGCTTCTTCTGATTTCCCCATGTGCTGCCTTTATAACTGTCTTATCTGTACTCAGTTTTATCCCTATGTTTGCTTTTTTCAATTCTGCATTACATTCCTCAGTCCTATTCTAAAGTTTTTGCTCACAGTCTGCCTGTAATGTCAAATCATCTGCATTCAGTCACTTTGTTGATTTGTCCCCTTCAACCTGTTTGCTCATGTAGTCCAACATTAGTATGAACAGCAGTGAGCTCAGAGAAGACTGCTGATACTCATCCACTTGCACTGGAAATCCCTCTGTGTCACCAAACCCTGTGCTTACTTAAGTCATTGGGTCCTTACACATAGCCTGCACTAATTCCACCAATCTATCTTGGACTTTGAACTATCACAGGGCTGCCCAAATCAGTCTTCTTTGGACCTTGTCATATGCTTTCTTCAAGTCTATAAATGCCCAGTTAGAATCCTTCTTTATCTCTAGCTTATTTTCAACTACCATTCTCACTGTAAACATCAGATTGGTGTGCTGCATACTGATCTGAATCAGAGCTGCTTATCTCCCATCTTACTTTCTACTACTCTGCATATTTGTTTATCAACCACCCAGCCCAGAACTTTCAAGCAGTGTGACAAGAGCTTGATTCCTCTCTATTGTCCACAGACAGTTGTGACTGCCCCCTTTTTTGTACACTGTATTCTTATTCTGCATTAATCTGGG
>NC_056739.1:1435664284-1435881784 GCF_019279795.1 Protopterus annectens
ACACTACATTGTAGCATAAGTAAGGTGCTACACTTCTGTGTGTGTTGACTTACAGATGAGATATTAAACCAAAACCCCATCTGCTTGAGTAGGTGCTAGCTCAGGTGGATGTAAAAGATCCCATGCCACCTAGAGAAATTCTTTATTGATAATCATCACGTATATACATTATTTACATTACTGATAATGCATACATTAATTACATCTTTATACAATATAAAACACATACATACATTATTTACATATGATGAATACATTATTTACATTTTTATACAATATAAAGCAATTTGATATTTTTATTTATATATTTAACATTTGTTAATCGGGAAAGTCCAACTGGGACACAGCCCATTTTCAGTGGAGGACCAAGGAGAAATGCTCCAGATGTATGTCTTTTGAATGTGGGAGGAAACCAGAGCAACCAGAGAAAACACATGTGAATGCAGGGAGGACATGCAGACTATGCACAGAAGGCACCCCAGTTGAGAATCAAACCAGAGAACCTCTTGCTTTGAGGTGACAACGTTGACTGTTGTACCCCTGCACCGCCCAATATTATTTAACACTTCTCCCCACCCTTTTTTTCCAAAGATAAAAACATATTTTCTTTAGAATTTCTGCTAATATTATTTTTCATTAAACTTTATTTCATTAAGTCTCTTCATCCATATTGTCCATAAAATATAAAATATTATTTTATTAGTTTTCTTCACTTCTTTTGTTTTACCTTATCATAATATCCATGGTCATATGTTGTACTTTTTCTAAACCTTTCACTATTTTATTTTTACATATTTCTTCCCATAACTTTTTACTCTAGCACATTCCAAAAAAACATGCTCTGTTCTTTCAATTGCTCCACAATAAATACATATCCTTATTTGTTTTCTTTCATAGGGCATATTAGCCTTTATAGGCAATTTACCTGTTGATAATTCCCCACAGAAAAGCTATGCATTCATATATATTTTTACACCACATAAATCTCATTTTAATAGTTTTCTTTTTTATCTCTAAATGTTTCCAATGAAAGATAAAATAATGTTCTTTTATAATGTTCAAATATCATTCTTTCCTATTTTTTCAACTCTATTCACTTTTAACATGCATAAAAATATTCTGTTTATATATTCCTTTATAATCTTTATTCATATAGTTTATTGATCTTTTCCCTATCTCCATTATTTCGCAAAAACACATTTATTAAACAAGATATATTCTGACAAATTCTTATTCTTTTTTATAACTTGTTAAAGCTTTGTGCAAGTTCAATGAAGCTGCATGAACAAGTGAGTTTATTAACCCCAATCCTCCTTCTTCTTCCTCTATATATAAACTCTCCTTCTCACCGGATTCAATCTAGAACCCCATATAAATGAGAATATAACAGACTTTGGGGGTAATTCAATAAACCCTACACTGAGTGATTCTCCATGTAGGAATAGAGTTGCAGACCAGACATGGAATATGGCCATTGAGCGATCCAGAAAACAGGGCTGGGGGATCCAAAGAATGCAAATTGCCTGATCTGCTGGTGAAAACCATGCAAATGAGGTGATTTTTTGATCCAGGAAGCAGAAAGGCATCTGTGTAGGTGCCATGTCTGCAGGAAAAATGTACGAGGTTAGTAACTATGTACGGTAATTAAAAATTAGAACAGGGGTTGTAACATACCAAAAAAAGCTTGTATATGTGGCAGTAGCCATGGAAATGGCCAAATATATGGCCATTTAGACCAAAAAATAATGCAACATATCAAAATAAAGCTTTTTTTTTTTAATACATATACCACATTTAAGCAGCGCACAGTGGTACACAAACATGCTATTAATTAAAAAAAATGTGTAAAGTATGAAATTTAAGGTAGGCAAAGTAATTACATTATAGTGCCCAGCATACAACATTATACAATGGCAGGTTATAGTGGTAGCTAAGGAGAAAGGCCTTGGTGTAGTGCTGTATCCAGGGTATACGCAATTAGTTGTATGTAAATGAGCCAGGTTTATTGAATAGCAAAAAGGGCCAGTGTGTTCTGTAGGTACTAACCGTGCTAGAGCTAGAACTGTATTGGTGTAGACAGAGCAGATAGCTAACATCAAAAGGGTGTGTGTCACACCTTCTTTAAGCTGATTGGAGCTTAGCAGTACCTGTTTGTGCTCAGCTAAGCACAGCTAAGTAGGGGTGTGTGTCTGAGGCTGCTAAGTTGTGCTTAGCCCCGCAGTGTGTGTTTTAGCTGGTTAAAGAAAAGCTAAGTGTGACAGTGTACATGGGATGGTCCTTTCTGCTCAGCAATGTTTACACTAGCTCCACGAGTTTGCACGGCATGCCACAGAGCTTAGAAGTGGAAGAAATGGAAAAAAAGTGAAATACCCTGGGAAAGCCAATCAAGCACAAATGGCTGATAATCCCTGTTCCACTGACACTGGTCCATTCACACCCCTCAATTATATACCTGGCAGGTGGAATGCATCATAGTCAGCCAATCATACAGGCTGCATCTGCAGTACACCAGTATAAAGTATGCATACAACCTTCAATCTGATTTTTCCCCACATACTCTGCACCATTGGAGTACAAACTTGGGAATTTTAAACAGAAAAAATAATAGGGGCTGTTGGTGCTCTGCTACATCTGTATGCACTACAGGCTGAGGTCAGTGGTGTTGATGATGCTGACAATAGGCCCAGACTGAGGAGGAGAAGAGTGTTCAGGGACAGGGTAACCTTTCAGGGGCTACATGAGCTGGAAATAATAGAGCACTACAGGGTGGACAGGGACATTCTACAGGAACTCACCAAGCTGTGCTGCCCTCACCTCAAACCTAGAGCCAACAGAGGGGAACCCATCCCAGAGGAAACTCAGGTATGTGTAGCCTTAAGAATACTAGATACAGGTACTTTCCAAAGACCTACTGGGGACATCATGGGGATCTCATAGGTTTCCACATCCAGGGTACTCCACCAGTTCCTGGATGTCATGCTAACACATGCCAGTGAGCACATTTGTTCCCCTTACACCCCTGAGGAGAGGACCAGCAAAATGCATCTCTTCCACCATGTAGCACAATACCTAGAAGTACTGAGTGCCACAGACTGCACGTATGTGCACATCAAATCACCATCCGATGAGGAGGGTAGGGTCTACATCAACCGCAAAGGGTATCACTCCATCAACTGCCAGGTCATGTGCAGTGCCCAAGGCATTATTATCAATCTCTGTGCTGGAAGCCTTGGCAGTTACCACGACTCCCATATCTGCAATGCATCTCAGCTGTACCAGGCATTTGCCAGGGGGGGCATCCTGTACGACCATCTAGTGGGGAATGCTGGTTGCGCACTGGAACCGTGGATGATGACACCCATCAGAAATGCACACACACCAACTGAAGAATGCCATAATGAGGCACATGCACAAACTAGGAACATCATGCTCAAGTCAAGGTTCTGCCACTTTGAAATATCTGGTGGAGCCCTGCAGTACTCTCCAGCCACATGTGCACACATGTTCATAGTATCTTCCATGCTGCACGATATGATACTGTGGAAACAGCTGCGGCAGAAACATCACAGAGAAAGAAGACATAGCCCCCCACCATTGCTAAGGTTCTCACAGTCACAGGAGGACATGGAGGAGGAACCTCCTGAGCCTGTCCCTGTAAGATGTAGGCATGTCTAGTATGCTCTGGTCTTGGCACAGAGGCAACACATAGCACATACATTTACAGCCTAGGGACCTGGGACTGGCACTTCATTCCGACTCACATACACACAGTAAAATGGATGCCAACCACATCACACTACCTATACCTTACCAGGTATAGGCTGTGTACTGCATGCTTCCGACAGAGTCAGCCCAGAAGCACTGTTATCTCAACTGCTGCAGGCACGAGGTAAGTCACTCTTCTTGACAACAAATGAATGGGGTAGTAGACTGTAGTAGCATATGTATGGTATTGCTGCATGTATGCAAGGGAATGGAGTGGGCTACTAGGATAGCAGCAGACAATGGACAGCTATGTTGAACAACAGGAACTCTTGCCTAAATACTGGCTGCCCCACAATATGCTGTAGGCCCAAATCCAGCAAAATCCACTGCACTATGTGAAGGACTTACAAACAGCAGGGTCATAGAATAGATGCATGGATGTCAGTGTTGGAGTCCCATACATACCTCTCAACCTCTTATAGCAAGAAATCTGTACAAAGCCATAAAGAAATGTGGGGCAAAGGCCCAAAAACAGAGACAAGTGTTACATATTGCTCTAACAAACATAGACATTTGATAGAATAACAGTTTGGCAGTAGCATGAATTCTCTGAAGGGTAAGAAGTCTGAAACTCAAATGTCTTTCATTACTTTCTAACTGCAGTCTTTAATGATTTCACAGTAATTTTCCAGACAAGCCCAAGTTTATGAAAAATGGACCCAAAATGTGAGGCAAACATCTGGATATTCGGCAAAAATCTATACAGTTCAGAGGACTGATCCCCTACCCCCAACACACCCAGTAACAGTTATGTTTGTAAGGTAATAGCAGCAGACCACACACTTCCAGGGCTGTCCCAATCAACTTACTAACGTGATCCATTTCCATAATATGCAGGGGTCAGTGTGCTAGATTTGTGCATGTTGAATAGTGTCAGGTAGTAAAAAGTCTGGACTGGTGGCTGTTTTGGCTCACTGGGCTACGTACATTACTATGGATGACAGGGTCCATGGTTCGAGACTGGCTAGGCCTACTATTTTGTATGTCAGCTACACCTATGGTAGGCATTCTATAGGCTGTCCTGACATCAATATTTGTTACTGCAGGAAAGCTGGACAATGGAGGGACAGTGAGACACACATATGGACAGTACACAACTCTGAGTAACCTAGATGGTGCCTACAAGAACAGCCAGTTGTGACAAGTCAGTGTAGCGCCAGGATACAAAGGCTGCGACATAAGTTTGTCAGTACTCACAGCAAGTTAGTGGGCATGATCCATACCCCACAAATGTCAAAGTTTCTCATAATGTCCACACGTATGCCTCATATATCTGTTCTGTTTGTCATTACACTGCATTTGCCTGGCAAATTATTGGCTGAACAATACAGGTTGATGTGAAAACATCAATGACAGATGGTTGAGATGCAAACTGCATACCCATAAGAAAATGCAAGCTAATACAAAACCAGTCTACCAACTGTCTACATTTGGAAGAGCAATATTAAGCTGCTGTCCCCATGTCTAAGCCTGTGTCTGATTGTGATATGTGGCACTGTTAAAATGTCTGCCTGTAACAGTTAACACATATGGCCAACATGTAGCCTTAGAAGAACAGTGCAACACAAACTGTCTAAGCATCAGAGCAGATGTATGGGGCACAATGATGGCCAACCTGCTAAACAGGTACAGTCAGAGGTGATTAGTCCATAACCCTGTATATGATGTTATGACTTCTACCCCAGTCACACCATAACTACAACTACATAAGAGTAGCAACAGTGGACAAAGCCTGTGATTGGAGCAGAGCAGGACAGAGGCCCATATATAAGGGGAAGGAGGATCCATGGCCACACAAACATAGAATGTGCAGACTACAACATGTTGTGCAGTAGCATGGGTTCCCTGCAGTGTATGAAGTCAGTAGACAAATATCTGTAAGTGTTTCCTCACATTAATCTCTACTGATCTGCCACTGACATACCAGGACAGAACAAATGCTGTGCAAAATGTACCTCACATATTATGCAAAACTCTGCTCAGTCCAATATAGTCTGTACCCCCTCTACATATGACTCAGTTAATAAGGATAGCACGCAGCCAGGAGATCCCTCAGCCAGTCTATCAGTGAGGTGTTGGACTGTTTATAGGGCTCACCAGCTAATAGGCTATATTACACAAAAACCTGGACCAAAGTACAGGTAGGTCTGGACTGTAGTCCCACTCTTACTATTGATGGTCATACTGGGCATGCTCCTGCACTTAGCTTAGCTTCTGTAAGCCCATGTCTGAACCTGCATCTGACTACAGAACTGGAATGTACATATATCCTTTCTGCATACAGACAGCTATGTACACCTTAACTGTCTATCCCCACCCCCATCAGACATGTTTACCCCATCTATCTGTATGCGGTAAATATAAGATTTATCTGGATCTGTTGACTGTGATATACATACAGATATATAGGTAACATATACAAATATATCAGTTACAGGGAGGCAGACAAGGTGAAGAGAGAGAGAGAGAGAGAGAGAGACCCTGAAAGGCATACAGTGATGTACTGCAACAGCCACACATACACCAGTTTGAACCAGTGGGATGTACAAATACTATGGTGAGGCCCATTGTGTAATAGTAGGTAGGGAGGGGTAGTACTCTCACATAAGTCACCATGTGTTTGTGTGTGTGTGTGTGTGTGTGTGTGTGTGTGTGTGTGTTTGTATGAATTACACATACAGCAGACTACACACACCCAACAGGCCTTTGTCTGTGTAATGGCCACCCATATTTTACCCTTGTGACTAGGGTCTATATTAATTAAATGAAAACTGACTTAAGCAAAACCCGTTTGAATGACACGCAATGAGCGAAAATAGCAAATATCGCAAGAATAAATGGAGATTGCCGTAGGGAAATTCTTCCCTTTATTTTAATGGAGTGCAATCTCGGAGTTGGTATATTTAAGTAGTGGGGGTGTGAGGGTGCAGGGGGGGCTTGCCCCCTGCATAAAATAGTTAGTGAAAAATTCCATGTATTACTTTTTTATTTCTGTGCTTTGATATTTACGACTTTTGCTAATTGCATGTCACTCAAATGGGTTTCGCTTAAGTCAGTTTTCATTTAACTAATATAGACCCTTGTGACTACTATCCTCCATAACAGTGGTTTCCTGTTAGCAGCTACTGATGTCATCCACCCTAACAGCACTGCCAGACACTCTCTACATGTGTAAATCCTGTGGTGCATGTGGTAAGTACATGCTGCTATAGTGTTGACAGTTGGATAGATATTGGTTCAATTCCCAACAATGTCAACTGTGTGTGTCTGTATATATATATATATATATATATATATATATATATATATATATATATATATATATATAAATATACATATACACACACACACATATATATATATATATAAATATATATATATATATATATATATATATATACATATATATATATACACACATACACACACACACACACACACACACACACACACATATATATATATCTATCTATATATATATATATATATATATATATATAAAGATATATAGATATATAAGTATATTCCCTTGTGGCTATGTGTATGCAATGTCAATGCATTTTGAGCCCTGTTCCACCCTGTTAACCCCCCCCAGTGCCCTACTTTACAGGGCCTGCTGATGTCATCTACCTTAGATACAGCATCGGACACTCTACATACATGTAAGCTCTATGGCATATGTGATAAGTACATAGCACTAGAGTACATACAACTAGATCGGTAATGTTTCTAATGTCAAGTCTGTCAACTCTGTGTGTGTGAAGCATATCCCTTGTGGTGTGGGTTGGTTATACCATTTTGAGGCCTGTTCCATCCTGCTGACTCCCCCTATTCCATTAATAGACAGTGCCTGTTGTCATCAACCTAAGATGCACTGTTTCACACTTTGCAGGCCTTACTTCTCAATTGTATATCGTTTTGCAGAATGTCCAAATGATTGCCTCATATATTTCATGTGTGTGTCATAAAATTATGGTTTCCTGGTCAATCACTAGCAAAGCATTAAGAGCTGAAGTCATAAAATAATGACAGACATCTGAATGTCAGACTTAATAGCCTTCGCAAAAGTAATGATAATGCAAAACCTGTCACTCTATCAGTTATCTGTTTGTAAGAGCAATGTGTAAAAACTGTCCCTATTTTGGGGCATGTGTCCCATCACTATTGAAGGTTTTGTCAACATGTATTGTTATAACTGGTTGAGAGGCATGCCCCAGGCATATAAGCTCTGTGGCATATGCAGTAAGGACATAGCACTATACTACATACAACTAGATAGGTATGGGTTGTAATCTCAACACTGGCAACTGTGTGAGTGTATGTGTCTGTGTATGCTTATCCTCTGTAGCAGCGTGGCTGTTTCGCCTGTTTGTGTGCAATGCCTATAGCAGATTGTGTGCCTGTCCCACCCTGTTAACTCCACCATCAACAACATATTCATAGCCAACAGATGTCATACACCTTAGAGGCAGAATTACACATTTCAAACACAATAACACAGTGGCAAATGCAATAAATACAGTGGGCTATACTGTACATAATTAGATAGATAGCTGCTGTACGTTCAAATCTAGCATTCTCTCTCTGCATGACTGTTAGAATGCATGTCCCCCTGCAGCAATGTGTGTATGACATGGTTATACCATTTTAAGTACCTGTTAACCCCTCAGTGACAATCAATACAGTACCTGCAGATGTCAACCACCTGAATAGTAGAGGCAAACACTGCTAAACTGTATAAGCTCTATGGGTCATGCCGCATGTATAACTAGCCAAGTATGGGTTCTATCAACAAGGGCAGTTCATAAGTGGGTGTGTATGTCTACGCATGTGTATCCCCTTTCAGCAGTGTGCCTGTGTTAGGAACACAAACATACTTCTTGACCCCTTACAGAAAGACATCTGGAGAAAGCCATACAGAAAAGTGGAACAATGCCCAAATATTAGGGTCAAACTTTAAATATATTGCTCTGACAAACATACAAAGTAGATAGCATAACAGATTGTGCATTCACATGAATTTTCTGAAGGGTATGAAGTCTGATAGGAAAATGTATGTCATTATCATGTAACATCAGTCTTTAATGACTTCACACTACTTTGCCAGAAAACCACAATGTTATGCCAAACAGAACAAAAATATGTGGCAAACATCAGGACATTCTGAAGACATCTGTAGATATGAGAGTTATGGCCACCACCTGTCCCACCCTACAGGTTGCAGTCCATGTTTAGCTAGGTGTGACTTGTAACAATGACACAAACAATACAGAGGTCCCCAGTGTGTAAGACAACAAACATTTTCTAAGGTTGCCTACTACCTGCATAAAGCAGTTATGTCACATCAGAAACACCTTATTGGTATGAGACATACCATAACCTATGGTGATGTGACACAAAGAAGCAGTCATATTGGCAAACAAAGGGAAGTCCTGTCTGGTGCACTTGCCATGGGTTATGGTATGTCCTCCAAGTGTCACAATACTACAAGACGTGTCCAACATTCCACATTCTATAAGATGGCAGTCCTACTCTGTGTTGCCTATGTGTATGCAATATGCAGACATGTGTACACTCTGTGAGTAGCTCCTGCCCACAATGACCCACATGTATGAAGGCATGAATGCTTACTGCCACCTCTCACATATGTAGGTACCGCCTAAAGCTGTGGCAACTGGGAGTAGTGTGCTGTCTGTCATTGACCCACAAACTGATGTTAACACACTGCAAAGGGTTAATACAGCAGGTATGGAATGGTGACCAGGTCCTGGCCTCCATCTGAATGTAGAAAACAGTACCATCATACCATATGGTGAGGACATGGACCTACTCTTTCCCACATCAATGGTAACCCCATAAATGCACAAACTGCGTTGACAGACCTGGCTACTCATGTTGATAACACTCTTGCATTCACCCAGCAAGTAGTGACACTAGTGACAGTGGTCAAAGAAAGCTTGGATGTGGTTCACCACATAGGTAAAGGGACTGCATCCAGACAAAAGGTGGACATTACCTCTGTATAGTCCTCAGTCAGTACAACAGTACATTAGCAGCATGGCTGGTCTGGTATGTACCTATGCAGACATTTGCACCAAATGGAAAGGCTATGTTAACACCCACAAAGGTTTATCCATTGCTTACAACATGCGTTCCATGCAGACAGCATCAAATCAGTACTGCCCCCACTCAGTAATGAACAGGCTGCCCACAGATGGGCTGTGGCATACCTAGATGGCAATGTTGTGCTCAGCCCTTCAATAGCTGCCCCATATATGTCAGTATAACTCTGTGCTCATTACAAGCATGACAGGCTTGAATCACATATGACACAGCAAAAAAAAAAAAAAAAAAAAAAAAAAAAAAAACAGTTGGAGAGACAGGTTTGTCTCCCAGAGGATGCCATATCTCAGGAATGAACTCCCCAAAAATTTCAGAGTACCATGCCATCCCTAAATACCCTGGGTACATTTTTATTTATTGTTTATGCCCTCAGGTGTCCATGCGACAAGTTTTATGAGGGGGAGTCTAAAAGGGCTTTTAAAATAAGATTACTTGAATATGTCCGTGATATAATAAATAAGAAAGAACAAAGCTCAGTTGCACAACATTTTTGGAAGCACGTGGAAGTTCAACTCATTGATTACAAGCTACTATTTTGGAAAAAGTAGATTGTTTTTTAGGTTTGGGTATTAGTAAGAACAAGCTTCTTTATAAAGAAGCAGTTTATATATTAACGTTTGATACTCTGTTCCTAAGGGGATGAATGTTGATTTTAATTGGTATGTGTTGCTTTAAGAGAAGTATTTTTTAATTATTTTATTAGTTGATTATTTAATTGTCAATTTGTTGGTGTATATATAACGTGGTTTATTTTCAAAAAATATGTACTCCAAGAAGGCAGTGTATGCTGAGACATCAGAGAGAGTGAAATAAATTCAATATTTCTGGGATCCTGGTCTTTCTTCATTGTTTCTAACATGCCATCCTTCATCAACTGCACCAAGGTTGAGGATGTAAAAAAAAATCTGTCCCAGGAGTCTAAAGTGTGTCAAACAATGCCAGGGGCATCAGTTGCAGATAGATGATTCTGTTGGAGATAGAGTATTGGCTAGGCTTGTAAGGGACCAAGGGCCAGTACTGTAGTAACCTCCTCTGTGCCTATGAACCTGTGATCCTACAGAACTCCCAGGTGGTATGTATCAAGAGTAGCATGCTGTGTCAAGGGGTATGCATGCAAGGTGCACTGTCTTCCCCCCATTGTCCTTCAGACACTGCTCCATGCATACACACCTAGATAAACATGCACATATGCAGCTGTAACTTCATGATGAAAAGGTCTCTGTGTTGACACTCCACCAACCTCAGCGCCCATAATGGCAGCAGCCAATGACTTATACACACAGATACCAGGAATGGACACAGAATATGGTCTGTGAGAAAAGAGTCAGTCAGCAGTACTAACAGCAATAAAACATCATGACAATTGCCAGCAGTCAGCACCTTACAGGCAATAACACTACTACACTACAAACTGCCATTACCTGTAATATATTCACCCTGTACATCAGACACATATTAGCATGTCCCTGCATCGATGGTATGAATAACAGAGATTTGGCACATGTATCATCACATGCACAGAGTGTGGTGTGGAGTTGACAAAGGCCTAGGCTGTGCCATACAGTTGACATTATGTGTGTGTGCCTGAAGGGGTGCTGGTCAGCTGGGCCATGGAGATGAGCTGTGTGTGCCTGTGGGTGACCTGCATGTGACAGTGATGTGTGTGTGTGTGTGTGTGTGTGTGTGTGTGTGTGTGTGTGTGTGTGTGTGTGTGTGTATGTGCGTGTGCATGCACACAGTCAAGCCATGTGCTAGCCCTACAAAAAAGGTATGTTGGACAGCCATGGACTGCCCATGGCAGGATGTACAGCTCACCATCTCTGGCCATGAACACAGAAACTGGATCTGCCAGGAGTGGCACTGGCAACACCATACCCAAGGCCAGATGCAGTACTACTTCCTGTTTTTACCAGTGTCTGCTGGGTCTGTGTCCCTAACAGGACTGCCCAGGACCATGTGCCCATGGCCTACCACATTGTGGTGTGGACAGCACCCTCCCTTCAGTAGTGCTGGTGGTACTGCCACTACAGGAGTGTGATTGAGCACAGCCATGTGGGCTCTCAGCTGATGCTGTTGCTGACCTATGTCCATGTGTCTGACGCCCTACTCCCACCACATATTCAGGCACACACATTGCATGATTAAAGACTAACAATGTCTCACCCTACTATCTATCCACTACATCATCAAAATGACATAAGGCATCACCAATGCAGTGGAGGGTGTCATGCATGCCAGGCAGTGTGGCATCCATGACTCTGAGCATCCATCTGGTGTACAATTCATAACATGCCTGAGGCTCCATGATGGATCGAATCATGCATCAGGTGACACATGCTATGACACCTCTGACAGGTGCTGGATGGGCAGCAGTCCTCCTTTGAGCACCCCTGTCAATCTGCCTGTGTGAGACTGCCAGCTCTCTGGCTATGGCTAGTGTCTACAGTCACAGATGTCATAGTCCCCATACTCCCCTGTTCGATGCCACCACCCTGTGACTGCCCAATATCTGTGGCTGCTGGGGACTGGGTATGTGTGGGCATACTGACCATGTGTGGGGACATTTGGGATGGAAGTTGGATGTCAGCCAATGGGACAGATTCAGCCCCAAACCACCCCACCTGTGCATCACAGTCACCACCATTATCATCAGAGTTCGATGAGACACTGACATCAGGTTGCGAGGGGGACACACTCCAATGCCCATGGTTACCTGTGAGGAGAAGACAACATGACTACACTATAATGTTTTCTGATCCACACACACAATCACACATGCACACATACAGGTGAGGTGCCACAAAGGCATTATACACACCACACCTTCTGACTGATGCCATGCAAAACACACAATCAAACCACAATAGACACACTATGGACAGGCCCTGAATAATATGCAGTGCAGCTATGTGCAGTTAATTTTGCTAGTACTATACACCTGTGAGATAAGTGATAAGTTGGAGTATGGGATGGACCTTCATCTAACACACAGTACACCCGTTTACACAATAGTAATGCACCCCTGAACAGCAGACTGGCTACACCTATACAAAACTAAGTGCTAATATGTTACAGCTCCTGCAGATATACTACTGGGATTACCAATGTGATGTACAGCAGTAAACCCCACCACAACTGAACATGCGCATATTGCAACATGGCTATGCTTAACAGTTGTGTGCATGGCAAACTGGCAGCCCTTAACATGCCTAGGGTATAGGTGAGCCATTACATTACAGTTCCGCACTCACCAGCAGGTTGATGTTCCCTAGCCACATCAGAGGTACCTATGGATTTGTGGAGGAGTGGTATTGTCAGCACACACACATGTGGCATTTGTATAGGATAATATGTGCATTTATCAACATGTACACTGCAAGTTGTGATACTACCCAAATTACTGACATTCCCAATATGTGTGTACATGTGTGCATTACAAAACCACATGCACAAATGTAGATTGTCCTCACATTTGCATACAGGTATGCAGAGTTTGCCACTATGAATGCTACAGTATTAACGAGATGACCACTGGAGGCTTACCTGGACACTCCTCAGCTGTGTAATCTGTGCCACCCACCTCCATGACATACATATTGATAGTTTCCAGTGAGCTAGTGGCTGAACCCAGGTGTGCCAGGAACTCCTCTGTGGCTGTGAGTGGTGGTTGAGTAGCAGGCCATCCCCCTGTGCCAACACGGTCCCTGGCCACAACTGCAGCCCTTTGCCTTGCATGGTGTATGAGATCAGTAGCATGGTGTTGGACCTGTGCAGAGCTCCTGTCCCAGTGGCCCACATCATTCACTGTTTCTACCAGCTCTGCCCACAGTGCAGTGCATTGTTGCTGGTTGTGGTGAATCCTTGACAACAGCACCTGGTGATGAAGTATCATGGCATCAAAAATTGCAGCAGGCTCAGCTTCTGAGAAGGGTGTGCTGCAACAATTGTACATCCCACCTGAAAGACATGAACAGGGGAACACATCACAGGACTGCATACATTGCTCACCATTATGTACAGACTCTGCACATCCATGTTTGCCAGCACTATCCACCTCTAACCCCCATATCGTACCCCTGCCATCTATCAGCACAGTATGTATGTTTATATCACCAACATGGTGACAATACAGAATGCATTGCCCCCTGATCCTGATGTTTCATGCTACTTGCTGCATGTGCTATGAGGGGTTGTAATGCATGTACCTGTTGCACCTATTATTGCTTGTTCACTGCCTCTCTACATGGTCTCCTGTGGTGTCATCCACCTACTGTATTAGTAATCACCTGGTCTGTAGGCCCACCCCTCAGTTCTCCCTGGCCTTTCTCCCTCAGATTCTGGACTATATGGCTGGACAATGTCCTACAGTTTCCCAAGCCAGTGTGGTTGACATGAGTGTCCAATCACTGTGTAGAACCTGCCTCATGTGCATGGATGGACAGCCATCTACAAACACCACCAAGGAACACACTGTGTGAGAAATGTAATGACAGTAGGAACCTGCAGTCCATGTTATCTCCCTGTAAAGGCTACATATCTGTCCCCAAACAGGTTGTCAGCAGAATCAGTACACCTCACACATCACCCACACCTACACAACACACACAAACATCTACAGTTGTCCTCAAAATCCACATCCACAAACAAAGTGGATCTCTGCGGCAAAGCCACACTTGAATGCTACAGCCATACGCAGCACGTACCACACATGGTCACACACCTGTGTCTCACAGCCACAAAGACATCAGACCATGTCAAACATGTTACACATAGGGGACTCCAGTGGAGATGCACTGGTGTGCCTCTGACCTGGTTGTGTATGTGGATGGTCATAGTTACTTGTGTGTCACATGCCAGACTCCACCATATTCCATACTGACTGATGTCTCTCACCAACAGGTACTTTCATGGGTCTTTCACAGTACATGTTAGTGTGCCAGACCTGGCATGTACGTCCCTGAATATGTGCAGTGAGACATGAGTGAGCACACCAGTTATGTGTCCCGGGCAGGTATGTCCCAAGCCATACGCTGCATTATGCTGTCACCCAGACTGATGCCACAATACAATCTGGGAATGATTGCCCTTAACATGTGCACATTTATCGTGTGATATTCCAGGGGTTCCAGTAGCTTTAAGTCTGGGATGATATGGTAAACAGACCACAATGCTCTGCGAGAGATGGCCTCCAGCTTTCTTGACTGGTCTTCATGCATCTGGTACTGGTTCTCGCCAGCTCCATAGTGACTCCATTATTAAAAGTGATGAAGTTATCACTACTAACATACAAGTGTCAGTGCAGCACAGATTGAAGACCATGCTGCTAAATGCTAGAGGTGTACACATGACTTTTCCCTCATTGCAAACAATTCTAACCCTGGGAACATCTGTGCAGTCACACAGACCATGGTTCAAAGCTGCATAGAGCTCCCCAGCCTACCTGGTCAACCATCCTATCAAACATTCAGAAGCCAAAGTGTAGCTGGTAATGCCAAGGGACATGGGGTGTCTGCATATATGAGACACATAGACACCTCCACACTGTAAAGGCAGTAAGGTGCACAAGGGACACTGCAGGGGCATTTCACCATTGCCAGCACACACCTATTCAAATCACATCTAGCTTCTGGCCACCACATATGATCAGGAGGCCCATTCATCCTATATGGACCTCATCAACTGTATTAGGAGTCATGACTGTACCCTGATCCTGGGTCATTTGAATGACCCTAACATACATTGTAAGACACACCCATACCAGTACACAAATGGCCAGAGATCCATCAACAGTGGACGTACAAACATCTTGGTGCATCCGGGGGTTACCCCCACATGTGGTGAAGGTGTATTGTAGTTGACATTACACAACACAGGTAACCACTGCAAAATACCTACAGTGTCATCCTCCATGGCAAACCAACCATCATGCGGCCATGTTTCCAGATAACATCTCCCACAATATCAATCTAGCTAGGGTCAGCCATACATACACCTCCAATGTAGAATACATACTCCTGGGAGGGTATTCAAAGCCTCACAGCCCTCAACCTCTCATTAAGGACTGACATCAATATCCACACATACACACAAGTGCTATATGTGCATTTGTATAAATGCATATAGTCAGGTATACCCCACAGGCCTAAATCATCCTATGCTAGGATATGTACACCTGTCTGGTGGACATCTGCAATACATATTGTCCATAACAGGGAAGACATACTGCTGTCTGAGACAAAGTAGGGGCAGGACACCAATCTGAAGCAATGTCTCCTTAGAGGGTAAATGAAAATGGGATCAGTCCTGCAAACCTGCACAAGAAACACAGAGTGTATATTGTTTACATCCACTACAGACAGTCATCTCCCATACTGCACATATGTCTGCAACAGCACAGGAAGCGCCCGCAGCTGCTCACTTGTGGTGCTCAGGGACACCAGCCATACCAGTGATACTGGTATAGTATGTTGGATGCTTGACAGAGTCGGTGTAGGCTTCACCCCCTGTCATCCCCATCAGTACATCAGGATAGCCACAGTACCTCCCCCATCTCCTATATGTAGGAACAGGTCACCACTGCCATGGGAAAGTCATGGTATACATCTGCCATGGGAGCTTATCACATCACAGCATGTTTACTACATGATCCCAAGGATAACCTTGCAACAACATAAGGAACCATATTTAAAGGAAGACTGACTAACGCCTTTGTCCCAGCCATTTGATGGACGACCACTATCACCCCTTTAGACTTAGGTGGGGCATCCCCCACTCAGTCACATGATAGACCCAGCAGCCTAACTAGGCTGTTACGCAAGGCCATCGTACAGTTTATAGTGAACCCCAGTAACAAGCACATTGCTGACCTGCCCACGCTCCATCACACACACTTAGGCCTTGTCAAGGAAGGGTTCATGTCTGTTACACTCAGTTGACCTCTATGACACAGTCACCAAAGCCATGGACAGGGAGTGACAGTGCAAATTGCCTACCTTGACCTGGACAATCTCTGTGACAGTATAACCCATGTAGCCATTATAGATATAACCCTCCCAAGTATGCATCACGTCATATGTTACCATAGGGGTAGCACATTGGTGTGCTGACACAACCCACCTATTCCACATAGTGGAATCATCCACAAGTGTTTGACCCATAATTAGGTGTGTAACCTGTTGTTCTATGTTTGGGCCTCTCTTATGTGTGATGTACACATCTGAGGTGCATGTAATAGCCATTAGCCTATGTTTGACCATGTCTCCAGATGAATGCATGATGTGTGCTGTCACTGGATGCCCTAGTGATGTTGACATCTGTCTAGGATGGTCTCACACAGATACATGACTGTTGCGAGACACATGGCCTCAGGCCACATAGCAGGGCATTACAGTGTCAAAGCCTCTTTGGGGAGAATGGCATCCTCACAAAATATCACAGTATTAACAATATCCTAGGCATGCAATCAGTCATGAGGAAACTGTAGACACAGGTCTTTGGCAACATGACATTTCAATTCAATGTTGTTCCCATTGTAAGGTAAACCTTGTACATGGTCCTTGTCATACATAAGGGTCTGTCATCCCCGTATTTCCCCCAATGAGGCCCATTATTGTGTATAATCCCCTGTACATCATTCACATCACACAGCACGTGCATCAGCTGGGGACATCACATAGGTTCCCCACCAGGGGATACCAAGGCATCTGACATCTACCATACACCAATAGGCTATAAGGGCAATCCTCTACCCAGTTTCATACAAATTCCTCAGGGGTGATCTCAGTGTGGCATGCAAGGCAATCACAGACTCAACATTGCTGGGACTGCTGCATGAGTGCAACTCATGCTCAACTCTTTTAACACACACACACACACACACACACACACACACACACACACACACACACACACACACACACACACACACACACACACACACACACACACACACAAACAAACACACACCCTCAACCTGGTGTGTGATATGAACTGGGCATGTTGGCAGCTCAGATGTGTGTCCCACACAATCACCCTGTGATGGAATGGGCACCCTGTCCACATCAGGCAGGGTAGCTATTTACACCTTTGTAGGTGTAACCTGAATAACTGGATGGTAACTGCACATACACCCTTGAGATTCCACCTGTGTCCCTGTTGGACTGGGGCATCAGGTGCTGCCTTGCATACACATGGGCTAACATCTGGCCTAGGCATATGGCTGCTTAGGGCCTATAGCCTAGTAACCTCATATGGTGCTAGGAATACCAGATATGGCCTGAGTGTTGTGAAAGACTATGTTGTTATGTGTCCACACCTATCACTGTCATCGACTGTTGGTGTCCCCTATGGGCAACTTTACAGTACCATGTCATCCAGCCTACATCCGACAGATAGGTGAGTGGTAGTACAAGTGCATGTGGACATTCCAGCAACATCTGTGCTACAAAATAACTGAGAGCAGTGCATATGTGCTGTAAGGTGTCCTCCTCATAGGTGTCTGACATCTACAGTACCCAGATGTTTGTGGAATGCGTACATGTGCCTGATAGATGCAGACCCCCTGCCAGACAAATGTAGAATTCTGAACACCAGTAGGACAATATGTGATGGTTGTCCCCAGAGTTTGGGGAATGTGTCTGTGACATGCCAGTCCCCTGGGAAAACAGTAATGGTATATTAATATTTGGTACTGTATTCATTCCCTTGCATTGTATGCTCAATATGTATGCACTGCTGCTGAGGTAGAGCCATTGTCCCTCACTACTAGTGCCTATAACCTGCTGTCATACTGCAGTGGGTCACCAGGTATGTTAGCCATAGGTGTCAGGCAATGAGATACAGGTGTGGAGTACACAGTGTCCTAGCCAGAGTACATCAGGAACTGTCAGAGACACCTGGACAATCTTTGATCTAAGCCTGTATGACATTCACAAACTGAGAGGGGCTCACTGACAGTACATGATGTGATATGCCAACAGTATCCACCAGTACTTACTGTTAGTATCATACAATAGACAATCCAGTAGCAGTTCTATGTGAGCTGACCATTGCTGGGGTAAGTCAGGGGCCAGAGCTGTAATCTATGTCACTGCAGATAGAGCCATAAGGAATGGATGTATGTGCTGGACAGCAACATGTCAGTCCAAGATTTATGGTTGAAACCTGCTATGTCAATTCCTATTTCCCATGACTGCACCCCCATCTGCATTCCATTACATCCTTAAGTCTGTGACATACCTGCTTTTTGGCTGTATTCCTTTGTGAGAAGAAATCTAGTTGTAGTCTCCTACAAAATCGCAGTCTGTCTTCATGAACAAAGTGCCAGACTTGTTTACTATAGGCAGCACCTTGCCTTTTGTAGGTAATGCTCCTGAACAGGTGATTGCCTGTGCAAAAATCTATGACTCCCACTAGCTAATTGCATCCAGAACAACTGGGTTGCATTGCCATTAGCCAATGGCATGGGGACACAATCCTATAATTAAGGGCTTCATGTAGGTCTTGGCCCTTTTCCTGGCCTGTGACAAGGACATTATCAAGATGTGGGGGCTACAACATCACAGAGGGTATGTAGAAATACTGTTCACTATTTGGATTGATGTGTTATGTCCACTGTTTTGCATGCTATGTTTGGCCATTGTTAACAGAGTTTGTGATTCTCTGGCAGGTTACTGTTTAACAATGTGTGTTGGGCTCAGTAAGGAGACAGACAGATGTGAGTGTCATACATCCTTTTTATCTGAATGTGCATGCGGCTGCAGTTGATGCTGGCGTATCAGCTGTGTATGTTTGTAGGGGGAGACTGTGATACATGTCCCTGTCACTTGAACATCCCCCTACCCTTTATGTATGGTTGTTGTGTGGATGCTCTGTTCTAGGTGTTTGGGAGGTATGGTAGGTCAGTAGCAGGTAGCTGAACATAGAGCTGCATATGTGGCAGGCCACAGCTGCTGCATTCTGGCTTGGAGTCATACCAGGGATTGTAAAGTCATTGGGGGACAGCAAGCTGTATATGTCAGTGAGGGAGTTGTGTCAGCCCTTGTGTCACAGCATGGCCAGGGTGAGGGTACCCATTACAGTCCAAGTGAGGCATGTGCCTTAGGTACATATGTTAAGTACTAGTACCATCCAAAGAGTGGTAAGGGAGGTTTAGGACACATATTGATATTTGTGATATGTGTCCCACCTTCCAGGCCTTTGACATGCTACTGTGGGTGGCAGTGACTGTGGTAGCAACAACCAGGTCGGCTGGACATTGCAGGGCTCACTTATTTGGAGGTTGTATTGCTGAGCATGTAGGTGTCATGCAACAGACTGGACTGTGAGCCTGAACTGTTGGTGTCCAGATGTCAGACATGCTAGGAATATTACAGATAGAGCTATGGAGTAATTATTATGGGAGGTGTCGTTGCAAGACATATGTGCATGCATACGGTGTGTTACACATGATTAGCATGAACATGTGTGTTTGGATGGCTATGATGTGTAACACTGACCTGTCTGTCATGCTTTTATAAAATAAATCTACACTGCCTAGCCATTACATTAGTACACAGAATAGCTTTGATGACAACCATGCCATATGTAGGTGACACGACTGTGGACATTCTGCAGCAGTCTGTGCAGTTGTCAGCTGTACCTGATATCGTAGACTTCCCATCAATCCAGCAACATGTCTTTGGCTGTGTACTGGTTCAGTGTCTGCATCACAGGCCCAAGTATGCTATATTATATGTAGAACTAATCTCAGAGGTACTCCGGATATCTTCATAACAACACCAGTAATTCCCCAGAGTTGAGTTAGCAAACTGGTGTATTGCAGTGAATTAGAGTTCAGTGGATCCTGGGGCCAATACTTGACAGGGGTGTCTTTTTTCCCCTAATGTTACATGACTGTACTACATGATATATTTACAAAAGCAGTAGCACTTCTCCAGGGCTGTGTTGGCTTAGTAGTGTGTTGCTCTAACTGTAGTTTAGAAGGTCCTGGGTTCAATACTTGGCAGTGGTGTCTTTTTTTCCCTAATGTTACATCACTATACTGCATGATATATTTAGATAACAACAACTCCCTAGGTCTGAGTTGGTCTATTGGTGCTTTGCTGTCACTGTAGTTCATAAGGTCCTGTGTTCAATATGTGACAGTGGTGTCCTTTGTTTCCCTAATGTTACACCACTGTACAGCCATGATATATTTAGAAAAAAACAGTAATCCCCCAAGTTGAGTTGGCCTAGTGGTGTGTTACTCTGAGTATAGTGCAGAGGGTCCTTGGTTCAAGACTTTCCATGGCTGGTTATTTTGTTGGTGAGCAGAACAGTGTCTGAATCAAATAGGGTGATCAAAGCAGTTTTAAGCAGGCTTGAGTGACATGCCACTATGCCAAGCTACAATTATCTCTGCTTAGCTTTGCTTAGCACTTCTTATCCCTGCTTAAACCTGTGCTATTTTCAAAAAAAAGAAAAGATAAAAAGGTTGTTAGGAAAGTGGTGAAATGGAGGCAAGCAGGGGGAAAACAATATGAAAGGCAGCTAGGAATGTACAGGACGGGTGTAGGAAAGAACCATAGCTCTCCATTTCTTGTGCAGCAACAGCTGTGCATCATATGGATACTTTGGAATTTGTAGCCTCACACCCAACAGGGAGGGGTGTGGGTGACATAACTTTGTTGATTAGCAAAAAATTAGTAATAAAAAGTAATAGGAAAAACAGCAGGCACAGTATTCCCAATCACTTCAAAAGCCAAAGCAGTCCATTCAATGTATATTGAAAAAAACAGTCTTTTGTTCACATCCAAAACTCCATAAGATTAAATGCTTTCGTCTGCTGCACAACAGACTTCATCAGAATCAATAAAAAAATATTCACCACTGATATTTATACCATTTTCAAGCCAATGTGTTCACTAATTAACAACTACTACTTCATTAGCTTAAAGCAACAGTAACAATCTGCCATGTGAGTTCCAGTTTAAATAAAAAAAAACTGCATATATAAAACACTAAAACTTATACATAAACAATATGAATAACCATTGTTGTTCATAACAAATGTTAAAAATATTAAAAATATTAAAAACCTAATAGCAATGAACATGTTTTTATGCTGTAAACTTGTGCTCTTGTAATAAATATACTATAAGATGTTCTAATGACAAGCTGAAGCTTTACCTGTATGCAGTGCATGCATAATAGTGCGCCATATTTATAACAATGATAAACTCATACTTATTGTTGTAACTACTATTTTCTCAATTCCACAAAGGTGTAATAGTAATGTTATCATTAATACCAGGGGCACAAGTTGCATTTAACAACAACTGCCATCTCACCTCTCTCTCTTTCAAAATAGCTTTTATATCCCCCTCTAGGCTGTGATATAACTATTTCCACAATTCCAAACCTGAAGGCAGCACAAGTAGGATTTGCCACTATATGTCTATATAGAGCACTATTTTGTCCTTTCTCCTTATATTATAAAGATGTTCATATATCCTCTTTTTAAAAGCTATACAGGTTTTCCCTATATAGAATGAAGCACAGGTGTTACACTTAGCTAAGTATATCACCTGCTTTGTATTACAGTTCCCTTTCTTAAAATATATCTTTGTTTTATTAACATTGTCTAGAATAATATAGTTGTCTTCTATGACAGCAAAGCACTGATTGCACCTACCCCATTTCTTAGTACCTTCATTAGTTCTTCCTTGTGCTTGTATACCTCTATTATATTCAAATTTATTTTTCAAGTTTGGGGCAGTTTTGTACACAAAGTTAGGCTTGTTCCCCAGGATTCTACAAACCTCGGTGTCACCTTTTAGGTGAGCCCAATTTCATGTAACTATATTTTTTTACTATTTCTGCTATTGGATTATATTCTAATATTAATTCTCTACTGTAACTATTATTTCCCTCTGTATTTCTATTACTTACCAATTCTGCTCCAAATAATGGTTTATATTGTTTACCCCATTCTATTATAACATATTGAGAAATATCATTAATCATAGAAACAGGGTATCCTCTTTGTTGATTAATTGATGGGATAATTGATTCATGGCAGTGTATATGGGGGCAAAATGGAGAGCTATGTATGGGACAAATTTTTTGGTGGGGACAAATTCCCTTTTATTTTTTTTTTTTAAGGTGAGAGTAGGATGTTGGGGGAGGGATTTAGGTATGTTTGGGAGGTAAGCTGGGTAGGAGAGATTGCTTTTGCAGTCAGACAAGACAGCAGACAGGGGAGGTGTATGACACATGAGGGGGTGAACACCTTGGAGGGGGAGGGTGGTTGGGAATTGGACAACCAAGTGCCCCAAGATGGCAGCAGTGGGACTGAGATCCACACCCATGGACAGTCACCACTGCCCCTTCATGGCCCCAAAAGTGGCTGTACTGGGGGCTGGGTGCCAGGGCCAGCTTGCCCCTCGAGGTGCACCAGTCTGCCTTGATCTGGTGCACTTTATCATCCAAGTCACATTGGATGATCCTGCACACCATACCTGAAACCTGATTCTGGGTGACAGTCTCCTGTCCGTGCCAGTGCCCAGGGGGGGGACGGGCCCTGAGGGTGGTGCAGGAACAGCATTAGGAGCAGCTCCAGGTTAGGTCACAGACATGTTGAGACCCTGTGCCACGACCAGATGAGGTGGGGATCAGCTTGAGCCAGTCTACCCAGTCGTGGTATGGTGTTGAGATTTTTAAGATGTATTGGTTAGTTATGAACAAAAATTTCAATGTTCATTTTAACAGCATGCATGGGTGTTTAAATTAACCCAGAACAATAGAATTGCATAGCATATGGAACATAGGCATAAATGGAATAACAGTAATTATTTTAACAACATGCCAGTAACAGTTGCGACAACAGGCCAACAATGGTGGAATTTCAACAAGGTATGTTAGTATGCAGCTATTGAAATATATAACCAATAATACAAAACAAGGCCCAAGATTAGGTTTTGAGAACAACATATGTGGAAATGAAACCATACCAGTAGTATTGAATAATAATTTGTAATGCAGATAAGGGGCGGGGGTAGAGAAAAACATTCCATTAACAACTGTATAGGTATATTTTTTAGAACAGTACTGTTGAATATTCTACAAGTCTACCATTACTTTACATCTACATGTACCCTATAGCTTCTGCATCCCATGCATACCTCTCAAGCTGTCAACATGGAGTGGTATGGGCCAAGCTGTAAGAACTATAGGTACATAACTACAGGGGACTCATTCATATCAGGGTAACATATATGACTAACAAGGTGTACTCTGCACCAATGTTGTGTGAGTGTGTTACTGGCATACTTCAACTGGATTTAGATCTGTGTCCAAGGTTATTGGCAAAAGTGATCACTAGCATGACACTTGAGAGACATGCATTGCTCACAGTGCATGGACTATATACCTATCCTGCTGTCATTTGTAGGTATGGTAGACATTAGTATACCATTCATACAGCTACAAAAGATATTTCTTTACCTGTAAGTCCTGTGTGGTAATATCTGTTAGCAGTAGTGACTGTTTCTATTAATAGGCAGTACTACTTCTCTGTTACTATAAATACATGTCACTACTGGTCCCTGGATTCAAACCGTTGTTGGTGTGTGGAAAAATAACAAAATATGTATTGCTTATCACACTGAGGTACTGGGCCACTGCTGTGTGATGGTTGACTGATATGTGCTTAGAGCTCACCTGCTGAAAAAGTCTGACCTGGTAATTTCAGTAGAGTGTCGTAGGAGACCGCAGTGACAGCTGAACATACATGCATGAAATTCACACATGACAGTGATAGTAGGTGATGTGTGTTTTAATACTTGGAATGCAGGTGTAGACAATTACCCCTAGTGGATGGGAATGTGTGTGATCTGTAAAGACGATATCAGGCACTGGGATGCCTACCTGACCCATATAAATGTGCAGATGCTATATTTGCAGTCTTCAGCTACTACTATGACATACTTGCCTGCATCAGCATACCTACGTTCAGGAATGCATATAGCTGAAATGCAAACGTTAACACCACACAATCCTGATGGAATGACACTATAATACCTTACACATTACCATTGAATATTCACTTGTTACTGCATAACAAATATCAAATTGCATTCTATCTTTTAGTGCAGCTCCACATCTACTCTTTAGGATAATAGTTATTTTGCATCCAAACTTCATGGTGTTATACCCATATTTACTTTGCAACATCTGTAAAATTAGATTTCTTCAACAACAGAACAAAATACACACAATTGGCAGAAGACAGCTTCATTGAGAGTGACATGACACAGTCATCGGTCTACATTTGACAATCTTTATTGTACTCCAGTTTAAATAATGCATGCATTGAAGGTGTCCTGTTATTACAGAACCTATGTAATACTAGCACTTTTACCTCCACAAGTCTGACTGCAGTTGTACTGTATTTTCTGTAGATCATGACTGGATGTTAGGTTTTTCAAGATGTATTGGTTAGTCATGAACAAAAATTTCAACGTTCGTTTTAACAGCATGCATGGGTGTTTAAATTAACCCAAAACAATAGAATTGCATAGTATATGGAACATAGGCATAAATGGAATAACAGTCATTATTTTAACAGCATGCCAGTAACAGTTGTGACAACAGGCCAACAATGGTGGAATTTCAACAAGGTCTGTTAGTATGCAGCTATTGAAATATATAACCAATAATACAAAACAAGGCCCAAGATTAGGTTTTGAGAACAACATATGTGGAAATGAAACTATACCAGTAGTATTGAATAATAATTTGTAATGCAGATAAGGGGCGGGGGTACAGAAAAACATTCCATGAACAATTGAATAAGTATATTTTTTTAGAACAGTACTGTTGAATATTCTACAAGTCTACCATTACTTTACATCTACACGTACCCTATAGCTTCTGCATCCCATGCATACCTCTCAAGCTGTCAACATGGCATGCTATGGGCCAAGCTGTAAGAACTATAGGTACATAACTACAGGGGACTCATTCATATCAGGGTAACATATATGACTGAAAAGGTGTACCCTGCACTGATGTTGTGTGAGTGTGTTACTGGCATACTTCAACTGGATTTAGATTGGTGTCCAAGGTTATTGGCAACAGTGATCACTAGCTGTGAAAGCATGACACTTGAGAGACATGTATTGTGCACAGTGCATGGACTATATACCTATCCTGCTGTCATTTGTAGGTATGGTAGACATTAGTATACCTTTCATACAGCTACTAAAGACATTTCTTTACCTGTAAGTCCTGTGTGGGAATATATGTTAGCAGTAGTGACTGTTTCTATTAATAGTCAGTACTACTTGTCTGTTACTATAAATATATGTCACTACCGGTCGCTGGATTTAAACCATTGTCGGTGTGTGGAAAAATAACAAAATATGTATTGCTTATCACACTGAGGTACTGGGCCACTGCTGTGTGATGGTTGACTGATATGTGCCTAGAGCTCACCTGCTGACAAAGTCTGACCTGGTAATATCAGTAAAGTGTCAAAGGAGACTGCAGTGACATCTGAACATACATGCATGCAATTCACACATGACAGTGATAGTAGGTGATGTGTGTTTTAATACTTGGAATGCAGGTGTAGACAATTACCCCTAGTGGATGGGAATGTGTGTGATCTGTAAAGACCATATCAGGGCACTGGGATGCCTACCTGACCCATATAAATTTGCAGATGCTATATTTGCAGTCTACAGCTACTACTATGTCATACTTGCCTGTGTCAGCATACCTACGTTCAGGAATGCATATAGCTGAAATGCAAAGGTCAACACCACACAATCCTGATGGAAACACACTATAATACCTTACACATTACCATTGAAGGTTCACATGCTACTGCATAACATATATCAAATTGCATTCTATCTTTTAGTAGAGCTCCACATCTACTCTTTAGCATAATAGTTCTTTTGCATCCAAACTTCATGGTGTTATACCCATATTTGCTTTGCAACATCTGTAAAAATTAGATTTCTTCAACAACAGAACAGAATACACACAATCGGCAGAAGACAGCTTTATTGAGAGTGACATGACACAGTCATTGGTCTACATTTGACAAACTTTATTGTAATCAAGTTTAAATAATGAATGCAATGAAGGTGTCCTGTTATTACAGAACCTATGTAATACTAGCATTTTTACCTTCACAAGTCTGACTGCAGTTGTACTGTATTTTCTGTAGATCTTGACTGGATGTTATTTATTCCCCTTCACATTTAGAATGGCACTCTACTTTATTACCAGATCATTAGTATTAATACCATATATGCATGTCATTCCTACACATAATTAATATGTTGTTGCAGTACAATAAGAACAGAATATACCTACTGGCGGTTACTACTGTACTCTTTCTTATTTATATTACTGTATATTGCAATATATATCTGTACTCACCACACTCCCTGTGCATCCTCACGAGGTGCCCTGCATGGGTTTTTAAGTTGTGAGCCCTCTCCTCTGCAGCTGTGGGAAGGGAAACACACCATTATGCATACCTGTCCATCAGATATTCATCCTAGAATCTGGTAAAGCAATGGTTCATACACTTATAAACTTCTGGGACATTCCGGTCCTGAGCATCTTTGATCCATTGGGTGAAGAGCACATCCACCCTTCACTTCAGGTCATCATAATGATGATGCACCTGCTCACCAGTGCAGGGGATTCCATTAGCATTGTTGGGGTCAGGTGCCAGCCAGTCCAATGCCTTGGACTTGTATTCAGAGCCCTGGTACTGGCCGTGCAGCAGTCTGTCACAATGGGCTTTGACAAGGAGCCCTACCATGACCCTGGACTCCAATATGCCCTAGCGCAGCCCCCAAAAGTGCACTCCCTCTCCAACTCCAGCCATAGCTCTACAGTGTTAAAGCTCCAACAGTTTCTGGCTGTATTCCCTCCTGTGCAGCTTAAATAAGGCTATTTTCCCACCCTTTGAAACCAGTGGACCATTTTTAAAAATAAGCTCTGCTTAGCAGTGTGCAAATCTGCTAAGCTTAGTTGAGCAGTGCTTAAAGTGGCAACTGCTTAGCAATGCTTAGTGATGCACAAACCTGCTTAGATCAGCTGAGGACTGCTTAAACTGGGAGTGCTAAGCACTGCCCAGACCAGCTAAGTGGAGCAGTGCTTTGCTAAGTACTGTTAAAACAGGTCCTGTTTCTACATTGCTTAGCTTGGCTTACAGTGCTTAGCCAAATGTAGGTAAGGGAAAGCAATATTTGTAAATAATAAAAAAATATGTATTGACATTAATTACTCATCATTAATACTTTTTATTATTATGTGTATGTATTTTACTTTACATGACCTCACCCTATGTACTTTAATTACTTTACCTTGGGGTGTGACTATACTGTATTGGACACTTGTGTTTAACTGGATGTGTTTACCACATATCTCAACTGGCACTGGGGTTCTGGACCAGCTTCACTTACCTGGTTAACAAATATCAATAACTATGTCAGTAAAAAAATATTTATCTATAAATGCTTTCTGATGTAAGAGCTGAATGGCTTGTCTGCATATTCAAACCGGGCACCTACTGCACATGAAGCAGCAACTCTAACCATTCAGTTATCTTGGTTGTGAGAATTTCAGCTATACATTCCTATATAGGTTTTCATTAAATTTAGGCACTGCTGAGCACCTTTCCACACAAACCCATTCAGCTATGCTTAAACTTGACCTTTTGTATAACAATTAAAAGCATCCGGTTTCTATTTGTTTGATGTCTGGCATGTGCTTATTGCTACGTGCCACACTGTGCAAACACACAAGTAATAAAATAAAAAAAAATAAGACAAAATATAAAAATAAGATAAAAAAAGGTCAAAATCACATTTACTCATTTAATTTGAGTGTCGTATGGCACTTTGACAGTGCAACAGTGCAGGGGTTGTGTTACAGACACTATATCACACGCCCTGTGTGACATATATGATTAAATACATTATTAAGTGTCCAAGGACACTTTGCATTAATCATTTAGTGCTATACGGCCTTTGACAGTGCAGGGGGTATGTTATGGACAATACAACACACCTATTCTGTGAAATAAATTCACTGTATTATAAATAAGTGTCCCAGGACACTTTCTTTGCACTTTTACTGCCATATGGCACTTTGACATTGCAGGGGGTGTATTACAGACACTGTAACACACCCCCTGTGTGAAATATATACAAACACTTACGAATAAGTGTCTGAGGATACCTTACTTTAATGTTTTAGTGCCATACATCACTTTGACAGTGCAGGGGGTGTGTTACACATCTCTAAGCACTCTGACTCACCCCCTGTCACTGATTCAGTAACCATGTACACATGACTCCCTTAGTAGCATGCCTTCATGAATATACACTGCGTGCTGCTGAGGAGGAGCTGCAGACATGGACACCATTCACTCCATGTAGGACTTACACTATTCCTACACAGAGTTTATTAAATTTGGGGTTTGGTGTGCTAAAGCAGTGTAAAAACTGCCTTATGTTCATTGAAAATTAACTCCTGTTCAGCCTCGTTAATACTGTCCATGAGAAGTATAAATATTAAGGAAATTTGGGATCACTCTCTTCCGGTTGAATGCATACAGTTAATATTATATTGCAATACTGCCCAGCCAATTTGGATGCAACATCCTCAAGCAGACAAAAAAAATTATCATATGCTACTACTGTTAAAAAATTACTACTTAAGCCTCCTAGAACTATTAAGAGTAGGCATCGGTGAAATCCCCCAAATGCACCCTCTCATTAGCATGTCATCAACAACATACCACTCCCATGTCTACTACCCCAATCCAGCTTCTGGAATCATATTACTAACTGATGACGTTATTGCTAGACACACAGAGTCCACTCTTGACAAGGATAGTATTAAAGTTAGCTGCCTCTCTCAAGCCTGGGTTGTAGACATATTAAGGCCTATCAAAATTCTCTTCAATGCAAGTATAACAAGGAGCATGATTTGATAATAGTCCATGTGGGAGTAAATGATCTGACATTAAAACACTTGAAGGATGCCGAAGGGCATGCTGGACCTTTCTACACAATCTTCAGCCAAGGGTAAGACTTTTCTTCTTAGTGGTATCCTCCATTCACAAAGAATGATGCCTAGATTCAGAGGAATGATAATCAGGAATCAGGTTCAACAACTGGCTAAGTAGCTGGTGTTATTTCTAGGGAATCCAGTTTGGGTCACCCTTTAATGAGATGACCCAACGCGTTTGCAAAGAAAGTCAATTCCTTTCATTTAAGGGTTTCTTCATTCTTATTAAAGCCTTGTCTGCTCCCATTATGACATTTGTGGGTAGAGCTCATATAAGGAACATCCTGACCTAATAAACAATTAGCTTTCAAACTGGACAACATCAAGGTGGCCGCTCTAAATGCCAATAGTCTTAACAATAATCTACCTAATTTGGAGGCATATCCATATCTGTACTATGTCCATGTTAGTGTTTTTTGAAGATGTGGTTCAAATGTACAGACAGCACCTCCTTTGTGCCTGGGTCTTGTGCCTACCACAGCATTAAATACAAGGGTGACTGTAAGGGGAAATTGATGTTTAATGGTGAGAGTATTCCTTCATAAGTGATACCCAGGAACTCCATAAATGAACTCATAGAACTCCCGATCACTGTAGGGAAGTCATACTTTCCATGTATACCATAGTTTAAATCCCTATGTATGATTCAACATGATCATCAAAACTTCCTATCATTCTTTGAAAATATTTATCATTAATCCATGCTAACTTTATCTATCACTCCATAAGTTAAAATACCTACACTGCCATCACTGAGAATACCCAGTGCTTCTTGGATTGAATTAATACAAACTCCCATATTAAACTTTTCCTCAATTCCACCAGGGATAGGAGCATTTAAGCTGTCTCTAAAATGTTTACCTCCAGCTTGTTCCATTCCTATGGCCACTTACTTATTAATTAAGTCATAATACCTACTATTTATTTTAACCACAAAACAACCACTTATCCGCATACTGACACCTATCTCTTTGACTTTGAAAAGGCAACTCTCTTATAGTCATAGGAAAACTCTATACATTTACCAATGCCCAGGATATGCAGCCTCTTACACTAAGTATCTTTATGCCCATTTAGACAAATACATTGAGCTGGCAGTCTCTACAAGATCCACATATATCAGTAACTTCAAAAGCAAACTATCATGGTTCTCAGTCAATATAAACAAAATGTATAAAAGGAAGAAAAAAAAAATGTTCAAATTACTATGCAAAGTCAAAACCACTCTGCATAAAGGTAATATAAAACACTTCAGTAAGAAACAAAAGTCAACCATAAAAACAAACAAAGCATATATGAACTTAAGCTAACAAATAAGGCAGAGGATAACTGTAAGTCCTTCTTCAGTTATATTAGAAAATTAAAAAAAATAATTTATAACACTGCTTAGAATTTTTCTATAATGGTGCATTATAGAAACCCAAATAATATTACCAACATACTAGCAAATAAGTCTGTGGGCAACTTCCCCCTGAAACTATCATCCCGACTCCAAACATGCACTTACTCATCCTTCCCTAAACTGTTTAACCTGATCCTATCTTACAGGTCTTTTCCTGAATTGTGGCATACTGTAGTAGTGATGTAAATCCACAAGGGTGGACCCACAATAAATCCTGATAACTACAGACCCATCAGACCTATGTGTCTTATCTGCAAAGCCATGACCACATCAATACTGACCTCATAAATCACATAATCAAATATCCAATTAGGCTCAGCCCACAGCAATTTGGCTTTGAAAATCTTAGCTCATGTCTGCTAAATTTTGCAAGCTTCTTTGAAAAAGCCATGTAGGTGGCAGACAATGGGCAAACTGTTCCTACTAACTACCTTGAGTTGGTCAAAACATTTGAGACCGTAAAAAAGTATCAGAATAGTAAATAAGCTTATGGCATTAAACATTTATCTCTATGTGTTGTGACAGACAACAAACAGGGTCAAGGACAGAATACAGCCTGACAGATTTGGTCAAATGTTCTCAGTCAGAGTGAGGATGAATAGTGATGTCTCCCAGAGATCTGTGTTGGCCCCCATCTTGTTTATCATTTATATCTCTAACCTCAAAATTGTTAAAATGAATCTTTGGTTTGTCAGATTTTCTGATGACTGCAATCTCAGTGTAGATGTCAAGTAAGCTCATAATATTTATACCCTTCAAAACAAATTAACTCTAGTTAACATCTGGTGAAAATGGTATGCTAAATGCCAATAAATGCAGAATCATCCCATTCAAGAAAAAGCACATTGTTTCAACTTGCTGCATCGATGACACCTTATTATCAAGAGAATCAGTCAGCTGTGGACACAGAGGTCGCTAGCTCTCTTTCCTTTGATTGCATTTGGCATCAATAGCTAGGAGATCCTTCTATATATCACAACTAACTGCCAAAGGTATAGCTTCTAAAATGAGAGATGTCATTGTTCCCTTATACTCTGCCCTAGTCAGACCCATAATAGAATTTAACTCACCCTTTGGTATATAACTTAACAGACACATCAAAAAACTTGAAAAAGCTCAAAGGTTCCTAATAAAAAGAATCTCTGGCATCCATAATCTTAGCTACCTGCAAAGTATAGGTATTGTATAGGCTCCTGATGGGATGTATGTGCCTTGCTTACCATGCCCCCAAGAATACTGCTATCCCTGATAAGTGAGATGGTGCAGACAACAGAAGAATTAGAGATTTCAACTTAAATTAGGAAATAAAAATAAATAAATAAATAAATAAAAATACTTGAAGAAGAGATAAGTTCATGACACAGTGCCTCCCTCTCTTTTGAAACATGCTGACCCCCCACTTGTCATGCAATGGAATTCACTGTTTTCCTTCAAACATAGCTTGGACACCTTGGATGGGTACCCCTAAGTTTACCCCAGAACATACAGGTTTTACCCTCCTTAGAAGGAGTGGTTGAGACGCAGGATGGTTGTTGGCAAGGTGTACATAGCTTCTAATCAAATTGCTTTGCATATCCTAGTTCCTATGATCCTGTGCTAATTAAAATGACTAGGCAGTAATGAACATAAAACTTTATTTCCTTGCAGATACTGAGTGACTGGCTAACCATGGTTCCAATAGAACTGTGGGCACCTGGAAGCCACCTAAATTACCCCATTACAATTTGGCACTGGAGGTATGCCACTTTTAATCTTCCAAGGCAAACATATACTGAATTCTTACCCAGAATGATACCAGCTCATCAGCCAAATGTTAAAGCCAATTATTTTGTCTTTAAACTTAGCCATCATTCTTTTGTGAGGGTAGCATATTGCTCAACAAGAGAGACTTCCCTTTCAGGACACAACTAGAGAGCTATTTCGTGTCTCTGCTTTTACCACCTAAAATCTATCACCCTCACATGGGCAATCACAAGACTGTCTTTATAGTCACTGCAGTGCATGGTCCTTAGGGAACTACTAATATTACTAATTCAAGCAACACGAGTTTCTCATGATGTTTTGTATGGCTACTTTGTGTTGTTAGTTCTGAGAATCCTTTCTGTAACAGATGTATTTGAAAGTATCTTTAGATAACTGTGTATTTTGACTTAGCTGTCATTTTTTGTAACTTGTTATCAGCCCAGTTTCATCTGGTCTTTTGTTACTTGATTTCATTTTCAGTTTGTTTTTATTTGCCTTCGTTCTTACTTAGAATTTGTATCATTGCAAGACTAGAGCTTGGCACTGGCTTGAAAACTGCTAGCTTTTCATTACTAGACTTTCAACCACTGTTTCTGTCAACAGTTTTGCCTTAGTTCTCACTGGTGTTACACTTCGATATTGTCATATCTTTCAATAAGTGTGAATACTTGACAATATTTGTTTTTGATGCTTAATTGGTTATTTTGAGGTAACTTCCTTAATTTGCATCTGTTTGAGGCCTTTTTTACATTTCATATCATATTTTATGTATTTATGATACTTTACCAAGCTTGAAAGATATCACCCAGATTGGGTTTTACAATATTGCATGATCCTGTGTGTTTCCATTTCTTATAACTGACCTTTGCCTGGCCTTCCGGTATATCTGTGTACCATACTTTATGTCTCATGGTGAGCTGCATTTTATCTGGCTTGATAAATGTGGAATTACTTGACTGATGCATTTTTTTTCATCTGCTGACTCATTGTTGAGTTCAGTGATAAATACCTGTATTACTAGCCTGAACAACAGTGGTCTGCATTATATTTACTCTGCAATTTTAGGACCTATTTTTTTTTTTATCACTACTTGATTTCTTGAGTAACTTGTGTTTTATTTTGAATATCCATGTTTGTTTTGGCTTATCTACATTAGTGGATTAATAATATTTGGACCTTTGAAAGAAACTGGACTTTTACACTTCAGGAGCCATATATATTGCAGGTTCTGTTGCTTAATATACTTTATTTATATAAATTTCTGCATTTCAACAGTTTACTTTTACTGATAAGAATTAATTATGTTAAAGAACTACTATTTGCATTACTTCAATTTTCCATCCCAACATGATTCTGATCTGTTATTAGATTATATCAAGGAAAAGACATTGTTAAAAGACATAGGGCTGGTATTTATAATTCCAGAATAGGCCAGCCAGACCACTCATTTTTAACTCTTACCTGTATGTACCAACAAGTGATCTGACAAACCTAAAAGAGCTACTGAAAAAATGTATAGGAGATACCTGTTTGAGTAACTGAACTAAACCCAGTGGTTCACACACACACACTATATCTCAATGTTAGATTAGTTTTCAATTAGACAAAGAGTTTTTCAGACCTACTGTGTACTAAGTACTAGGCATTTGTCACTGAAGCTTCAATGCAGGTCAACCCTGGTCCTATTCTTGCAGCCCTGGATCCTTCATAATTTTCTGTGTTACATCACCATAAACCATATTGAGTTCATGGTGTGGAAGCCATTATCTAGTCATCATCATCATCTTTCGGCTTTTCCCGTTAGGGGGTCGCCACAGCGGATCATCTCTTTCCATTTCTTCCTATCCTCTGCATCTTGCTCTGTCACACCAACTGCCTGCATGTCCTCTCTCACCACATCCATAAACCTTATCTTAGGCCTTCCTCTTTTCCTCTTACCTGGCAGCTCCATCCTTAGTATCTTTTTCCCAATATACCCATCATCCCTCCTCAGCACATGTCCAAACTAACGCAATCTCGCCTCTCTTGCTTTGTCTCCAAACTGTCAAACACGAGCTGACCCTCTAATATACTGATTCCTAATCCTATCCATCCTAGTCACACTGAGTGCAAATCTTAACATCTTTAGCTCTGCCACATCCAACTCTGACTCCTGCCTTTTTGTCAATGCCACTGTCTCCAACCCATATAATATAGCTGGTCTCACTACCCTCTTGTAGACCTTCCCTTTCACTCTTACTGGTACCCGTCTGTCACAAATCACTCCTGATACTCTTCTCCACTCATTCCACCCTGCCTGTACTCTCTTCTTCACCTTTCTTCCACATTCACCATTACTCTGAACGGTTGATCCCAAGTAATTAAACTCGTCCACCTTTACCAACTCTACTCCCTGCATCCTCACCATTCCTCTACCCTCCCTCTCATTTACACACATATATTCTGTCTTAGCCCTGCTGACCTTCATTCCTCTGCTCTCTAGAGCATATCTCCACCTCTCCAGTGTCTCCCCAACCTGATTCCTACTCTCACTACAGATCACAATGTCATCTGCAAACATCATAGTCCACGGGGCCTCCTGTCTGATCCCATCAGTCAACCTGTCCATCACCACTGCAAATAAGAAAGGACTCAGAGCTGATCCTTGATGTAATCCCACCTCCACCTTAAACGGATCTGTCACTCCCACTGCAGTCCTCACCACTGTCACACTACCCTCGTGCATATCCTGTACCACTCTTACATACTTCTCTGCCACTCTCGACTTCCTCATACAATACCACAACTCTTCTCTAGGCATCCTGTCATATGCTTTCTCCAAGTCTACAAAGACACAATGCAACTCCTTCTGACCTTCTCTGTATTTCTCCAATAACACTCTCAGAGCAAACATTGCATCTGTAGTGCTCTTTCCTGGCATGAAATCATACTGCTGATCACTAATCATCACTTCCCATCTCAACCTAGCTTCTACTACTCTTTCCCATAACTTCAATCCAGTGATCAACTTTATCTTTTGGTCACACTAAAGTGGAGTGAACTAGCTTCTTAGAATATGTCTTGGGGTATGGACACTCTTTTGGCTATCTCTTTATCTGCAGGACTTGATGGGCTTCCTTTTCTCATCAGTATTTAACTATCACCATTGACTTACTGACTTACTAACTTTACTATGATAGGTGATGCAGTATATGAGGGTTTTGTTATATAATTTTTCTGTGTCACAAACGGCTTTGGGTTTACTAAGGAGGTCACCTTTAGAACTTGTTTGAATGTCCATGCCATCAATTCCATATTTTAAAATGAAGTACGTGTGCTTCACTTATTTGCTGAGTCAGTAACTCACTTGGACAATTCTACCATGCACTTTTACTGTAACTTACTTTACTACCAGCCTACTGTTTTTGATCAAGTCCTTTGTAGAAACATTAAGTCAGTATCATAGGTCCATAGGTTGGTACTAGGCTATCGGCCCAAGGGCCTAAGTAAGCCTAACCAACAAGGTTCCCTGGCTTATGCCACTGAAGAAAGTTATTTTCCTGTGCCCCTGTCGAGCAGAGCCATAGAAGTGATCCCCGGGGTGTATTTCCTATTTCCCATCCACTTATCAAGATTTTTCTTGAAGAGTGCTAATGAGGAACTATGCTTGACATAGATGGGTAGCTTGTTCCAGAGTATGTGAAGTCTCTGGACAGGAATTTATCCCAACAGCATGTCCTGTTTATTGTGGTGACAAGGTTTAGGTCCCTAGAGCATGTAGCTCGGAGGGATTGGGATTTCTTTAGGTGTAGCATGTTCAATAGCTCTGGGTTTGACATACCTTTATATGTTAGGCAGAGATCACGTCAGAGTAGGCGATATGCTACGGAGTAAATCTGGAGTGTTTTGAGATGGTCAGTGTAGGGCATCTATTTGAGGCCAGTAATCCTCTTTGTGAGGTTCTTCTGTGGCCCTTCCAGCTGCTGCAGATGTCTTGTGAGGTACATTCCAAAAGGGGCGTTGCAATCTATAATGGGTCTAATGAATGTCGAGTAGAGGGGAACAATGACCTCTTTTTTCCTAGATGAGAACCCTTTTGTGATGAGGTGTGCCACACAGAAGGATTTCCTGACTAATGTGGCGATGTGATTATCAAAGGAGAGACTACTGTCCACCTGGGTCCCCAGGTCTCTTATTACACATTTAGCATTAAGCAGACTTCCGCCTATGTGGTAGTTCATGGGGACAGAGTTTTTACCAAAGGGGATGACAATGCACTTTTTGGCATTGAATTTGAAGCCATGACTCTGACACTAGGCATCTGTCTCAGTGAGGCCCTTCTGTAGAAAGTCCACATCATTTGGGGACTCAACTATGGCTCCTGAGTTTGCAGTCATCTGTAAACTTCATTATCCAAAGGCCTTTTGTGTTAGCCTGTACTTCAGAGAAGTAGATACCAAACAGGAGAGGTCCCAGGACTGAACCCTGTGGTACTCCACTTGTCGCTGGTTTGAAGTCAGATTTGGAGTCTGCAACTTTTGCAGTGTGGGCTCTGTCAGTGAACCAATTAGAAACACATCTTGTGACGTAGGTATTTATACCTAGTTTAGTGAGTTTAGCTATAATTCCAGAATGGGGGATGGTGTTGAAAGTGTTGGCGAGATCAAGATAGGCTGTGTGAACCACCTTACTCTCATCTACAGCTTTGGTGACTGCCTCAAAGAAGTCGATCAGGTTCAGGAGGCATGATCTGCCTTTCACAAACCCAAACTGGGTGGGGTCCAGAGTTTGGAGGTTACCAATGCCTTTGTTTATGAGTTTCATGATGATACATTCCATGGCCTTACAGACCATGCTTGTCAGGCTAATAGGGTGATAGTTCCCTGGATCAGTGGTGGCTCCCCCTCTGTGGAGTGGGATAACTGTTGCTGTGCACCCTTCAGTGGACACAAAGCCTAATGGGAGACTATGATTGAACATGGTGCTTAGGTGGGGAGCCAGTTTGTTCTGAAGTTCATGTAAAATGCAGCCTAGGGTGTTGTCGAGTCCCATGGATGCTGTGTTTTTGGTTTTAGAGACTGCAGCTTTTATGTGCATAGTTGTGATTACAGGGACTCTGTATTCTTCCTGTATAGATATGGGCCCTTTAGGGGGTGAGGGTGGGTAAAGTTAGCACTGAATCTATCTGCCAGGACGTTGACAATATCAGTTGGTTCTGTAATTTTCACACCATTGTGCTGTAACTCAGAGCAGATCTGGGTGTTGCCATTGAGATTCTTGACATAGCTATAGAATGCTTTGTAGTTGTCCCTAGAATCAGTGGAGATTTTGTTTTCGTAGCTAGCTTTGGAGGATCTTATAAGGGATCTCAGCTTCTTAATGAGGCTGACCAGGGAACTCCTCCACTCATGGGATTTTACTGTCTTTTGCAACAGTTTCTTCCTTCTGTTGTAGAGTTTGTTTATGGGAGGGGGCCACCAGATTGGCTTCCTTTTTTTGGAGGATAGCGTCTTGGTTCTGTTTGGGATAGCATGACCCATGCACTTGTGTAAGTGCTTATAGAGTGCATCTCTGTAGGATTCAGCAGTCGTAACTGTATTGTCCATCTGCATGGGTGTCATGAAGTTTGCCACTTCTGTCTTAAGAAGCATGAAGTTGGCTTTGGAGAAATTTTTTACCATGATTTCCTTAATGGGGGGTGGAGGCGGGATGTGGATATCTAGGGTGATTAGCTTATGGTCTGATCTGACCAATGAGGAGTTGACTTCAGGTGTGGAACACCGGCCACTCATGTTGATAATGACTAAGTCTAGGATATTGTTGCAACTGGTGGGGGTGTGGATAAGTTGATCCAGGGCATTTGAATTTATGAATTCCAGAAAGTGTTGAGCAAATGAGATGGTACATGAGTAGTTTTCTCAGTTAATGGTGGGGTAGTTGAAATCACCCATTATTAGTGTGTTTGGTTGAACCCTATTATTTTCTAGTATATCAAAAAAAGAGGAGTGGGAATCCTGGGGCATGGTGGGGGATCTGTAGCAAGCTATAATTTGGATTGCAGTTTTGCCCAGAGTTAGTTGCACTTGGATAAGCTCGGATGCATTATGCTGACTAACCAGCTTGGAGGTGTGGATATCCTTAATGAATATGGACACACCTCCACCTTTGGTGGTCCGGTCCAGGTTAGGTTGGTGAAAAGTGTGGTAGGAGTTATAGCCTGATAATGCAGAGGTGCTCTCTGGATCCTTGAACCAGGTCTCAGTCACTGCACAGATATCAACGTTATCCATTTTAAGGAGTGCCTCTAGAGAGTGCATTTTGAGATTTAGACTTCTAGCATTGAGTAGTATCACCCTCAGTTTTTGCTTGCCTGTTCCTGTTATGCTGGTGAATTTGTCATTTGAACCTTGCCTAAAAAAGGCACTATAGGGGCAGCAAGAGCCTTAGCCAGTATCCGGAATCCCAGGGGTGACAGGTGCAGGCCATATCTGCAAAGCATCATGGTCTGTCGACCATGTTGTCCCAGGTAGACAGATACTGGATCCCCTTAGAATTACATTAGAAGCTTAGCCAATTGTTGAAGTCAATCATTTTCTCCTTGTACTGTGGTATCATTCTGGGCAATGGCAGGATGCTACTGAGGGCTAGGGTCATACCTGCCTGGGCTCCAAGATCGGAGAGCTCTTCCATGTCTCGTTTTATGTAGTCCAGGGAGGTATGTCTGTGGTCATTCACACCAACATGGACAATGACAGAGTCATATTTGTACATGTTGTGGAGTGACAGTAACCTTTTCCTTGTTTAGCCTGGTGAGTGAAACATCAGTGTGCCTGACTATAGAGTCACCTATGACTAGTGTGTTGGGTACATTGTTTTGCCTTATGGGCTGTGGTTGAGTAGCACACTGAGTCTGTGGGCTATGTGTCATTTGGCTTGTGTTGGGGTGGAGATTGCTTGTGTTTCTGCTTTGACGGTCTCTGCTACTTGAGCAGATTATTATTGAGAGCCTCTGTGAATGTTTTTGTGTTTCTATGTGTGGATTTGTTGGTGTAGGTTTAGTGGAACATTCCTAACTATCCTCTAACACTTTAGTAATGATCTTGATGAACTTGTGGATAATCAAGTGCTAGGCTTCACTCTTGTTTGGGTGGCCTTAGGTTATGCTCATCTGGTTCAACTGGATTCGTAGGAGTCTTTCTTTGACCATACCTTAGGGAACCTAGAAGAGCAGAATATTGTTGTGAGTGGTTGTGGTATTGTTTTTATCTGTTAGAAGACAACTTCTTGTGGATAATCATTTTATTGTATACCAGTTTAAGGTTGACCATAATAAATCAATCCATTTATCCTTCTAGATTGTCCAGTTGCCTTGTTTTGAGCAGCTGGAAAACTTTGCAATACTGTGTGTCTGGCGACCTGACAAGCATTATCCTTTGATGAATGTGAGTTGGCTAAATGATGCTTTTCTATCAAGGCTGTCCTCATTAGATCTTCACTTCCTCATACCAGTCCAGCTGATCTTGCATTTGGTAATTGGGAGTTGACTGCTCAGACTTATTGGAACAGGTTTAATATTCCTGACAGTAATGACCTCTAAGCTCTGATCTTCAGTATGCCTATTACCACATGTTGTTTAGACACGAGCACTATTACCTTTGTGATAACTTCCTTAGAAGTTATCAGTCCTTTTCTCTGCAATACTGTCTCCACCTCTCATATGAAGGGAATATTTCCATACTGCCTAGAGGAAGCCTTAGTCATTCCCATTCTTAAAGAGGCTGGTTTAAACTCTGATAACCTCAACAATTATACACAAATTTCAAACCTTACATTTATCTGTAAGTTTCTTGTGAACACTGTTTACTACCAAATGGAGTTTCAAATCAGCAACTGTGGCATCTGTGATGAATTACTTTATGGACATAGTGAAAGACATAGCACTGACACAGCTGTTATTAGAGTCTTTAACAATACCCTAGTAGTGAGAAATCACTGTTGTTACTCAGTTTTGGTCCTTCCTATTCTTTCTTTAGTATTTGATTTGGTGGATCATGCTATAATGCTGCATCATTTGGAACATCACTGTGTTATCTCTGGTGCTGTTCTGGAATAGCTTACCTCCATCCTTACTGTACTCACCCAGAAAATGATGTCAGAGATAAAACCCACTTCCTCACATAGCCCTGTTTGTCAGTTCCTTAGGCTTTTATGCTTTATCCTCTTCTGTCCACCATTTACTTACTGACACTAGGGAATGATATCTATTTGAGAGGTTTGCAATATCATTGCTATGTTGATGACACACAAATCTATCTCTCATTCCCTCAGAAGTCTATGGTGGTCCCCAATAATCTATCACAGGAACTGAAACTCATACACAATTGCATGGTCAGTAATAGGCTTAAGCTCACTATCTTTAAGACTGTGGCCATGACAGTGTATGCTGACCTTAGAGACTTCTCACTGCCAATTATGTCTTCTGATATTTATTACTGTGGTAAACGACTTTCATGTTTTTCAAAGAGTTAGTACCTTGGTATAATCCTTGATGGCAGAAGAGAAGGAGATTGTGGGTATGGTCAAGTCATCATGATTACAAATTTGAAATTGCAGTCTGTTTAAGGAACATAGTCCAATTTGTGACCTTAGTTTTATAGTCCATGCAGTGGCCTCCACCAATCCTGACTAGTGTACAACCTTATATGAGTGGTTGTCAGAATTTGAACTTGTCTTCTGAAAAGTTTTGCAAATTTCTCTAGTTTGAATACCAAATGCGATCTCTAGGTGTTACCATATTACACTGGTTTGTGGGGTTTGCCCTGGTGGACAAGTAAACAGTGGTTAATATTTAAAATCCTTGTTCAGGTATACTTAGCTCTTCATGATGTGGGTCCAACCCATCTACAAGACCTTCTATCCAGGTTCAAGCCTAAAAGAAATCTGTTCTCTGGTACATAGGATCTTTTATGTTTCTTCTCTCAATTTGTATTCTTCCGGTTGCCAGGTCTTTAGTTGCTATCTTCTGTGGAACTTGCTTCCTGGCTAGTGCCATGATTCTCAAACTTTGGCTGACTTCAGGTGGAGATTAAAGGCACAGTTGTCTGACTTAGCTTATAATCAGTTGAAATAATTTTATTAATTACTACTCATAATGTCCTTTTTTCTTTTGGTCTAATGTCTTTATGACTACCACATCAATGGCAACCCCCTAAGCACACAACCTGTGGTGAGAGGCCTGGGCACTCAGGTTGATAACAACCTCACATTCAACCATCATGTAGCAGGCAGTGGTTAGAAAAGCCTTTTACTTGGTTCATCTCATAAGTAAAGGGACTGGATCCAGAAAAAAGGAGATTATTACCTCTCTGTACTCCTCTCTCATTAGACCAATAATTGAGTATAATGCCCCATTTGGGATGTACCTCTCCAAACATCTGCACCAACTGTAAAGGCCACTGAAATACCTCACAAAGAGAATCCATGGTCTCCAACACCTGTCATATGCAGACAATCTCAAATCACTATCACTCTATTCTATATCATACAGATTGCTCAGGGATGAGCTGTGTCTCGCCTACAAGACAATCTCAGATCCTGCCCTTCTAGAGATGTTCCATATCCATAAGTCTAACTCCTCACACACTACCCACTCAAGAGGCATGAATCTAATATGCAACATCAACAAAACCTTTTGGAGAGACAGGTTTGTCTCCCAGAGGCTACCCAGTCTGTGGAATAGACTTCCCATACAAATCAAACATAGCACTTTGCTGTCCCCCTTCAAGCCCAACCTTGATGAGTGGATGAGAAACCACAAATTTGACCCAGGAGTTCCACCTGGGTCCCTCACTGACAGGGGTGACAGGTGCTGACTGAGGTTTCTTTTTGGGGATAAACTCTTGCCTAGGCTTGCAAGTACCCCAGGGCCTTTAACCTAGTAACCTCCTATGATCCTATGGCTACTAGTATTTTTTGTTAATTTTTATTGTTGATTATTTCTGTTTATTTGTTTAATGTTACTATTTTATTTATTCATAAAGTGCCTTGACTCATGCGCTTTAATCCTGAAGCTGAAGCTAAAGCTGGCATTGAAGTAGTTAAGACTATGAAGCTTGATTCCCTAATCTCCCATCTGTATACTGTGTGACTGTGAAGAAGTCACTGAAGTAGACAGTGTTTCCAGGCTGAGTTTGAAAAAAACCCATGTGGATCAGTGCACTACTCATGTTTACAACTATAAATAAATAAATAAATAAATATGTAAACGATTCCACTGTTGTAGTCATGCAAATATGATTAGGCCTGTACAAAGCAGTGTGATATTGGAAAGAGATGCTCAACAATTTTCAATTTCTGTGCTACAACCTCAACATAATGTGTGCACTAAAGTTGTACTGCTAGCAAGACTACCCACAACTTAATTCCATCACCCTATCCATTTTTGTAACAAAAATGTATTAAAGTTTGTCATAATCTTCTCTTCACTCAACAACCTGAAGAATACATTGTATCAATACATTGTTACATCTTATCCATTACTGGTCACCACAAAAAAGTTTTTATTGGTCTCACTATATACTGGATACCTAATTGGTTACTTACAACAATTGCTTTGTTTCAAACTTTTTTGATGTTTTGTTTGTGAATAAAAATTCCTCTATTTATTGTAACGAATACCACCTAAGTAATTTCTGATAACGTTCTAAGATAATAAAGGAATAAATGTGCTCAAACATCTCCTGTCCAGTCTTTTTTCTGCTGGGCTTCGTACATTATAGCTAGAACAGCTGTGCCTTTTTTCATTTACTTGTTAGCAGTTTGGCACAGATACCACCTTCTTTGTGTTTAGTAGTTTGAACTTGTGGTCATGGATTCTCCAGCAAGTGCAGAGAGTCGTAACTGTGACAACTGCAACAGCCACAGGATTGGTAGTGAAGTGGGAGAAGTTCGTAAACTTATTGGACAGATTTCTGAACTGGTGGGTGTTTTGGCGCCACTGACTCAATCACTTATTATGCTTTCTATGTGCTCCTCCATTCTCTCTAACCAGGAAGGAAGTATGGGCCCTGCTTCGAAAGAAGGGACGGCCTCCGTGAACGATAAAGCTAGTTTTGTGTGAAGTCTACCTTCTGTGGTTTGTGCAATAAAAGTTTTTCGTACATTATAGCTGGAACAGCTGTGCCTTTTTTCATTTACTTTTTTCTGCTGGGCTCCTAGAAGGTATTTTTGAGTTACAGTCGTCTTCTACTCGGAGTTTTAGTTATCTTTTTTATGTATATAAAAATATATGTATGTGTATATATATATATATATATATATATATATATATATATATATATATATATGTATATATATATATATATATATATATATATATGTGTGTACATGCATATATGCATACATATATACATATATGTGTATACATATGTACATGTGTGTGTGTGTGTATAGATATATATATATACACACATATTTATTTATTTATATATATATATATATATATATATATATATATATATATATATATATATATATAAATAGAGACAGAGAAAGATATACATATAAATATGTCTTACTCAGACACACACACATGTATGTGGACCTATATTCAAATAGACACAAACGCACCCATGCGTGCATGCACGCGCACACACACGCACGCACACACACACACACACACACACATCTATATATATATATATATATATATATATATATAGATATATATATATATATATATCTATCTAGATATATATATATATATATATATATATATATATATATATATATATATTTATATATGTGTGTTTCTCATTTAGAAACAATAAATCTCTTAAGAAACATTTATGTTATAAGACTCAACAGTATGTGCCCGGGGTTGAATCTTGTAGATTAGGTACTTTTGCATGCTGAAGGTGTTCAGCATGTAGATACATTCACACTGCAGAGTTGTACATCCATCCCATCCTTAGGTACAGAATAGAACTTGACTTTTATGCAGACTGCAGATCTATGGACATAGTTTACTTTGCTTTCTGCCAGATTTGCCACACCTTTTATATAGGGAAGACAAACAGATATCTAAAGGACAGGATTTTAGAACATTATAGAGATATCAAGAATATGAAAGATGCAAATGCCTTAGCGCAACTCATTATGCAGAGTGGTTTTAAACACACCTTTAAATTCATGGTTTTATAAGTTTTAGACATTAGCATGAGAGGTGGGGACCTAGTTAATCGGACAAAAGTAGCAGAGCAGAAATGGATCCTGCTTTTTAATGCTGAGAAACCACCAGGAATAAATGGGGCTTTCACTTTAAAGAGCTTTTTGAAGTCACACCCTTTGTACCATTAAGAATGGATGTTTTTATATGCATTTAATAGGAATTTTATGTATGTTCTTAACTCATGTTTATTAGAACTTTTCAGCATGTTTTATTGCTGTACATTTAGGTTGTAGGTTTTAGGGCACTCCCAAGACAGTCTTGCATTTTGTTATATATTATGTGTCAGTGTTTTAGAAGGTGTTTAATTAGTTTTAATATTTGATTGGCTGTTATTGGATATAAATGTAGGTTGTCTTTTTACTAGTTTGTCTGATGATGTGATAAGTTAATCGCAAAAGCGCTTACCTGTATTTTTGGTCAATAAAGAGTTTTTCTTGTCTTTCAGTCTGGCATGCTCAGTATCTTATTTTTTATTTTTTGTTTGCATTTGTTATAGTTACTGTGCCATTTCTTGTGCCTGTTTTTTGTTTATATATATATATATTAGTAATTTGGCTCAGCATGCAGTTGAAAAACAGTTTGAAAGCCAGCTTTATATATTTCTGAAACTCATGTTTGCTTATAGGGACAAAATAAACACTTCTCTTCCACTTGGGAATAGTATAAATCAGAATGCACATATGCACAGATACACATAACTTGTGAACAATTCTTGTGGGAAGCAAGATGAAATGTAGTTTGCTGTTATTGTATCTATCAGTGGAATCCAATAAAGCCTACACAGAGCAATTCTCCATGTAGAAGTAGTGTTACAGCCCAAACATGGAACATGGTCACCGAGCAATCCAGTAAACAGGACTGAGGGGAGTGCATGAGTGTGCAGACATAGAGACGTCCACAGAATACAAATCACCTCATAGGCTGTTGAAAACCATGCAAATGAGGTTGATTTGTGATTCAACAAACAGAAATGCACCCGTGTAGGTGCCGTTTTGTCGTAGTGAATGTACACAGAAAAAATCTTGTACCAGAGTATAAATTTTAAATAGGGCTGTAAAAGCCTACAATAAAGAGTGGATATGGTACCAAAGGCACACAAATGGCCAAAACTATGGCCATTGAGTCCAGAAAGCAATGCAAATAATGAAAAATCATCAACTGCAAATATCCCATTATGAAAAAAAAAATTAAAAAGTGTAAAAACTGTAAAGTAGACATTTGCAAATTTATTGCATTATAGTGCCGAGGATGCAGAGTATTACAATAACAGGTGTCACTGGTTGCTATGGAAGCAGGCCCTGGAGTAGTGAAGTATCCAGGTTATACGCAATTAGCTGTATGTAAATCAGCTGAGGTTACTGAATAGCAAAAAGGTCAACAGTGTCTGCAGATACAACCCATGGTAGGACTAGAACCATGTAAGTAGTGGTAGAACAGGTAGCTGACATAAAAAGGGTGTGTGTCACAATATGTTAAAGTTGATTGGAGCTCAGTGGCACCTGTTTGTGCTCAGCTAAGCAGCAGGGTGTGTCTGATGTTGCTGAGCATGTTTTAGCTCGTTTAAGAAAAACTGAAGTTACCTGTGGTTGGGGGAGTGTCAAAACTGCTGAGCATTGTTTCCACCACCACTGTGGGTTTGCTCAGCACACCGCACTGCTTAACAGTGAAAGAAATAGGAACAAGAAATTAAAAAATAAATAGCCAATCAGGTATAAATGACTGATAAGCCCTGTTTCACAGACATTGGCCCATTCAAAACTCGATGATATACCTATCAGGTAGAATGCAGCATAATGAGCCAATCACACAGCCTGCAGCTGCAGTACACCACTATAAAGTATGCATACACCCTACAATCTGATTTTCCCACATACTTTGCACCATCGGAGTACACACTATGGGAATTTTAACTGACAAAATACTAGAGGCTGCTGTTGCTCTGCTACATCTGTATGTGTTTGAGGCTGAGGTCAGTGAAGATGTTGATGCTGACAATAGGCCCATACTGAGAAGAAGAAGAGTTTTTAGGCCCAGGGTGACCTTCCAGGGGCTACATGAGCTGGAGATTGTAGAGTGCTACAGGGTGGACAAGGACTTACTGCAAGAACTCACCAAGCTCTGCCGCCCTCAATTCAGACCCAGAGCCAACAGAGGGGAACCCATCCCAGTGGAAACAAAGGTATGTTCAACACTTAAAATATTAGCTACATGTATGTTTCAAAGACCAACAGGGACATAATGTCGATCTCACAGGCATCTGCATCTAGGGTACTCCACCAGTTCCTGGATGTCATGCAAGCACATGCCAGTGAGCACATTTATTTACTTTGCACCCCGGAGGACAGGATCAGCAATATTCATCTCTTCCACTGTATAGTACATTACCCTTTGGTAATGGGTGCCATAGACTGCACTCATGTGCACATCAAAGCACCACCCAGTGAAGAGGATAGGGTCGACTTCATCTGCAAAGGGTTTCAGTCCATCAACTGCCAGGTCATGTGCAATGCCCAGCACATTTTCAGGAAGGTGTGTGCCTGCAGCCCTGGCAGCTATCATGACTCCCACATCTGGCATGCCTCACAGCTGTGCCAGACACTTGCCAGGGGGGACATCCCATATGACCATCTACTGGGGGATGCTTGCTATGCAACTGGAATCATGGATGATGACCCACATCACAAATGCATACACACCTACTGAAGAACACCATAATGAGGGACACACACAAACTAAAAACATTATAGAGCATGTGCTTGAGCTGCTCAAGTCATGGTTCTGCTGCCTCACTATATCTGGTGGAGCCTTGAAGTACTCTCCAGCCACATGTGCACAAATGTTCACAGTATGTGCTATGCTAGATAATAAGATCCTGCAGAAACAGCTGTGGCAGAAACATCACAGGGAAGGGACACACAACCCCCCACCAGTGCCATGGTCCACACACCCACATGGGAACTTGGAGGAGGAACCCCCTGAGCCTATCCCTGTAGGCAGATGCAGGTCTGTCCAGTATGCCCTGGCCTTGGCAAAGAGACAATGCATAGCACATGCACTGACAACCTAGGGACCTAAGGACTGACACCTCACTCTGACTCACATACATAGTAAAAAGGATGCCAGCCCCATCACACAACTTGTACCTTACCATGTCTAGACTGTGTACTGCAGGCATCCCACAAAGTCAGCCCTGAATCACCATTCTCTCAACTGTTGCAGGCACAAGGTAAGTCACTTTTCTTTACAACAAATGAATGGGGTAGTAGACTGTGGTAGAATATGTATGGACCTGCCACATGTATGCAAGGGAATGGTGTGGGCTACCAGAATAGCCAAAGACAACTGACAGCTATGTGGGACAACAGGAACCCTCTGTCAAATACTGGCTGCCCCATAATATGCAGTAGCCACCAAGCCAGCATAACCTGCTACCGTATGTGAGGGAATTACAAACACTGGTGTCACAGGAGTGATACTTGGTTGTCAGTGCTAAAGTCCCATATCCCCAACACATCCACATTCCTATACAATTGCAGTAAGAGTATGTTTGCATGGGAATACCAGCAGACCACACTATCCCTGTGCTGTCCCAATCACCCTTGTGACATGTACCCTTTCCCCAATATGCAGGGCTCAATCTGCAATGTATATTTGTGTTTGATAGTGTCAAGACATAAATTGCACTGTCTGGTGGCAGTTGTAGCTTAGTGGGCTAAGTATATTACCATTGTTGATAGGGTACATAGTTCGAGACTGGCTGTGCTTACTCTTTTGCATGTGAGCCACACCTATGTTAGGAGTGCTAAAGAATGTCCATATGTCAATATTTGTTACTGCAAGAAAGTTGGACAAAGCCACAGACAATGGAGAGACAGGGGGCCACAGATATGGACAGTACACAGCTCTGAGTAACCTAGATGGTTGCTAGTAGAACAGCAGGTTGTAACAAGTCAGTGTAGTACCAGGATATAAAGGCTGTCACATAACTGTGCCAGTACTTACAACAAGTTAGTGGGCACCATCCATACCCCACAAAGGTACAGGGTTTCACAGAATGTACACATTTATGCCTCATATATCTCTTCTGTTAGTCATGATATTGCAGTTGTCTGACAAACTATTGGCAAACCAATAAAGGTTGCTGCAAGAAAATAATGACAGACAGTTCAGATTTAGACTTCATGCCCATCAGAAAATGCATGCTAATACAAAACCATTCTACCAACTGTCTACGCTTGTAAGAGCAATATTAAAATCGTGTCCCCATGTTTGGGCCTGTATCCCACTGTTTTACATGGCCCTGTCCAGATTTTTGGCTGTAAGACTTTCAGAGGTATGGGAAACATGTAGTCTTATAATAACAGTACAAAACAAACCATCTGAGGACAAGAGAAGACTTATGGTGCACAATGCTGGACAACCTGCAAAAGAGGGACAGTCAGAGGTGTGAAGTCCGTAACCCTGAGTGTGGTGTTACATCTCTTACCACAGTCACAGCATACCTACAACTACATAGAGCAGCAACTGTGGACAAAGGCAGAAAGTGGAGCAGGGCAGGACAAAGGCCCACATATAAGGGGAAGGAGGAACTCCTGCCCAGTCAAATGTAGAAAGTGCAGAACAGAACAGTTTGTGCAGTAGCATTGGTTCCCTGCAGTGTATGGAGTCGGTAACCAAAATGTCAGTCAGCGGTTCCTCAAATGCTATAATGATCTGCCACTGACATGCCAAGAAATCTCAGTGCTATGTCAAATGTACCAGACATATTATGCAAACCTCTGCTCAGTTCAATACACTCTGTACACACCCTAGATATGGGTCAGATAGTATAGACAGTACACAGCCAGGAAATCCCTCAGGCTTTATATCTGTGAGGTGCTGGACTGTTTCCTCACGTTCAGCAGACAATTGGCTGTAGCACACAAAATACTGGAGTGGAGTACAGGTAAGTCTGGCCTGGAGTCTCATTGTAGGTATTGTTAGTCATACTGGGCATGCTCCTACAGTTAGCTAATTTCAGCCCATGTCTGCACCCACATCTGACTATAGAACTGTGATGCCAGTAAATCTCTGTGCACAGAGATAGTTAGGTATACCTGAACTGTCTCTCCTTGTCCCCATCAGACATGATTAGATACACATATATTGGTTATATAGACATGATTAGATACACACACATACACACACACACACACACACACACACACACACACACACATATATATATATATATATATATATATATATATATATACACACACACACACACACACACACACACACACACACACACATACACACCATATATAGAGAGGCAGATGGGGGGTAATAGAGACAGAGAAAAGCATAGAGTAATGTAGTACTGCAGCCAGTCATACACCAACTGTAACCAGTGGTACATGCAAATAGTACAATGAGCTCTAGTGTGTAATAGTAGTTAGGTAAGGGTTCTTATCTCACATCAACCATCTTCTGTGTGCATGTTTGTGTATACATTCCACATACAGCAGAATGCACATACCCAACAGGCTATGTCTGTGCAATAGTCCCTCATTTTATGGCCCTGTGACTACTGTACTCCACAACAGTGGCTTTCCTCTCTGCAGCTACTGATGTCATCCACCCCAACAGCATTGGCAGATACTATCCAAATGCATAAGCTCCTGGTCTATGCATTAACTATGCAGCATTATGGCACATACAGCTATCTACATAATGGTTCTAATCCCAGCAATTGTGACTCAGTGAGTGTGTGTGCATGGGTGTAAGTATATCTCCTTGCTGCTGTGTTTATTTCTTGCCTATGTGTGTGCAATGCCAATGCATTTTAAAGCTTGTGCCTACCTGTGAACCCCCCCCATTGGCCTACTTTACAGGGCCTGCTGATGTTATCCACCTTAGATGTACAGGTACACACACGCCAGACACATAAGCTCTGTGGTACATGTAATAAGTACATAGCACTATAGTACATACAACTAGATGGGTAGGGGTTCTAATCTCAGAACTGGTAACTGTGTGTGCGTGTGTGTGTGTGTGTGTGTGTGTGTGTGTGTGTGTGTGTGTGTGTGTGTGTGTGTGTGTGTGTGTGTGTGTGAAGACTATCCCCTGCAGCAGTGTGGCTGTCATGTGTGTACGTATGATGGTTATACCATTTGGAAGGCCTGCTAATCCTCCATCAGATTACTTTACAAGGCCTGGTGGAGTCATCCACCTTAGATGCTCATTTAGACACTCGCCAGGTGCATAAGCTCTGTGGCACATGCGATAAGTATGTAGCAATGTAGTACATACAACTAGATAGATAGGGGTTCTAATCTCAGAAATGGCAACTGTATGTGTGTGTGTGTGTGTGTGTGTGTGTGTGTGTGTGTGTGTGTGTGTGTGTGTGTGTGTGTGTGTGTGTGTGTGTGTGTGTGTGTGATGAATATCCCTTCTAGCAGTATGGCTGCCTTGTGTGATGGTTATATTATTTTGAGGGCCTGTTAATCTCCCATCAGATAACTTTACTGTCTTCCACCTTAGATGCATGTAGATGCATGGTTAGATACTCTCTAGGTACATAAGCTCCATGGCACATGTGATACGTACGTACCACTATAATACATACAACTAGATAGGTAGGCATTATAATCTCAAAACTGGCAACTGTGTGAGTGTATGTGTGTTTATGCATATCCCCTTGCAGCAGTGTGGCTGTCTTCCTTATGTTTGTGGGCAGCAGTTATACCATTTTAAGGGCCTATACATACCTGTTAACCCCACCATGGCAACCTTTACAGCATTTGCAGATGTCATCCACCTGAATAGTACTGTCCAACAGTACAAAAACATTTATGCTCCGTGGTGCATGCGATATGTATGTAGCCCTATAGTATGTGCAATGAGACAGGTAGGTGTTCTACTCTTAATGATGGCAGTTCATGAGTGAGTGTGTGTGTGTGTGTGTGTGTGTGTGTGTGTGTGTGTGTGTGTGTGTGTGTGTGTGTGTGTGTGTGTGTGTGATTAAGTATATGTCCTTGCAGCAGTGTGACTGTGTTAGTCCCAACACCTGTCCCACTGTGCAGGTTGCAGGTCATGTTTGACCAGGTGTGTCCTGTGAAAACAACTAAAACAATACATAGGCCACAAGAGTATAGGACAACAAAAATTTCCTACATGTGTGTAATAGTTGCATAAACCAATCATTTTGCATCAGGAACACCTGAATGTTCTGAGACATAGCATAATCTAAAGAAATGTTTCAAAAATAACATGTCATATTGGCAGACCAAGAGACATCATGTCCTTTGCACTTGCCATGGGTATGGTTTGGCCGGCTGACTGCCACGATACTACAAGAAGTGTCCGACACTGCACATTCATTAAGGTGGCAACACTAGTCTGTGTTGCCTATATGTGGGCAATATGTATACATGTCAAGGCCCTGTAGGTAGCCAGTGCCCCTACATAACCCACATGTATCTAGGCATGAATGCTAACTGCCACCACCCACATATGGAGGTACTAACGAAAGCTGCGGTGACTGTAAGTTGTGTGCTGTCTGTTATTGACCCACCAAATGATGTTAACGCACTGCAACAGGGTCTTATATTGGGTACAGACTGGTGCCAAGGTCCTGGCCACAAGCTAAATGCAAAAAACAGTACCATCATACTGTATGGCAAGGACATGGTCCCACTGTTTGCCATATCATTGGCAACACCATAAACACACAGTTGACAGACCTGTATACTCAGTTTGATAACAATATTGCATTCAAACATCATGTACTGGCAGTGGTCAGAAAGATCTTGTACATGGTGAAAGTCATAGGTAAAGGGAGTGCATACAGAAAAAAGGTGGACATTACCTCTGGATAGTCCTAAGTCAGTATAACAACACTTTAGTACAATGGCACATTTGATATGTACCTATCCAGACATCTGCAACAACTGGAATGGCCATGGTAATACCTACAAAGATAATGCATGCCCTCCAACACCTGTCCCATGCAGACAGCCCTTAATCAGTAGTGCCCTACTCAGTATCAGACAGGTTATCCAGAGGTGGGCTGTGTCACACCTACAACTCAATGTTGGACCATGCCCTTCAACAGTTGCCCCATATATGTGAGTCTACTTTCCTGCACATTACCAGCACAAGAGGCCTGAATCTGATGGGCAACATCAACAAAACCTGCTGGACAGACAGGTTTGTCTCCCAGAGGCTGCCCTGTCTCAGGAATGCACTTCCCAAACAGAGTACCATGCAGACCATCATCAAATGATGAGTGGATGGGATACCACAAATTTGTCCCAGGGGTCCCACCTGTGTCCGTCAATGACAGGGGCAACAGGTGCTGGTTGATGATTCTGCTGGGGATAAACTAATAGCTAGGCTTGCAAGGGCCTTAGAGCCAATAGCCTATTAATCTTGTATGATCCTAAGTTTACCAGTTATAGCCCTGTGTGCTGTGATGGACTGTGTAGTTAAGCATCCACTCCCATCACTGCCATCTACTGCAGTGTGTCCACTATGGACGACATACCAGTTCCATGTCATCCATCCACCATCCGACAAATAGATGACTGGTACCACAGGTGTATGGGGACAGTCCAGCATCACCTGTGGGAGCCAATTGCAGACAGCACTGCAAACGTGTTGTAGGGTATCCTTCTTGTGGGTGTCCAACATCCACAATACACAGATGTTTGCAGAATGCTTACATGTTCCTGATATATGTGGACTATCTGCCAGACAAATGTGGATGTCTGGAAATCACTCAGATAATATGTAATGGTTATTTCCAGACTGTGGTGAATGTGGCTGTCACAGGCCAGACACCTCAGAAAACAGTTATGGTACTTTAATATCTGTTCCTGTATTCATTCCCTCATGTTGCACGCTCAATATGTGCATTCCGTTGCTGAGGATTAGCCTGTGTCCCCCCACTACTACTGGCTATAACATGCTGTCCTGCTGTAGGGGGTCAACAGGTATGCTAGCCATAACTCTCACACAATGATATACAAGTGTTGAGTACACAGTGATCTAGCCAGAGTACATCAGGAACAGTCAGGGACACCTGGACAATGTTTAAACTATCCCTGTGTGACATTCACAGAGAAGAGCAGACTGACTGTACATGATGTGATATGACAGCTGTATCTACCACTACTGACTGTCACTATTGCCTAATACACAACCGAGTCACATCTGTACATGAGCTGACCAGTGCTGGGGGTCTCAGTGGTCAGAGCTGTGATCTATGTCTGATGAAGTTTACCATTTTATGTAAATGAAAAGCACTTAATGATTATTAAATAAGGCTTTCCATTCATTAATTTTGGCTGCCATAGTTTCATTTTCACAGAATACAAAGCCAAAAGGGAAGCCTGTATCTGCTGGACAGCTGACTAACAGTGACATGTAATTCCAAGATATTTACCACAGGCCTCTATTGTGGTAATCCCTATTTCCCATGCCTGCATCCCCCAACTGCTTCTGATTAAATGGGGGAATACTATTACATACCTGGTATAGTGCAGTATTCCTTTATGTGCAGACATCCTGTGGTAGAATGCTAAGATAGCACAGTCTATCACCATAGAGAAAGCCACAGACCTGTGTACCAGAGGCAGCAGCTTGCCTTTTGTAGATAATGTCCATGAACAGCTGACTGCCTATTCACCAGTCTGCGGCTCAGACTTGCTAACTGCATTCAGAACAGCCGGGTTGCATTTTAATTAGCCAAACTCAAGGCAACATAGTGCTGTATTTTAGGCCTTCCTGTAGGCATTTCCTGGCTTGTTGATAAGGACATTATCGAGGTGTGGGAACTACAGCATCACAGAGTGTAGGTTGAAGTACTGTCCATGGTTTGGATTTATGTGGATTTATGTGGTATGTCCACAGTTTTCCATGCTATGTTTGGCCATTGTGAGCAGACTTTCTGATTAACTGGCAGTTTACTGTTTAACAATGTGGGTATTGGTCAGTAAGGAGACAGACAGATGTGAATGTCATAAATCATTTGCATCAGAATATGCATGCTGCTGCAGTAGCCCCTGGTCTTTCAGCTGTGTATGTTTGTAGGGGAAGACATTGACACATGTCTCTGTCACTTGACCATTCCACCCCCACCCCTTTTATGTATGGGTGTTGTGTGGATTCCCTGTTCTAGGGGGTTGGGGGGTACAGTGGATCTGTAGCAGGTAACTGAACATACTGATGCATATGTTGCAGTCTGCAGCTGCTGCATTCTGCCCATGAGCCATACTGGGGATTGAAAACACATTGTGGTACAGCAAGCTGGATATGTGAGTGAGGGAGCAGTGTCAGCTCTGTTGTCAAAGCATAGCCAGGGTGAGGGTATCCATAATAGTTCAGGTAAAGCATGTCTCTCTAGTACGTATGTTATGTAATAGTGCCATCCAGAGAATGGTAGGTGACATTCAGGACACATACTTATTTGTGAAGGGTGTTACAACCTACAGGCCTTTGGGGTCCTAATATGGGTGGCAGTGACTGCAGTAGCAGAAAAAAGTTCTGCTTAAAATTGCATGGCTCCGTCATTTCATTGTTCCAACAACTATGTACTTGACATGTAACACACTACAATGGAAGCCAGGAGAGTGGGTGGGCAAATGTTAAGCATGCTAGGAATGTAACAGATTGATCTATGGAGTCAATCCTCTAGCAGGTGTTTTTGCAAGACATATGTGCATGCATACAGTCTGTTACACAGGATTGGCCTGAAAATGTGTGATCGGATGTTTATGATATGTGACATTGAACTGTCTGTCATGTTTCATAATCTCGTATGTGTACTGACTTGCCAGTATGTCAGCACATAGCATAGGTTGTGTGACAAGTGTGCCAAATGTAGGTGGCACAACTGTGGACATTCTGCAACAGTCTGCAGTTGTCATCTCTACCTGATATCCTAGGCCTCATGTACATTCTTCAAAATTTGTCTGTGTATGGGTTTGATGTCTTTATCACAGTCCCAAGTACATTGTCATTTGTCCCATTATATGTACAAGCAATGTGTTACTGACAAGAAGGATATGTTTTTGGAAACACTTCTTAGCTCTCAAAGCTCAGTGGCTTTGTGGAGCAATGCACTGTGCTGTATTTAAGAGGGGCCTGGGTTTGAAACTTGGCAGGGGCTGAATGCTTTTTAGCTGTGCATCACTGATAAACAGGATAAGTTTATGGAAACAGCTAACAGTCCTCAAAGCTGAGTAGCTAAGTGGGCTAATGCAATGTGTTGTAGCTGAAAGGGTCTTGGGTTTAAAACTTAGCAGCCTTTGAAAAATTTTCAGCTGTGCATCACTGATAAACAGGATAAGTTTATGGAAACACCTGCTATGCACTATCCCATCATTGGCAGGGTCCTAGGTTTGAGACTTGCCAGGGAAATAATTTTGCTGATGTGCAGAACACTGTTAGACCAGTGTTTAAAGCAGTTTTAGGGAGCTTTAAGCAGGTTTACGTGATGCGACACAATGCCAACTGGCACTTAGTTCCACTTAAACCTATGCTATTTCCAAAATAAGAAAAGAAAATAGGGATTATAGGAAAGTGGTGAAATGGGAGCGAGTAGGAGGGAAACAATATGAAAGGCAGGTAGGGATGTGCAGGATGGATGTAGGAAAGGACAATAGCTCTCCATTTCTTGTACAGCAACAGATGTGCATGTTGTAGACAATTTGAAATTTGAAGCCTCGCATCCCACAGGGAGAGGATGTGGTCAACATAACATTGTTGATTAATTTCTGGGATGATTGATTGATGGCAGTGTACATGGCAGTGAAATGGAGAGCTATGTATGGGGCGATATTTTTTTTTGTGGAACAAATCCACTTTTTTTTATGAGACACTGGAATGTTGGGGAATGGTTGTAGGTACATTTGGGGAGGTAAGTTGGGTATGAGAGATTGCATTTGCAGACAGACAAGACAGCAGACAGGGGTGGTGTATGACACATGAGGTGGTAAACACCTTGGTCAGAGAAGGTCATTGGTAATCAGAGGGCCAAGTGCCCCCAGATGGCAACAGTGGAACTGAGCTCCTTACCCATGGGTAGTCACCACTGCTCCTTCATGGCTCCAAAGGTGGCTGCGCTGGATGCTGGTTGCTGGGGCCAGCTTGCCCCTCCAGGTGCACCTGTGTGCCCTTGATCTGGCACAGTCAATCATCTAAATCACACTGGATAACCCTGTGCACCCTGCCTGGAAACTGTTGCCAGGTGACCAGTCCCTCTCTGCACTCATGCCCAGGAGGATGGGCCCCATCCCCTGATGTGGTTCTACCCATAGGTGGTGCAGGATCAGCAGCAGAGGCAGCTCCAGGTTGGTTCCCAGATGTGCTGAAACTCGGTGCCATGGCCAGATGAAGTGGGATATGTGGAGCCGCTGGAATCAGCCTACCCAATCATGCTATGGTGTTGAGGTTTGTCAAAGTGTATAGGTTAGTCATGAACAGAACATTTCAACATTAGTTATAACATCATGCATGGGTGTTCCAATTAACTCAGAACAATAGAAATGCATAGGATACAGAACACAGGCATAAATGGAATAACAGTCATTACTGTAACAGCATGCCAGTAACAGTTACAGCAAAAGGCCAACAACATTGGTATTTCAACAAGGTATGTTAGTATGCAACCATTGTAATATATAACCAATAATACCACACAAGGCCCAAAATTAGGTTTTGAGAACAATATATGTGAAAATGGAACCATACCCATAGTATAAGAATAATAATTTGTGATGCAGATAAGGGGTGAGGGGAGAGAAATACATTCCATTACCAACTGTATAGGCTATATTTTTCACAACAGTACTGCTCAATACTCTATAAGTCTGCTCTTACTTTATGTCTACAAGTGCCCTATAGCTTCTGCAGCACATACATACCTCTCAAGTTATCCGGATGGGATGGTATGGACTAAGCTGTAATACCTACAGGTACATAACTACAGGGGAACTATTACATGTCAAGGGAGCATATATGACTACCAAGGTGTACTCTGCACTGATGTTGTGTGAGTGTGCTACTGGCGTACTTCAGCTGGGTTTATGTCCGTGTCCAAGGTTTATGGCAGCAGTGATCACTATCCATGACAGTGTGACACTTGAGAGACATGTATTGTGCACAGTTCAGAGAGTTTACACTTATCCTGCCATCATTGGCAGGCATGAGGTTAGACTATGAGTTGATATTTACAGATCCACCAGGCGTACAGCCATACCAACAATAGACTATTTAATTTGTCTTATTAACTTGGAATAGTATTGTATTTCATGTTTTATTTAATGGAGTCTTATCACCTTGCTGAGCAATGTTGTTTACACACTAGTGCATCTGGACACATAAATTAGTATACCCGTCATACAGCTACTACAGACATTTATTTACATTTAAGTCCTGTGGGAAGAATATCTGTTAACAATACAAAACTGTTTCTATAAATAGTACTACTTATCTGTTACTATAAATATATCTTAGTACCTGTCTCTGCATTCAAACCCCGATCTGTGTGTGGCAAAATGCACAACAGATATATTGCTTATCACAATGAGCTACCGGGCCACTCTATGTATTGATTGAGTGATATGTACCTAAAGCTCACCTGGTGATAAATTCTGACCTGGTAATATAGGTAGAGTGTTACACAAGACTGCAGTGAGTGTTGAATATACATGCATGAGATTCATGCATGACAGAGATGGTAGGTGAACTGTGTATTAATACTTGGAATGCAGGTGTACACAATTAAACCATAGTGGATGGGAATATGTGTGATCTGTACAGACCATATCGGTGTGCTGGGTTCCCTACCTGACCCATATACATTTGAACATGGTATATTTTCAGTCTACAGCTGTTACAGTTTCATACTTGATGGCATCAGCGTACCTACATTCAGGAATGCATATAGCTGACATGCAAAGGTTAACACAAGACAATCCTGGGAGAAACACACTATAGTACCTTAGACAGTACTACTCTAGGTTCAGATCTTAGTGCTGAACAAATATCATATTGCATTAATCTTGTAGTACAGCTCCACATCTACACTTTAGCATAACAGTTCTTTATTGGCCAACCGTCAGTCACTTCATGGTGTTATACCCGTGTTTACTTCACAGCACCTGTAATATTTGATTTATTGAACAACAGCCCAGAATACACACAACAATTGGCAGAACACAGATTTATTGAGGATGACATGACACAGTAATTGGTTCTGACAATCTTTATTGTTCTACACTTTAAATAATGCAGGCATTGAAAGACAGCTGTTATTCTACAAACCATGCAGTACTAACTTTATTTCGTCACAATTCTGACTGCTGTTGTAGGGATGCAGTTAATTTATTCCCTGCACATTTTCAATGCCAGTGTACTTTATTACCAGAACATGTATTATAAATACAGTATACACATGTTATTCCCAAACATTATTAATGCAGTATTAACTTTCATTCCTTAACATTAGCATGTTTCATGCTTTCATCTATATTGAACTGTACTTGGCAATACTCTCTAATATCAGTGCAGGTCTATGAACACATTCATTGCAGTACACTCACAACAGAATATACCTACTGGCAGGTAGTACTGCACTCTTTCTTAATTAGATTACTATATGTTGCAAGATATATTTCTACTCACCACACTTTTGCATCCTGGCCAGGCACCCTGCTTGGGCCTGCAGGTTTCGAGCCTTCTCCTCTGCAACTGTGGGGGGGCACACCATTATGCATATCTGTCTATCAGATATTCATACTATAATTTGGTAAATCAATGGTTCTTATACTTACAAACTTCTGCGGCATTGTGGTCCCAAGCGTTTTGGAGCCATTGGGCCAAAAGACCCCACCTCTTCTTACGCTTCAGATCATCATAATGATGACACATCTGCTCACTAGTGCGGGTGATGCCAGTTGTAGTGGTGAAGTTATATGCCAGCTAGTATCAGGCCTCTGATTTGTATTCAGAGCCATGGTACTGGCCCTGCAGCAGCCAGTCATAATGGTCTTTCACAAGGAGCCCATCTATGACCCTGGACTCCAAAATGTCCCAGTGCTGCACAAAGAAGCACGCACTCTCTCCAACTCCAACCATAATTCCTGCAATGATCAAACTCCAACAGGTTCTGGCTGTATTCCTGCCTACTGCAGTTAAATAAGGCTGTTTTCCATCCTTTTCCACCATTGGCCATTTTTAAAAAATGCTCATCTCTGCTGAGTGCCACGCAAACCCAATGAGCTCAGCTGAGCAGTGCTTAGACAGGGAATGCTTCACAATGCTTAGTTGTGTGCAAACCAGCTTAGCTGATATAAGGCTGCATAAATGGACATTGCTTAGCAGTGGCCATACCAGCTAAGTGGAGCTGCACATTGTTAAGTACTGCTAAAACAGGTCCTGTTTAAGCATTGCCTGGCTTGACTTAGCAATGCTTAGCAGAGCTTAGCTATGGGCAAACCAGAGTTTTTCAAAAATAAAAAATAAATTGTATCAAGTAATGGTTCATTAATGATACTTTAGTATTATGTGTATCTATTTTACTTTATGACTCCTAAACATATGCCTTTTACTATGTTATGTTGGAGTGTAACTTTAATGTATTGCACACTTGAGTGTAGCTGGGGCTTTTATCCTTAGGTCGCCAATGAAAATGGGCTTCTGATCCAGCTGGACTAACCCAGTTAACACATGTCAGTGTATACATGATAAAAAAACATTTATAACATTTCCTGATCATATGTAAAGAGCTGAATGGCCTGTACTCGAACCTTACACCTACTGCACACGAGGAAATGACTCTAACCATTCAGCTACTGATGATATGGTGATTAGAGCTATACATTTCTATATAGCTCTCAGTTAACTTTAAGACTGCTGAGCACCAGACCATGCCACACAAACCCGCTTAGATTTGCTTAAACATGACTTTTCCTAATTAATTAAATGTATCCACTTTCTATTTTTAGATGTCTGGCACATGTATACTGCTAAGCCCCATGCCTCACAAACACACACACACACAAAAAATAGTTAGATGTGCTTCACTTTATTATTTAAGCACCATCTGGTACTTTAACAGTGCAGGGGGTGTGTTACTCATCTGCGGACAATGTAACACACCCCTACACTGTTTCTGTACCATGTTGCATGGTTGTCTCTCAGTAGCATGCCACAGTATTCTTTGTGTAGGACTCACACTATTCCTACATGGAGTTTATTAAATCTGGGGGTATATCTTTTACCAGACCCCAGTCTGGCATCATCCTCCAACTTTATGTTTGGTAAGAAAAAAAGCCCTTCTCCTTGGATTTGAGAAGCTGGAAAAAAAACTGCTTTACTTCAGAAGTCTGTGCACAAATGCAATGCCATTATTCTTTTCTGAATACTAGTAATCCACTGAAAACACAGAGGGCTGCAAATCTTTAATTCTGACTGCAGATGCAAGATCAACATTCAGAAAATGACAGTAATGCATCAAAGACAGACTGAGGTCTGGTAGTTGTGCTCCACTAAACCTTAAAACACTGGGTGTCTACCTGCTTTGCCCTACCCTAGCTATGACTGTGAATCCTAGTAGAGAGTGAAGACACTGTCACAGTTCAAGTTGCACCTTTATGTGACTCTAGCCTACTTCACTTAAAGCCATCTTTTCTCTTATCAAAAATCTTTTGCATATTACTGAAGATCATCATCATCCTTTGGTGTGACCTTCTTCATTGGAATATCTTTTTCTGGAGCCCTTGAGCAAGGCAGCCTGTTGATTTATTTTGAAGTTGAACTACTGCAAGTTTAGTATGCATCCATTCATCACTGCATATCTCTCCTTCAAGTAACTTTTCCATTTTTGGACTCTAGCAAATGCAACTGCAGTGCACATAAAGGAAGCTTGTCTCTAATTGAAACCTTTTCTCTGCCACAAGTATCATGTTCTTTGAGTGGATTCTGAAATGGACACCAATATTGGAATGCAATTTCCAGTAACTCCTTTCTGCTGTCACAAGAATCCCATTTAGTGAGTTTCCGTATTGATGCAATTGATTCGCCTACCCTATATATATATATATATATATATATATATATATATATATGTGTGTGTGTGTGTGTGTGTGTGTGTGTGTGTGTGTATATATATATATATATATATATATATATATATATATATATATATATATATATATATATATATATATATATATATATATATATATATAGATCAGTAGCAGCAGTAGTGGATTCTAATTTTAGGTTGAAAACTACAGTTGGAAGTTATATAGGCAGCGTGTAGGAAGTAAAGAATCATAGTCCACAACTTCCCAGAAAATTGAATTTTGTACCAAACTTTCCACCAACATAGTAACTGTATTCAGCATGCAGTATGCAAACTACAACTTTGAAAACTGAAATAAACAAGCTGGACAAACAGCTTAAGCATAGTGTGAGACAAGATCAAGAAAAAATTGAAGAAAATTTATATATAAAGATATTGAGCATAATATAAAACCTTTTTATAGATATATAAGATGTGGAAGGAGTAAATACATACAAATTGAACAACTGTGTGTAGATTCTAAAATTTATTCTTAGGCAAAACAGATTATAGATATATTTACAAAATCTTATGCAAAACAGTTTGGCTCCACAAAAGGCGTGATACGTTGTCCTAGTGCATCCAGGTAACCCCAGATACTGGAATCAAATTAAAGTATATTGAAAAAGAACTGTGCAAACTGGGTCCAAACAAACCACAGTGAGGAGATGGAATTAGTAACAATGACCTGAGAATACTTCAGCAAGAACTTATGGTATCATTATATCTATTATTCAGTAGGTAACATAAATATGGGGAGATTTCTTAAGATTGGAGACATGTGCTTATTAAACCTTTCTTTAAGGGAAAGGGGAGTAGGACAAACCCGGAGTCATATAGACCCTCAAGTCATGTTGTGGAAAAATAATAGAGTAGGTAATATTGGATAAGTTATTGTCAGAATTGGATAAGTTGGGACTTGAAACCATATATCATCATGCATATGTTGAAAATAGATCTATTACCACCTGTAACATGATGTTCTATAATGATAACAGTTATGAATGAAAAATTGTGTTGTGGTGTAATTTATATAGGTTTAACTTCAGCATTTTACAGGGTTATACACAAAACACTCATCAATAAATTAGAACAACTAGGAACTGATTTACTCTTTCTTTTTCAAAAAAACTATTTTATTTTTCAAATACAGTTGAAGAAATTCCATAGTATTTGTATATAACATCTTAAATAACTATGTACACTATTTACATCAACCTGACACTATAATAGAGCTCAATATATACAACTACTTTATAGGTATAACAATCCAGTTATCAGAGTGCATCTGTTCTGTTATTGTAAAGTGTCAATTAATGATAAACTTTTGTTCCATGGATTGTTAATAACTGACTTAGGATGAATCTTTAATTCTTTAATTTTAATTTTCAACAATACTATTGTCTTCAGTAGGCTGTAGCAGTCTTCCAAAGTCAGTATCGTGTTTGTATTCCATCTTGTTGTTATACACTTCCTTGAAATTGCAAGTATTGTCCATACTAGATACATATTTGACTCATTCAAATGAGGACCTTCGTACAAATTTAATAATACTAGAGCTTTAGATAAGTTAAATGATTCATTAAATAAAGCTTGTAGAAAGATTTTAATACCATTCCAAAATGGCTTAATTTTAACACAGTCGAAAAAAATGTGATTCCAATCTGCATTGTGCATTTGCTCACACCTCCAACATATTCCCTTTATGGAAGAATTAATTTAATAATTCTATTTGGAGTTAAGAATGCTCTGTGCAAGTATTTCCAATTAAAACCTTCCAGCATTGTGTAGAGGATGTATGTTTTATTGATAATAAAATATTTGAATGAATTTCTTCAGTTAGTTGTAATGAGTGTCCTTTTGTTATATAATTCCAATATGAGGATTTGGGTGTTGTTTTATAATTTCTCAATATCTTGTAAAATTTCAAAATACTATTTCTCATGTCATGATCATTATATATAATTTCATGTAGTTATTTCGTAAGTTTAGTTATTTCTTTAAATGAAGGATTGCTAGTTATTCTGCATAAATCTTCTGAATACATCAGAATGCTTTGCATAGTTAGCCAATCTTGTTGTGGAATTTTGTATGTTGTTTCTATTGTTTGCCTGTCTAGAACTTTTAGTTCTTTGATACATTAAAACAAACAAACACATCCTTTCTGTTCCCAGGAATTAATTATTTCTCTGTATATTTTATGTGGATAGCTCCTTGTAAATATGGTGTTAAAAGATCAAACCAGATTATTAGATCTATATTTGCAGTAATAATTTTCCTAAATGAATCAATGTAATAATTAATCATCCAAGTTTTGGTGGGGTTAGTTGTGTTATATTGCATACTAATACATAATTTGTGCCGTGGCAAATTGTTTTTATCTGTTATTTGAATTTTTTTTTTTTTTGTAAATCAAAATCATTTATTGATATTACAGTTAGTAATTCTTTCCAATTTGCAGAATAATGTGGACTTATCCAATCTGAGATTGTTTTAGATACTGATGCTTTTATATATGTTCCTATATCAGGAAAGTTTAATCCTCCCTGTTTCCATGGTCTGATATGATGTATCAAAGCTATTCTCTTTATTTTGGGAAACCATAAAAATTTTATTAGGCATGAGTCTATTTCTTTGAGTATATTCCTTTCTGGTAACAGTTGTATTGCCAAAGCCATATATAGAATCTAGGTAGTAAAACCATTTTTATTAAGTATAATCTGTCTTCAAATGTTAATATTATTTTGTTCCACTTTTCCACAGAGATTTTAATTGTATTGATGATATTATTGTAGTTTTTTGATAATTCATTATTATCCTTGCATAACTCAATTCCTAGATATTTTAAGGTAGATTCTTGTTCCCTATATTGTGATTCTCATTCATCTGCAATTCTTTTTTTTTTTATTTAAAAATAAAAATTTTGATTTTGATTTATTGAAATGGAGTACTGAAGTCCTATAAAATGTGTTAATTAAAATATCTAATTCTTTTAATGTCTCATTTGTATTGGATAATATTAATAATATGTCATCAGCAAAGAGCATTACGTAGAATTGTATTGTTCATAAACATCTACTCCTTTGATTTTTGTATTGTTACGTATTGAATCTGGCAGTATTTCAATAGCCAAAGCAAACAGAATTGGTGATATGGAACATTCTTATTAAGTACCCTTTGTTATATGTACAGATTCAGAGGTGAAAGGACCTAGCTTAACGTACGCTAAATTATTTGTATATATATATATATATATATATATATATATATATATATATATATATATATTTTTTTTTTTTCCTTAGTAGATGAACAAAGGAAGGTGGAAATTCAAATAAGACCAGAATTTTGAATAAATAGTCCCAATTTAGGGAATCAAAGGCATTCTCTATATCTAAGCCAATTATGAGTGTTTCTTTATTTTTTCTAGTAGCATAATCTATAAGAGAAATTATCCTTTTAATATTGTCATGTGTGTGTCTATGATATATAAAACTAGTTTGATTATTATTTGTTATTTTGAATAGTGATATTTTCATTCTGTTAGTTAATATTGTCATAAATATCTTATGGTCATTATTTAATAATGATTTATGTCTATATGAGGTACAGAGGTTTGAGGATTTGTTTTCCTTTAAGATTGGTGTGATTAAGGAATATCTCCAAAAGGATGGTATTAACGCTTGTGACTGTATTTCTAATAGAGTTTTATGGACAAGGGATAGTATCTTTGAAGGAAAAAGTTTGTATATTTCCATAATTATGCCTTCTATACCAGGAGCATTACTATTTTTACCCTCTTTTATTGTATCTGTAATTTCTTCGTAGGATATGGCTGCAAGCAAATCTAGTTTTAATTTTTCTGGTATTTTTTATATTAGAACATTTTTCATCTAGATTTAATTGATCGATATGTATATTTTCTTTTTGGAAATGTTCCATATAGTGAGTTCTATAGGCATCAAGAATGTCACCTATATCCAAGACATTTCCCCCTTTCTTTTCATGGAAGATACGTTTAATGTTATAAGTTTTTGATTGTATTTTGATTTTTGTGGATATGTTATGTAGATATTTGGGAGAAGTGGCCAAGGTATTAATTTTTAGTTTTTTTCTAAAGCTAAACTAGTTTTATGTGTTAGAATTTCATTCTATTTATTTCTTAATACTTCTACTTTCTTTTTCATTTCCAAATGATTTTGATTTTTTTCAGCTTTTACTGACAAAAGTTTGGATTCTAGATCTAATAATTCAAAATCCCATTCTCTGATTTTTTATACCAAGTTAGGGTTTTACCATATATTTAAGCTTTTAATGAGTCCCATATCATAATTTTATTTATCTCTGTGGTGTAATTAATATCTAAGAAGAACTGTAATTCGGATGCTAACCAGGGTTTGAACTCTTTAATTTTAGTTATATATGCTGGAATTCTGGAGTTAAAGATTAATGGTTTATACCCATTTTGAAGTTTTACTATCAATGAATTGTGGTCTGAAAAGGGACAGGGAATGATTGAGAAATTAATGATTTTATAGTGTAAGTCATGAGCAGCAAATATTTTGTCTATTCTAGTTTGAGTACCAAATATGTGATCTTGATTAGAAAACAACAAAGATTTATCTTCTTTAAATTTGAAAGTATCTACAAGATGAAATGATTCTACCCACTTGTTTAAAGCTTTTAATACAGCAAATGTACACAGTGGTCTTTTCTTTGTAGTTTCAGAAATATCAAATATACAGTTAAAATCTCCTCCTAATATTAAGTTGCCTATATAATTATTGGAAATGAAATCCAAGTGTTTTTAACAGTTCCTGATCCAATGCCTGGGAACCAGTATAGATTGGCTAGAGTCCATATTCTGTTTTTATAATTAACTATTACTAATGCCATAAGGCCTTCTTTATCTTCATACTTATAAATGATTTCTGGGTTAATCACATTTTCTTTCCATAAAATTGTTACCCCTTTTGTCTTTGTTTTATAAATGGATTGAGCCAATATAATATAATATAATATATTCCTTAGGATTACATTTGTAATTGTCATTTGTTTTGAAATGAGTTTCTTGAAGGAAGACAATTTGTGTTTTGTTCAGTTTTAAATATTTCAGTAGATTTGATCTCTTGTTAGGATTGTTTAAGCCATTGGTATTTAAAGATAATAAAAGTTAAATCTATCTTAGGTTATTTAGATTATGTATTTTTTGTTTTATTGTGACTATTAAACATTTTCCTCTGATAACTATAAAGTATATGTTTGAGCTTTTAAAGGAAATTATCAGTTTTATACTTTGAGTGTTTACCAATAAAGTAATGTTTTGTCAGGCATACTAAAATGTTTTTCTGAAATAAATTTAAATTAATAAATGTTAGCAAAACTAAGATCCGCACTAGCCATGGAATGAAAATCATTCCTAATCTGAAGGATAAACCTAAGTCCATCAGATTATCACTCATACCTTGACAATCCAGAACATCTAAGCTCCATAAATTGAATTATCATATGGAGAATATCTGTAATAGGAGTAAGCAATATTTATATTATTTTAAACAGAAACAGTACTATTGTAGATTAGACAGAATTCTAATACAATACAAATGTCTACTTATTGTATAAACAATTAATATTTACATGAATGATAGATGACAAGCAATTCAATCATAGTAAAGTAGGATGTATCATATATTAAACCTCAGTAAAAGATTATAGCACACAGTTATTTAACATATTCACCTATACTGATGAATTCATTCAAAACTTATTACTTAATATAAATAGATGGCAATAATATTTATACCTAATGTTTATAATACAATGTATTTTCCTGGATATAACAGAAGTTATATTTCATTGTTTGCCAGCATTTAAGTAATCCCTTTGTTTGTTGCTAACTTACTTAAAGCATCGAGTTTGTTTTATGTAAACATTGATGAAAGGTAGTGGATTTTCATTATCAGTGCATCCCTCTTCCCCCAATTTCCTACACATAAGGATTTTCATAGCTGTCATTTCTTATTATAAAATGAGTGAAATTATAGGGTAAAAACAACAAATTCACTTATTGTGATTAATGATTACAAGTACCCTTTCCATATTCATAAATTGCCATTTTATGGCATATACTGAAAGTTTTTAGATTTAAATGGCAACATTCTATTTTGTATAATCAGCAAAGGTTAAACTGAGTGATTATTGTCAATTTAATACTATTTGTTCAGAGTGTGATTGTTACATTCTGTGGCATTCCTAGTTCAGACTTCTATTGTTTCCCTTGAACAACTTTGTCAGTGTGATGTCATGTATAAAACATTAGTTACCTTGGTAACAGCTTAAGTATCATGTATGGTCAAGATGTGTTACAAAACCACAATTCAAATTAAAGCAATTATATGACTTGTTATGCACATTTACTTATATGAGAAAATCATCATGCTTCCTCTTGATGTTCAATATAGTGTATGTCATTTATGACAAGTTAAGAGTAGTTTTATTATACTCAAGCCCATGTTATTAAACTGAGTGTCTATTGTCAATTTAATGCTATTTGTTCAGAATATGATTGTTACATTCTGTGACATTTCAAGTTCAGGCTTCTATTTTTTTTCTCTTGAACAACTTTGTCATTGATGTCATGTATAAAACATTAGTTATCTTGGTAACCACTTAAGTATTATAGACGGTCAAAATGGGTTACACAAACTACAATTCAAGTTAAAGCAATTACATGACTTGTTATGCATACTTACTTATATAAAAAAAATCATTGTGTTTCCCCTTGATGTTCAATGTAGTGCATGTCATTTATGACAAGTTAAGATAGTAGTGTTATTATACACAAGCCCATGTTATTAAATCCTAGATTTACTTAAATCATACATTACATAACTATTGTGTTTTTTTTTTTGCTGTTGCTTAGTTATTTGAGACACCACAAGCTGTAATGTTTATTCTTATTACTAGCTCCTTCTAAACATGTTAATCCAGTCCATAGACTTTTAATTATGAGACCTTTCTAGTTTCTTATTTGTTATAAGTATATTTCCATCCTTACATACACACATATCAGTACTTCAAGCATGGGCAACAATGCCCATCCAGTTTTGCCAGAATACCATTCACTAATTCATGTGGTGTGTTTCCAGGCTGTTCTTAAAGTATCCAAAATAATATTTGTCCTGTTCCATTTTACCAGCCTGTTCCATGTAATGGCCACTCTGCCAATGAACCACTCAACACATCTTCCATTCATTCCCACAGATATTTCCACAAAGGTAATCTGATGACTCTCTAGCACTTCCCAGCAACCCCAAACATATTTTTTAAAACCAAAAACGTCATTGCTAAGAATCATCTCAGAGGCTCCTCAGAGCCGTTAAGCATTATCATCACTCCATCTCTGCTACCATAGCTTATTTTTCTGTTAGTTTGTCTGTGTACTGCATACCAGAGGCTCGCGATGCACTTGAAGCAAACCTTCACTTCACTGCAACTTCAAGCCTAAATTCTATTCCCTTTCAGCAAGGCAGCAGCCAGGAAAAGAACAAAGAGCAAACAGATCAAAAAAAAAAAAAAAAAAAACCTCCCAACAAGCCGCCACAACAAGAGACAGCACACTCCTCCAGCCCTCCCACCTCTCACTCAGCAGACATACAAACAAACCATTCTCTGCCAAAATATCCCAAGTCACAGTTCTATCCACCCCCTTCCCCTGGATCCAGGCTAAAACACCAAATGTCTCTTACTAATTAACAAGCATCGTAAACCTCGCTTACAAGCTGCAACCCACAGCTTTCCAGAGATGAAAACAGCAACATATAACAGCTGCCAGACACAGCTGCTTTCACATACACCATGTCAGACATAATCAAATAGTACTTGAAGCTATGATATCTGCCATAATTGATATTAATTATGTTTAGACAGAATAATAATGACATTTGTACTAGCTGCCAGACACAGCTGCATCCAAGCACACCATATCAGGATTGATCAAACAGTACTCATAGCTGTGATACTTGCCATAATTGTTATTAACTATATTTAGACAGAATAATGATGACATTTGTACTAAGAGCTTGCTACTATTATTTAACCAGGATATACATGACATTTCTAAATCATACTTTAACTGAAGAAGGCAGTAGTCTCCATGACAACATTTTTTTTTTCAAAACACTCGACTGTTACTGCTATTATATATGATGTTAATTTGTTACATTTGAGTCTGAACTCTGATGAATGGTACCTTGTTGAATTAGTTAATTAATTACTTAAATTACTATAAGTAAAATCAATGAAAAAGGAACAAGATAAGTATTTACTGAGTTCAAGTAGGGGAATAGAAACTTCTATGTTTGTATTATATGTTGCTTTGTTTGGCTCATATATAATGTAAATAGTAACCCATCTTGACATACCTTTGTTTGTGAAAAATTAGTGGACTCTTTGAACATTCTGAATGAATCATTACTATGTCTCAGTTTTTTAAAAATCCCTACTTTTTGAAAAACAGATGGCAACTGATGTACCATATCAGTTGATACTTTGAGAGCTGTAGTTGTAAGAGTTATTTTTTGGGACAGCTATCTTGGAATCATTTTTTTTCTTCTTTCTAGCATCAGTCCAAGGATTTGTTTATTTTATTCTTTTAAGAGTAGGAGCCATCCATTCCATTTCTTCTGGGATAGACACTATGTTGTTTTTGATGAATATAGTAGCTTTTTCTAAGTTATTAAAGGTTCTCATCTCATTGGCAAAAAGTGTTTTTATCTTGGCTGGAAAGGCAAGCTGTTCTTTAATGTTGTTTTGTTTCAACAGTTTTATTATTGGCCAAACTTTTTTCATTTGTTCTAGTATTCTGGAAGAATAATAATTGTCAAACCTTATCAGGCTTTGATTGTATTTTAAGGGTGATTTTCTCCAAGCAGATTTCAATATTAGTTCCTTGTCCAGAAATGAAAGAAATTTTATAACTATGGATCTAGGTGGAGTATTTGTTGTGTTAGAAGCAGGTTTCCTCAGGGCTCTATGCGCCCTTTCAATTCCAAATGAAAGTCCCTCTTTCAAGTCTAACAATTCAGGAATCCGTGTTGTTAAGAATGAAATACTTTCTTCACTTTCAGTGTTTTTAAGCAGACCAAAGATCCTTATGTTGTTTCTCCTTTCCCTGTTTTCTAAGTCATCTATTTTGTTAAGCAGCCATGTATTCTGTTTAAGCAGAAATTCTTTTTGGAATTCTTCCTCTTTGAGTCTCCATTCAATGTCATTTAGAGAAGGTGCTGTATTTGTTATTTTTGTATGGTGTTGCTGTAATAGTTCCTTAACAGTATGCATCTGTTTTTGAGAATTTAATTTGAGGTTTTCTATGTCATTTAAAGCCATCCATCTTCAAAGATAGTTCCTGTAAGGGAGATGTCATCAATTGCAGTTCTTTTTGCAAAGCAGCATCTAGGTGAAAATTCCTTGAGTTGTTCATATTCAGTGACTCAATATATCTCCAAGTTACTTGACAGGAAATGTTTGTATATCTTCATCAGAATTGTTATTTATGTAGTTTAGTAGTTTAATCTATAGATTTCTAATGTTTTAAACTTGAAAATAATAAAATGTTCCTATATTATTATGCTAGATTATGGAGCTTTTAGAATTCACTGCTCTCAGTTGGCCATCTAGGCTCCACCCCTGTACTGATTTACTCTTGATAAGATGGATAGCTGCATGGCTTACAAATAGGACATGGCAAGTATCACACAGCAACTGGACAGGTGAAATCATTGGTTATAGTCAAGGTGTCTGTCCTAGTTCCCTTACTTCTTCAGATTGTATCTTTCAGAACAAACTTTTTCATCTCAGGTATTCTACAATCTATATGCAGACAACCTGAAATTGGGTAATCAGATGACGTGTTACAAATAATGCATGTTTGCAAAATAACCTGACTAAATTGACCATTTGGGTACAGGAGAATAATATACTGATAAATACATCAAAAACTCAGCATATGAAATTTGAGACATAAATTGAAAGGTGAATATTTAATGAAGCATAAAGTGATTGAAACTGTACACTCAATTAAGGACCTGGGTATATGGGTAGATCCAACTATGAGTTTTTCTAATCATATCAACAAATTGGTTAATGATAGTTATAGAACTATAGGTTGCATAAAGAGATTTATAAAGTCTAGGAAATTAGAAATGATGAAGTCATTGTTTGTTAGTTACATTAGACCCAAACTTGAGCATGGAATAGTAATATGGAAACCCTATAAAACAATTAGTATGAGTACACTGGAAAGAGTACTGTAGAAATATATCAAGGGCATCCATGGATGTGAAAAATGTTAGTTATTATGAAGGACTAAAATATCTGAACTTGTAAGTGTCTTTTACAGATATCTAAGAGGAGATGTTATTTAGGTATATAGAGTATTTAGAGGCAACTACATATGGGAATGTTTGAGGTTATCAAAAAGTACTAGAGAATCATCAGACAACCTATGAAGAAGATTCTGTAGGAATAAGAAGTGTACTAATTGGTTCTCTAATAGAGAGCTGATGCGTGGAACATACTACAAAATTACATTAAAGCAAGTACTAGTTTAGATATTTTTAAGTACAGCCTGGACTCTAATTATGGTAACAACTCTTTTGGTATATTGGCAAGCTAGAAGGGCATTACTGCCTGTGCTTGAAATATTTATATGTATGTATGTTCATTAATATGAAAAACTCATTGTATATTTACAGGAACAAAATAAGGCATGCTTCTCTTCAGCTTGCAAAACAACCTAAAATCATGATATACATCTTGTGAACAATTCTTCCAGGAAGCAAATATGAAGAAACATTCAGAAATACTCAAAAATGTTCATAGATCAGCTTTCTGATGCAGTTTCATAATGCTTTTAAAAAAAGGCCACACAGAAAACCAAGCAGTAAAAACTAAGAGAAAATTCTAGCCAAGCTAAAATTTCCACTAAGTGACCCCTTAAACCTATTGTATTAGAGTCACATGGGATATATGCAAATGACCCTTATGAACATCAGGTATCTCAGCTATATGGTGAATCTGAATGCCTGTGACCTTTATCTTTTTAAGTCATTTAATGGACAAATTCAGGCCCATAAAGCCAAACCCCACTAGTTGTAGACATGCATGTTTCAACCTTCTTATGACCTCATCAGCACAGCACAAGTGGACTGTTTAACTATGCATTAGAAACCCAGTGCTGTCATAGCAGCTGATGTCTACTACTATTAGGGTGCCTGCAAAATAACCCAACTAACAAACTAAAACAATGACTGAAAAGGTCACACAGGAAACCAATCAGTAAAAACTAAGAGAAAATTCTAGCCAAACAAGAATTTCCATTGAGTGACCCCTCAAACCTCTTGTATTAGAGGCACATGGGATATATGCAAATGAGCCTTATGAACATAAGTTGTCTCAGCTATATGACGATTCTGAATCCCTATGGCTTTCTTCTTTTTAAATCATTTAATGGACGAATTCAGACCAATAAAGCCAAACCCCACTAGCTGTGGACATGGATGTTTAGGCCTTGTTATGGCCTCAACAGCAAAAGTAGACTGTTTGACTTAGCAATAGAAACACAGGGCTGTTATACCCAGATGATGCCCATTACCATTCAGAATCACCATATAGCTGAGACACCTGATGTTCATAGGAGTCATTTGCATATATTTCATATGCTTCTAGTAGAAGAGGTTTGAGGGGTCACTTAGTGGAAATTCTAGCTTGGCTAGAATTTTTGTTAGCTTTTATTGATTGGTTGTTCTGTATGATCTTTTCACTCATTGTGTTAGTGTGTCTCTTCAGCTTTCAGTAAAATTTATCTAAGATTAAATTCATTTTCCGCGTACAGCAGATCTTCTCAAACATGTGATATCTATTCATTCAATACAGCTTATATACAACTTATATAAATAACTTCCAGTTAGCTGCATTCATTCTCAGACCATACAGAAGAGGGTGGGCTCCCCATACAGAAGGAGGGTGGGCAACCACCATCCCCAGGCCATCCCCAGCCAAAGATCTCATTAGCTGCTATCAGAAGATAGCTAATTGAGAGGATATGCATTAGTCATCAAAACTGAAGCACAAGTGATTTGCTACAGTTTAAAGTAAAGAACATGTTTTCTTCTTTGCTGCTTAAGCACTTAAGAAACATGGGCTTGCTGCTTCCTAAGGATGACTAGCCAGATCAGGGGAAAAATATATACATCTCTCTCTCTCTCTCTCTCTCTCTCTCTCCCTCTATATATATATATATATATATATATATATATATATATATATATATATATATATATATATATATATATATATATATGGGTCTACTTGAAAACACAGACATGCCAAGCTCTTCCCTGTTTATGCTCCTCACCTCAGGAACAATATATTTTATATATATATATATATATATATATATATATATATATATATATATATATATATATATATACATATATATATATATATATATATATATATATATTTTATATATATATATATATATATGGGTATACTTGAAAACACCACACGCCTAAACACTGACGATGAGAACACAGGTGACCGGATGATCGACAACTGAGATGACCGACAGTTTAGAAGCCCAACGCTGAGATCACAGACATGTTAAGGCAAGTGTGCGATAGTGACAGACTTTAGGGTTAGGGGCGGGTTAAGTGAGTTAGGGTTAGGGTACGGGTAAGGTAAGTGTGCAATATTGACAGACTTTCGGGTTAGGGGCGGGTTAAATGAGTTAGGGTTAGGGCTTGGGTTAGGTGAGTGTGCGATAGTGACGGACCTTAGGGTTAGGGTTTGGGTTAAGGTTAGTGCATAGATAGTTGTGTATGTAAGGTTTAGTGTAGGTTTGTAAGGTTTTTGGTGTGCTTGTGTTGTGTATGTGTTTTTTGGAAAAGGTATTTGTTTTGTTTTGTTGATTGTCGGGATTGTGATTTGTCGGGCATGTGAAGTTTTGAGGAGCATAAACAGGGAAGAGTTTGCTGCCATGCTTCTGAGGTAAGGAGTGCTAGCCCAGAGTAGGAATGAACAGACTTTTTATTTTGTGTTTGTAATTTATTGATGACTGCCAACATGGGAGGTGGCAAGGATGCTAGAAGAGCCAGCTATATCTCTTTCCCAGGGAATCATTCTTTCAAGAAACTGACATTTTCTTGCAGTATAAGCTGATCTGTACACTGAATTCAGCTAGTTCCAAGTTGGTTTTTCATTAAGCTCTCCTTATTTCTTGGGGAAAAATCTATAATCCCTCTCTATATTCTCCAAGCATAGCTACTATACTGTCCTATATATGGATATAGATATAGCTATAGATTTAGATATAGATACAGATACATGTATAGATATAAATATAGATAAAGGTATATATATATACATACATATATATATATATATATATATATATATATATATATATATATATATATATATATATATTCAGGTAAAGACAGATATTGATGGATAGATAGATATTCTGAAATGTTGAATAACTGTAAAACATACTTTGTTCTAGTAAAGTGTATTGCAGCACCTCTATGTTGTAATGTTTTCTCTTTCTGGACCAGCATAGCATTTGTAAGTCATAAATATGTCATATGACCTTCCTAGTTTATAGATGACCTTGTTTAACCTGATGTGGCATTTGGAATGGATACATAACAATTCAGTTGTACATTGCACTACTGATTACTTTATTTCTTTTACCTCACTGAAGTAAAATTGAATTAGTTTACAGTTAAGTGACTTTATTGTATGTGTAAGTTTCTAATATTTTACAAGTTCTAGATATATTATTATCTGAATTAGTCCCCTGTTCTCACTGTCTTATAAATGGACTATGCCTGTGAAGGCATACTAAACTGCTACACATGCATGAATCCTGTCATGAACTGAGGAAAGTAGGAAGGAAGGAGAGAATAAAATGAAGAAGGGAATGAAAGATGAATGATTAAAAAGGGGAAAATAAAGAAAAAAAAGAATGAAGAAAAGAAGGTAGAATGAACGATATAAGAAATCTAAGAAGAAATAGAAAAGAAGAAAGATAGCAAGAGGATAACAAAGAATAAAATTAAGAAAGAAAAATATAAAAAGCTCCAAATGCCCCATCCATTACACAAAAAAACTGTCATAAATTCTAATCTTGGTAAAGCCTCAACTACATGAAACAATCAGGACAAAATTTCAGGCAAATAAACCAAAAAGTGGACTTTTTTTTAAATCGGCAGTATTTTCCTGCATTCACAGATATAGTAACTTCACAGTTGCAAAAGCCCCCCTCCCCCAAAAAAAACAAAATAAAAGTGAATTACTGTGATTGTGTATGTCGAAGCTTCGAAGGCAGTGACTCTCTATATAAAACAGATTTTTGCTTCAGCAAAATATATTTGATATTATACAATGGTCATTAACATTCAAAAACATGCATGCTGATTGCTCAGCCCAACCAGCGTGCCCATTGGTAATCAAGCATATACCAATAGAAAAATGACCGGTCACCTGAACTTTCTTCTAGTAATATATAGTAAGGCTTTGCAGTTTTCTTGAGCTAAGAGGTTGACAGGTGCATATGGAGGGTAGAGAATATACAAGGAAAATTGGGTATGTTATGCAAAATTAAAGAAGCACACCCGGTTTTCTTTGTATTTTTGCCCTGTCTCTGTCATACCTCTAAACTGTTTGCATTTTATAGATTTAAAAAAAAAAAAAAAGCAAGTGAGAACTTCCTTTCTTTGCTGCTTGCTTTTCAAAGCACTGATGTACTGCATAAGAATGGGAGTGCAAGTCTCATATGCATGGGCAGTGCATCAACAAAGCGGCGTACAGAAACAATGTGGAAGAACACCACAGCACCCTTATATGAAGACATTATTTAAGAAACGTAAGTCATTTCTTTCTTGAATAATGTCATTGTATAATAGCAATAACCAACTCCTGAGTGTTTTATATTGAAGATTTACCCACAGTTGCTTTTGTTTAATCACATGGGCTTCATCCTCATGATTAAACCACACTAACTGTAGGTAAATGTTCAATATACCACACCCACTTGTTGGTTCTTGCTATAAAATAACACATTACCTGTTTAATATTTTTCCAAAGTTAGCAAAACTGCAGCTCATAATAATGATAATATGCTGTTCTGATTTTGATATTAGTTTCTGTTCATCTATCCATCTATCTATCTATCTATCTATCTATCTATCTATCTATCTATCTATCTACTGCATGGCATATGGGTTATGTCATCAGGCCAATGATTTGCATTTCAGTTTTATAAAAGGAAATGTAGGAAAGTCAATATATTTTTTTTCATAACAGAAGTCCTCAATATATATATATATATATAAATATATATATATATGTATGTGTGTGTGTGTGTGTGTGTGTGTGCGTGTGTGTGTGTGTGTGCGTGTGCGTGTGCGTGTGTGTGTGTGTGTGTGTGTGTGTGTGTGTGTGTGTGTGTATGTTTCCTTGTGTATAATTAATTGTATGGGAGATTTTGCTTGTAGGCAAGTGGATACATGTATGAGTGAGTAGAAGTATCTTGGAGTGTGGGTGCTTCTCTGTATGGAAATCTGACTATGTATATGCTCACACATATGTATGTGGGAGGGCATTTGTTAATGTGATACATGGACACCACAGAGAATACTACCAGGGTCAAGTCTGACAGTGTAGTTTTTGATTCAGAGACATAATGAGCCACTAATGATGAGGCTATACCTGTTTGTGAATCAGAATTTCTTAGCATCTCATTTGTTGGCCAATCCCCAATGGATAATTAATATGGGTGAGAGACTTATTCTGAATACTGCTGGGGATCCCTGTAGCCATGACTTAACTGTAATGAAATCCCCAAGGAAGGTTTGATTTCAAATTTATTAATATTGTGCTATGTATACAGTATTTCTATATTACAGATATGGAAATTCTTTTCTGACTTATAAGGTAAGAGTTTTATAGAGGAAACATTGTGCAATCAATTTCTTTATTGGAAAACTCCAACACAATAAATGTAAATATACAGTTTGGGAATTATTAAATAATTGCCATACTGTTCTATACTTCATATAAATAGAAAAAAATCTGAATACATATTCTGTAGACTCTTTGCTTGTTTTTATTAAAATAAAGCACAACATATTTTCTTTCTGCATAAAAACCATGGGGTTTTATTTGTAAAAACAAATACACAAAAAGTCACAGATCCTCTGTGTGTTTTGAAAAATAGCCCAGCAGGGATTTTGCCAGTGCCTCTTCTAAATTAATAGTCTGATCTGTGTAAAATCTTCATGACAGGCTGATGCATTATTCATGAAACATCGTGCCATCTGGGTATACAGTTCTCAGAGGGTGTGTAAAACCTGAAATTGACAATAACAGCAGAGAGGTTCTAGAACCATTTTGAAAGATGTTACTGCCAAATGTATAATGAAAGAAATAAGTTTTAACAATTTGTTCCGTTAGAATGCTCCAGTGTGTATGTATGGTATATATAGACGGATTTCTCCAAGAATATGGTGCTGAGCGTGGGAACACAGAAGACATTTCAAGCAACTAAGTGTATATTTGATGACTGTGGAAATATGTAATGCAATTAATTTTGCATATCGAAAAATTAATCATAAGATTAAATGTGTCAGCCTTTTTAAAGAAAACAAGATGTTACTGAAAGTAACATATAGAATATGGAAAAGCAGTACAGAGCCTCAGACATACACACACACACACACACATACACATACACACATGTACAGACACATTCACAAGAATACACACATGCATACACACAAAAATACCCACACAAATGGGTGCAAGCTCACACATTCACAGATACACACTGTGTGCATGTGTGTGTATGTGTGTGTCTGTGCATGTCTTTGTGTGTATGTGTTTACATACAGAAATACTTTCTTTAATTGTATATAATAGGATTAATTGGCAGAAATCATGTTAGGAAATGCTTGGTTATAAAATATTTAAAGGATTCTGCAACGTTCCCACATCAGAAATTATATAAAGTGCTGCCATTTTTGAACATAAGAAAACATTAAATATTCTTATTACTTTTTTCTGCTTGGATTTGCTTTTAAAATGGAGGGTGCTCATGATCTCACTAAAGGATGCAAACATTTTTATTTAAAACAATATGCAAATTCAACAATACTGATTATGACCACTTACCATAAAATGTATTTCTTTCCACTTACGCTCTCAGTCTTAAATAACTGTGTTCAAGAAGGGTAGCTTACAAGTGCAACATATAATTGAAATTAAACTCAAAATGTACTGTTTAGCATAAGGTAACTTAGGTCTGATAGGACATAATTCTGATATGAAGAGCCATTTAAAGCCATTAATCTCTTCTTCATTTGTAGATAGCTTCAGTAAAAGTCACACGTTTATGAAGTAAAGGACTAAGCAAGTGATGCAAATTAAACCATTTATGATCTGAATGAAGTGGTATTCTGTACCTAGCATCCCTGTCAAATCCCATTTCTCCACTTATTATGACATATTCCTATACTTTATTCATATCACAAATGTAGCCTGAAAATTTAATAAAAGTTATTCAGTAAGTAAAGAATTATGAGTTTAATAATACTATGAGTTTATTATTTATTTTTCTACTTTAAGAAATAGCATATATAAACCCGAGGATATGACTGAAATTAGTGTTTTGTTATCAGTGTGCTACTGCATTAAACAAACTAAATAAATAAAATTATATTATTTTCACCCAGTGTTCAGGTCTTAGGTAAACAAATTACTTCTGCGTCACCAATTGTTCAAGCTGTAGTCCAATATACTCGAGGCTTTAAATTCCTCAATCACATCTTTATCAGTAATAATACATTACTATAAGGCAGAATACAGTCAAATTTCTACTTTTCTCATAAACTAACACCTAGATTTGTTTACAGGGGATGTGAAATTCTATACATGCTCATTATAGACAGGGACTTAGTTTTAGCTATCTAGAGTAAGATCCAGGAGCTGGAAAGCTTTCAGAAAATAAGGAAAAGGCTTTAGTAGTTATTGCAAATCCACTTCAAGTTTCCTTCAGCAGTCACTGACACCATGTCTGCAGTACATTTTGTCAAAATGTCATCTCTTCATCATAGCACAGTCCATCCGTTATGTGCACTTTCTTCACTATTTCTGGCACGTATCCTGCTTAATTATTGTCAAAACCTATTAGTTGTGCCACTTATCAACAAGGTGCCATGGATAAATAAGTTCATAATGCTTCAGGCATCCCTGCAATTAATATATTAAATTACACTTACGTGAGTGACTGGCACATCTTTATATAGACTATTATTCACCGACCATACATTTAAAAAAAAAATCTTTATGTATATTTTCATATTTGATTAAAAATACATAATTTGTTTAAAAGCAACCCATCTAATTCCATATTCATCACAAAGCTTATATACCAATCCATTTCACTGTATGTCTTATTGCTTTATTTCCAGCAGTTTGCATATCTCTTTCTTTCTGTTTTTCTAATGACTTCATTATTGTTTGAAAACATGATACAAATAATTTGATTCATACAATTATACAGCTACTTTTCAAACCAGTTTTGAAAAGACAAGTATATATAATATGTACAATATGGATCTATGACATTTAGTCAAATGGCTATTCAGCGGATAGCCATTTGTCAGACACTTATTTAGCGAAGTCGCTGTTCATTGAACGGCAAATGTTAAGTAGGGCACACAAGCAGCTGGCCAACTGAGCAACTGCAAAAAAAAATAAATAAATAAATAAAATTTAAAACCTGTCAAGGTAGGGGGCTACTCCCCCCACCCCATCCCCCTAACTAAATATACCAACTCCAAGATCATACTACAGTGGGGAAAAGATTGAATTCCAGACAGTGGCCAAAATCTGGCTTGTCCTTGTTAAAATTTGTGGTTCAGTAAAAAGCATCTTCACTAAATAGATGAATAGCAATTTGACAAAATAATATAGAACCGTACAGCACATGTCAGAAACAATTACAGTAATGTAGTATAAAAAAGTTACACAAAAGGACTAGGAAGGTATACTGGAAAAGAAAATTAAGAACACTCTAATTATGATTCAACAGACAAATGAAATAGATAATTTTTCCACAAAACTATTAGATTCATTGCTTTACTCCAAAGGATAACAAAAGTAGAAGTGGAGAATAATCTTTATCTGTCGATGACAATTTCTTTGTCGATAACTTCACAGAAATGAGAGGGCAATTCATCAAAATCTGCTTTCCATCCAGTTTCTGGTAATAGTTTTCCTGACTATTGCACAGTTAAGAAATAACTAATGAGTGAGTGTAGGTAAATCCTCATATACCCATACCCATGCCTCAGTTATTGCTATTATACAAACATTATTTAAGAAAGAAATTAGTCATCTTTCTTAAACAATGTCTTTTATAAAGGCGCCATAGTGCTTTACCTCATTTATTGATGCACTGAGCATGCATATGTGACTTACATTCCCATGTTAGCACAGTACATCAGTGCTGCCCAATGGAAGCAATGGAGACAAAAAAATCTTTTTTTTTTTTTTTTTTTTTTTTTGGGAAATATAAAATTCAGACAGTTCAGAGTTATGACAGTGTGCTGAGATAGCATAGTAATAAAAGGGAAGTCATGTATTTTTCTGTTTTTTTAGTTTTGCAGAATATGTCTGCTTTTTCTTGTATTTGGTCTGCCCTCTGTACATAACTCTCAACCTCTTAGTTCAAGAAATATAGACAAATCTTTAAACACCAGGGACAAAGTCCCCAAAATAGGGACATATTGCAAACATTGGTCTTATAAACTTAGAAAGCTACTAGAATAACAATATATGTGTTATAGTACGTTGTCTAAAGGATATGAAGTCTGTAACTCAAATGCATGTAATTATTTATTGACTTCATTCTTCAGTGATTTGGCAAAAAAAACACAAATTTTATGAGGAACAGACCAAAAATATGAGGCAAAAATCTGGACAATCTGTGAAAATCTGGACAGTTGATAGGTATGCCTGTGTAGCATATATCAGTAGAAAAAAGTCTGGCTGCTCAATGGTACTTTAGTGACCAGACTTCTTTCCATTGTCCATGTCCCCTTCAATAAAACACATCACACCAAATAACATTTGATGCCCTTTATTAAAATTCCATAAACATAACTTCATTGATCAACTAATATTTCATTTATTAATCATGGCATAAACATCCGTATAACAGTTAACTTAGGGCAGCATGACCCCACTCACTCTGACCAAGTAGGCAGCATGCTTACCTCCACTTGTTTATTTTTACTTGACAAGCGGCATCCAACTGCTCACTTGAATTTCCTAACATCCATATACTCGTTAAATTAGGGCAGCATAACCCCACTCACACTGGCCAAGGAAGCAGCATGCTTACATCTGCTTGCTTACACCCTTGATTTCTCTCTCTCATTATCCATAACTCCCACTTTCCTGTTTATTACTATTGAATATGTAAGAATACTCTACACTCTCATATGTTGAACTTTCTTTATGAAATAACTTTAGTAGAATTTTGAATTTATGTATAATCCCTTATAATCTGCCATCAGTTTTTTTTAATACTTACATTAATTGTAATTGTTGTTCATTGCATTTGTATTTCCCTACTGTGACTTTAACAATGTTTAAGTATGTCTAATACCTACTGTAATCTATATGTCTGGAGCTTTTCTCCCCAGGACTCCATTGAAAACGGGTTCATTTTGGCCCAATGGACTATCCTGGTAAACCAACTGCAAATAAATAAAATAAATAAATTACTTTATGTAACAAGCAGAGTCTAACTGCTCACTTAAATTTCTCAACTCCTTGAAATAACCATCCAACCAAATAAGCAGCATCATCACCTCCACTTACTTATATCTGGCAAGCAGCATCCATCTGCTCACTTGCATTTCTCAACTCACTGAAATGAACCTTCAGCACCAGAGGGGGAACAGAAGAGGGACAAGTCTGGCCCTCTTCTCCGCCCACCAGCCTGACCAGGCTGTTCCCCTTCTTTCCTTCCAAAACTTCCAACAAACCCTCCAAAACAAACCGAACTACACCTAAAAGGTCAAATCAAAGTCATTTGGTGTACGACATACTCTCTGAACAAACTGGATCCCTATCATCAACCTCCTCACAACCTAACAACATTCACCAAAGCAACCAGTTATATAACTAGCTGACTTAACTGATAAGCCCTTCCCCAAAGCCAAAATAACCACAGTACACCACACAACACCTTTAGCTTGCAAACAGCTCCTTAAATCACCACCCTTCTGTTAACCTTCCAACCGTAACTCCAGAATTATTCCCACTTCACCACCTTGCAAATGTTCCACAAAGACTGTAAGGGGCTGCAATGCCACCTGCAGCCATACCAATATGAATAATTTCACATATTACCGTGACAAGCTTAAAAAGATAAAACAGGCTTTCAGTAACAAGAATTTACAGAAGGAATTCTGTAACTCTAAATCTTAATGATTTGACACTGGTTGCCAGAAACCAAAATGTTATAAAAAATGGCCCAAAATATAAGACCAAATTTTGGACACCCATGAAAAAACTGCACAGCAGCAGTAAACTACTTTCCCTGACTTTCCCATGGACTGGTTCCTGAAAACTCACCTATGATGCACAGCAATGAAGAACACCTGCAACATATCATACCTGAAGGGTAACAATAGTACGATAGCATGCTCCTGATTAAAGTGATGACTGCTTTGAAACACTTAACCCCTGCATAACCTTAAACACACCCAAAATTCACTACCTCCTAATGACAATCCTGGCTAGAACCCTAGCCACTGCATTCAGAACTAACTGTAACCCCCCCCCCCCCATGCTACCTATCCAGCTAGTAAAGAAGTAGACCCTGGTCTACTTCTGGAAAACTCCAAAAGCATACCTTGCTTAAGCCCTCTATCTCCCACATAAACAAAATACCCCATTCCCAAAATATCCTGAACACACAACCATGGCTACAATGCTTCCTAAAAACCAGATCTACAAAATTCACTCAAGCATAAATGAAACAGTTCTTGTGGTACTCCCTCTGAACCCTAACCTAGTATGTAACATTACCAATACCTACTTGAGGGAGAGATTTGTCACCCCACAAATGCCAAGCATTATGATCAAATCCAGCTTTCTATCACCAGACCACATCATGGGCCATCTACCAACACTGTAAACTGGATGGGCAAGTGTAAATGCCCACAACAGGTCCACCCAACTCTGACATGCCTAACTGAGTACTTACGAAAGTAGAATTACCTGAAACTTCATTACACACCACTCCAGTGGCCAGAAAATTTCCATTGCATCTGCATCTATCACTTTCCAAGATCACTTCCTTTGGGCCTCCCACTGATGCCCACTCTGTACTCTCCATCTGTGACCTCATTAAGCACCACTCCAGCAGCTGAAAAATTCCATCACATCTAATCTGCAAACAAAAAGGCAACTGTAAGTTCTGTGCACTCACAACCAAAACTTTTTAACTGCAGACGCTTGCAGGGATTCACCTTGCTCAACTGCACAGTCTCTACTCCACCCCACATCCTCTGTTACCAAGAACCCAGAACCACTTTTTTCCTAGCAAAACCTTTTCCACCTGTGACAGAACATAACCCAGCAAACAGCTTTATGACCCAGACAGCAGTAACTGCAGTGATAGGAATACCTGAATGACCTTGTGACTTCCGTCCAAAATTCCAAAATGCACCGTATGAGTCAATTTAACTTAATGCTTCGCCCCTCCTACAAAATAGTCTTAGGAACCTTTCTGTAACAAGTACTACACAGAAAACCCTGCACACTAACTTACCCAAAATAACATACTAAACAAAAGTACCTAATCCTGTGGTAGAAACAAAAACTTTGACAGTATCTCATGGTCTGCTTTACTCTACAAATGCTGTAACCACAACATTAACTCAGCAATAACATTATGGTGCTTAAAACAGGTAAATCACCTCTTGCAGGAGTGCTCCATCCATCCCCAAGTTCACCAATTCAGCCCCTTAATCCCTAAGCTTATATCCATATAATAACTATCATAAAACAGTTAATATCTATTTACCTTTACTAAACAGAGATTAAATATTAATGCAGTTGGAGTTTACCACTGTGTAAGTTTAAGACAAAATCTTTTAAAAACTTTGTACATAGCATGGTTTTCAAAATATTAATGCGAATATGAACAAGCAATATCTGATGCCTAGAAGCATTGCTAGGAGTCAACTGCAGATGTCCCTGGTGGCGTCATTTGGATGTAATGAGTTAACTGCTATGCACCTCTTAAAGCTTCTTTGGAGCCACTAGTAAGTGTTCAACCTTCTGCCCATCTGTTCCAGATTATAATTATGAGATTCCTCATCTTGAAATGAAAGAAGAAAGAATCGGGGTAAAGAAAAATTTTAACCACTCCATACTTCTGATAATTCAGCAAGTTATGGCACCTGTAACAGTGTCTGTGTTAAAGGAGAATACTTTACCAACCTTACCCCCATGACATTACCCTTACAGAGTCAACATGGGAAAGTGTTGTGCTTAGAAAGCAGTTGGAAAATGTAGAAGCACTCCATCCCTTTCATAGGTTTACCACTATTATGCTCTACCATATGAACTCTGTGACCCCCTCCTCAAATTAAATATGAAAAGGGGGGGTACTTGTGCTTACAAAGTGGTGAGAAAATGAAGAAGTGCTCCATCCCTAATTAAATATGGAAGTCTTACTTTTCGTCTATACGGCAAATGCAATATCACTAAACCCACTCCTCTTCTCCTCTTACCTCCTGCTTTAAACAACTGTCCAGTCTGGGATTCCAAAGCAAAGTCCAAATAGTAAAATCAGCAATAAAGTGCATGAGAGCCACTCTTAGAGCAAGAGATCTAGACAAAGTCATAAATAAGAGTGGGGCAAAGGCCCAAACTATTTTTTTTAATACATCTCTTACATAGTTTTTAACTAAATGGCATAGCCTGTCTCCTCCCCTCAAAGCATGTGGAGGAAGAGGTAGGCCACATGGTGCTACATGAGGCCTCCTCAACTTAACATGTTACAGTACCTTGGTATTCAACACATATCTTGAAATGCTACAATGAGCCCCTACTAGACAGCCCAAGCATTTCAGCCGCTAAGTGTTAGAATAACTGCAGCTCCCCAACCCTTCATATACTGCTTGAATCCCCCCGCCCTAAACTACTGACATTAAATGAAAACATCTCAAATTACTTTACCCAGTTCCATCATGAAATTATACCTTAAACATGTACCAAATAGCTACTTGCAATTTTAATGGCAAGCAGTTTGATACTACAACCCCCCCCCCCCACTACTAACAAATGAAGCCTGTCAATGGTGTAGCTGCAGCTGAGCATGCACAGCTCACAAATGACTATGGAATCTACCATCCTGCAACCATGATCTCCCCACCACAGACCAGCACAAGGGCTAATGGCCTAAAGCATTTACACCACCATACCTCTCAACTTCTTACAAGAAATCTACAACAGCCCAAAACAAGGACAATCTTAGATATAGCTCTTACAAACTTAGAAAGTTAACAAAGTTACAGGTTTGTCATTAGCATGAATCTGAAAATGCCTGACATTTTTTTTACTTCACTCCTCAAAAGTTTCCCCACAGTTTTCCACTACCACAATTTTGTGAGGACGGACCAAAATAATAGGCAAAACCCAGGCACTCTGCATAAATCTGAACAGTTGAGAGGAATGCACCACCACCAACATACCTTACAAGCCATAAAATATTCTCCTTTCAGCTGTAAGCATTGCACCCTTTACAGAGAAAAGCTGAAGTCTGGATGCCTTTTTCCCCAAAAGTTCTTTCTCTTCATCCTGTCACTCCGCACACATGGTACACCACCCATGCAATTTCCTTTACTGGTCAAGTACAATTTTAACAAATGTGCTGCTTTTGAACAGGACCAGACAACTACAAATTCCCCCCAACAAAGGCCCATACCTCTCAACCTCATAGGGCAGGAATTGTGGATAAGCCTTTCTCAATGGGGGAAACAAAGCCCAAAATAGGGACAGCTTTCAAACATAGCTCTCTAAAAAGAAAAAAAAAAGTTGCTAGAACAGGATTTGTATTAGCATGGATCTCCTGAAGAACATGAAGTCTGAAACACAAGGCATGTCTTTATTTAGTGACTATAATCCTTAGATCATACCAAGGAGATAATAAAAAATAAATAAATAAATAAATAATTTTGGACGAATGCAGGAGGGATAAAAGTGACAGCAACACAAATGAAGGTCATAAGCCTAAAAAATTTGTAAATGGTAGCAGGAATACTGCAATTCTCACCGGCCAAAAAAAGTATAAACCACAAGCCTACCTTCTCAAATAATGTATTTATTCAGTAACTGAATAAGTAAAAAAGCACCCGATGACATCACACCAAAGGATCCCGCAAACGAGCTCAGCTCCTTTCTGAGAGCAAGAAGAAAGGTTCTGATAAGTACCTGCAAATAACTGAAAAAGAAAAAAACAAATTCCCACTAAGTCAAAATGGTGCTTAATGATCAACACCCCTCCTCTGCATACTAGATTTTCTTACTAGAGAAATATATATTTCCATTGTACAAGAAAGACCTGCACTACTAAAATCTTCATGGAAATGCATATATGGTGTCATTGTATTTAAAATGCTGTTGGTAATGTACAGCGCTTACCTTTCTACCATGCCATGAAGTACATGAGGGCTGGACAATTTTTCAACACATCTCAAACTGGTCTGTATTAGAACATTGAAGTTTCAAAACTTCGAATGTTCTAATATCGACCCCTATTCAGCGAAAGGTGAAAACATCGAACATAGAAAACAGCAAATTTTTTCCTAGGGAAAAAAGCTGTTCCAAAACACATACACACAACACAAGCACACCAAATAAACAGCAATCCACACACATACACCTAAAATCTTACACCTAACCCTACACTAAACTATACACACACCACTAACTATCCACTTATCTTAACCCAAACCCTAACCCTAAGGTCCGTTACTATCGCACACTTACCTCACCCCCGCCCTAACCCTAACTCACCTACACAGCCCTAACCCTCACGTCCACACAATCGCACACTTACCTGACCTGTGCTCTAACCCTAACTCACCTAACCCACTCTAACCCTCACATCCACACAATCGCACACATACCTAACCCGAGCCCTAACCCCAACTCACCTAACCCACCCTAACCCTCACGTCCACACAATCGCACACATACCTAACCCGCACCCTAACTAACCTAACCCGCACTCAATTGCACACTTACCTGAACCCAACCTGTAACTTTCCACCACAGCACTGAAAATACTGAAGCAACAGAAACGGACAACCAAATTATTTCCCTAGGAAAAAATTTGTTTTTTTGTTGCTTCGATATTTTCAGCTTTTACTAAATAGGGGTCGATATTAGAACATTCGAAGTTTTGAAACTTCAATGTTTTAATATAGACCCTCTGGAATGATACTGGCTGAAAGTTTTCTAAAAGTAAAGTTTCAAAATCTGGCTTTGTGTAACAGTATGCCCATTTCAACAGTAGCTGTCTGCAGCTACTATTGCTGACAATAAAGAAAAGAAGGTTAACACTTCCCACTGCTGCTACCTTATTCCTGAGGTAGGATGAGTGCCTCCAAATGAATGAAATTATACCCATTTGAGTAGAAGGTTGCAAGGTCAAGCTTACATTACGTATCAAGCAGTATCCAACTGCTCACTTGCATTTCCCAGCTCATTAAAATGAACCTTCAACACCAGAGGAGGAAATGAAGAGGGACAAGCCTGACTCTCTTTTCTGCCCCTCCCAAAACATACCCGCTATCACCAAGCTCCAAACTAAAGGGGGGGGGGGCTGGTAGCAAGTTCATACAAAAATGTGATATCTTACCCAGTTACACTCTCACAAAACTTATTCAGCCTCTCCCTACACTTACCACACTTCCTCCCATTCATCCTACTTCCTATTTAACCCTTTAGTCCCCCCCCCCATCTAGCTTCTTCCATTACCCTCTTAAAACTCATTACTATTTCAATCTAAACTCCCATCTGAAGATGTCCCTGGACAAATCGGTCTGTTGCCAAACCTCATTTATTGCATGCTCAATTTACAATAGGCACAATTGTTGGTCTGTCCAATCAGCAAGCATGTTTTTGATTAGCAATGACCCCTCATTTTATAACAGTGTGTAACAAATAATAATCTTTTTAAGGAGAAGTCTGAAGAAAAATTATATAGTACCAAAATAGATACAGATTGCATATTTCTGACTACTTTCACCCTTATAGAGGTGAGCTCTGTTCTTTTAAAGCTCTTACCATAAGTCAGATTGACTTATTATTATCCTATCATAAATATACATTTTCTTTCATGCTTACAATTCTATGTGATATCTCAGGTTTGTTTAACAGGAAAGGTATACATTTCTTTGTTATCTTTACTGCCATTTTCCTTACGTACTATTAAATCAGCACTTCCTCATTATCCTTCTCAAACTCGGTCCTAAGGGAAAAAAAGATACATTCTGGCATCAGTCTATATCTGCTATCCCACAACTTAAATTTATTATTTTCCTCTGAGCAATTAACAAGACCTTATTCACAACAATTTTAGTATTATCCTACTATTCTAGTTGGGAAGAGATATTCCATCTCCCTTGAAACCAAAATAGAATATTCCATTTTCCACCTCATCTTCACCTTTCAGTCCTCAAAGATAAGTGACAGTGCCATTAGTATATACTCAGTTTCAACACCCCCTTATTCCAGTTGCATTAACTTCATCTTAGCAGAATATTTAATAGCGAAGCCAGAGATGTACCTATCTCCATCCATGACTGGCATTATAATTTCTACTTAAGGGATAGGTATTATGTAGTACCTTTACTGGAACCTTTTGAAGCCATTAAAGGCCATTTTATACAGAGAGGGATTGCCAAGTATCTGTCTCATTCCAAACATAATTAGTATGTGTTTCTTCCATATCACTGAATCCCTCTTGATTATGGGCATCTTGAATCTTTAATATAATAATTATGAAAGTTTTTCAATAACTTTCTCTTAACAAACCCAAAGCCTGAAATAGGCCTTCAAAGAGTTTACCAACTTTCAAAGAAGAATCGTAAGCTCTATTTTCTAGCCAATTATGTGGACCCTTCTTACATTTAGGTGGTCTCAAATTTTCTTATTCAAGGTGGTAAGGCATTCCACTGCAAACCTGCCCATTTATCAAAAGATTTGTTTGATAATGTAGATCATGACATTTTAACATGCACAAGCATGTTTTTGCTACTGTCACAGAGAATTATTCTTTAAAATTAATCCCAGTGATTGGCCCAAACATATTATTATGCATACATTTAAAAATCAAAAATAGGATCATCCTTTACAAGTCTATAGTTTATGTTGAACAAGGAATGTTTCCCTATTCATTTAACTCAATTTGTCTGGTAAAACATCTTGCTAAATTTTCTAATCTGATAAAAAGAGAATGATTGCAAGTACAGACTAAATCATTACATTTGTTTATTTATTATTTATTTTATTTTACATTTGTTGACCGGGCTAGTCTAACTGGATATATGTTTGTTTTCAGTAGAGGCCCGGGGAGATAAGCTCCAAGACAGACATGAACAGACAAGATCAAAAATGTTACAAAAAACAGACATAGATGAAATACTTCTACACATTTCATAAAAACTGTTTACAATATTTAGAGCTAATTATTTACATATACTAGTAGATAATACAGCTTCACATTTCTGCGTATGTACTGTCATGTTGCACTAAAGCACAGTAATTAGAAGTGTGAGTGGAGTTAGTAAAGATACTAGAAGCAGTAATGATTGTTTAGTCAGGGTTACTACAAGGACAAAGCCAGTGTGTTTTCAGGAAGATTTTAATTTTTTTGTTTAAAGAGTGATAAGTAAGTTCACTAGGTAGAAGGTTTCACTTTTTCCCAACTGTATGTGAGAACAGAGAGTCTCCTGCTAAGTTGTTAGCTTTATTGATGTTAATTAGTAGTTTATTTGATGAATGCAAGACGTTAAAATTTCTATAAGGGGTTATGAGGTCTAGAAGTATTGGAGAATTGTTAGGTTGGTAAAGGATCTTATGGGCAGTAGTAAGTTGGTTGATTTGAAGCTGATTTTTTAGTTCAAGCCACCTGAGCTGTTTGAGATTATGACAGTGATGGGTTCTGAAAGGTTTACCAGTGGAAAATCTGGCTATGCTGTTATAGGCGGTAGCTAGTTTGAGAAGATTATTTTTGGAAAGGTTGGTATATATTGGTGAGGCGTAGAGAAGAGTAGAGATTAGATGGGAGTGGGCAATGGTAGTTCTTGCTGTTGGTGTTAAGAATGGTTTAATTTTATACAGAGAGCCCATTTTTCTGTTAACTGATTTTATAATGTTGTTAATATGGGTATCAAAGTTAAGGTTGTTGTCTATTGTAATCCCTAGGAGTTTGGTAGTAGAGTCTGGTGATATGAGGGTGCCATTATTAGATATTACTGAGAAATCTATTGGTGTTGGCCTGCGAGTAGAAGTAAAGAGCAGGAGTTTAGTTTTTTTGGGATTCAAAAGAAGGCACTGCTTCGTAAACCATGTCTCAACTATGTTAAATACCTTCTGGGTTTGGGATTGCAGTTCAGATGCAGATTTGGCTGTACAGATTAATGTCAAATCATCTGCATATTGAATATAAGTTGCATTGGGAATAGCTAAGTAGAGATCATTAATGAAAATTGAAAATAAGAGAGGACCTAGAATGGAGCCCTGGGATACACCCAGTGTGACTGGCAGGTGAGATGATAGTTTATTGTCCCAGAGCACTGCCTGTTGCCTGTTGCTCAGGTAGGAAGTGAACCATTTTACAGACAGAGAATCTAGGGAAACTGATTTGAGAAGATAAATAAGCAATGAGTGGTTTACCATATCAAAATTTACCATATCAAAAGCCTTTGAAAGATTAATGAAAAGAGCTGAAGAGAGTTTGTTGTTATTGCAGAATCTATTAATGGTGTCAGTAAAGAATAAGAGGGCAGTAGTTGTATTATGATATGGCCTAAAGCCATGTTGTCATTTGACTAGTATGTTGTGTTGAGTGAGATGGCCTATGAGTTGATGATGAATGCATTTTTTCCATTATTTTTGCTAGGGGGGATAGAAGGGCTATGGTCCGATAGTTTGAATAGTCATTGGAGTTACCACCTTTGTGTAGTGGGATTATGTGTGATATTTTCCAGATGGCAGGGATGGAACCTTCCTTAATGGTTCTATTTATAAGGATGACAATAGGATAAGCTACTGCTTTAGCTGCTTTTTGCAGATATTCAGAAGGAATCTGGTCAGCGGAAGGGGTACAAGGCTTATGTTTAGCTAGGAGTTTGAAAATGAAATTAGTAGAGATGGGTTGTAGTAGGAAGGTAGAAAGTGTGCTAGTTATAGAGGTTTGTAGGCTGGAAGTGTCAGGGGGTAGCTGACTGGCTAGAGAATAGATGGTTTCTGTTTTATGTTTGGGTGCATGCTGGTCTAGGATAGTTAAAAATTTAAAGTTAAAGTATTGGACAGCCTCTTCTAATGGGAGAGTTTTTAGATTAGTCCAATCACAGGCACTAAGTATGCTTTGGAATAGAGTTTGGTTAAATTTTTTGTGGGAACGTATAGTCCTTCATGCTGTTGAGTGAGAGATATCTATTCTTTGCCTGATTATATAGGTCAAGCAGTGGTCACTTATATTGTTAGGGAAAATACCTACTCTATACGTTTGGTAATGATTATTAATGAGTATCCAATCTAAGGTGCTCTCTTTTTGGTTTGGTTTGTTAATTCTGGTTGGGGAGGTGATGGTCTGAGAGAAGCCATGAAGGTTAATGTGTGAAGTGGGATGCTCAGTATTGATACATTTCTAGTCAATATTGACATCACCAAGGATTATAGTTTCTTGTGGGAAAGTTGCTGAGACCCAGCTAAGAATATCTTCCAAGGAGTTAATGTTATTTCCAGGTGGTAGATAGATACATATGATATTTATGGATTTACTAGAATTTAGCTGAATCTTTGAAATGAGGATTTCTGCATTACTATCTTTAGGTGGGTTATAGGGTGAGGTGGTAACTTGTAGCCCATCCTTGAAAAGAATAGCTACTCCCCCTCCTTTTTTTGTTTTTACGATTGTGTCTCAATATATTATATCCTGGTGGGATAATTTCATTATCTTGAGTTTGGGACTTTAACCAAGTCTCTGTGAGGCATAAAACATCAAAAGAGTATATGTGTAAGAGAGAATGGAGATGAGGAACTTTATTATTGATGCTTTGGATATTGAGATGTGCTATTAAGAGTGAGTTGGGGAGTTTATTAGAGCTGAGTGTGATAGCGGGATTGGTGATAGGAAGATCAGAAGGTAAGACGTTGGCTGGGCCTGGATTAGGATGGATGTCACCATTTTGTAAGGAATGCATTTTTAGAATGTTTAATTTGTAATGTAGATTACTTAGTAAAAACTGAGCTTTCTTGGTTGTGGGATTATAGTATTTGATGTGGGACAGCCTGTGGAACTTTGCAAGTATGTAAGTAGGTGCAGCTATTATATTTATGTTATTGTGAGAGATAGTGAGGGTTTGTGTAAATGTTTGTTTAGGTGGGTAGTGGAACTGGGGGTAGTATAGGTGTTCAAAGGAGGTTAATTGGTAGGCTGAGGTTATAATAGATACTATTGTGGTAGTGAGTAGTACTTTAGTTAGTGTTGAAGTAGTTGTGGAAGGTATGGTGAATACAATTGTTAAAAGGCACTATCTAGTGGTAGGTAGGAGGGCCTAAGGAGATACAATACTAGGTAGCTAGAGCTGTGATTGGTTAAGTGGAGTAAGGGGTGTGGTATTGCTTATGCAGGGTGGTGGGATTATCTGATTCACTGAATGTAGCAAAAGGTGTGGCGAAGATGTATATGTTTAGGGCCTCTGGGGGTGGGTGAGATTTGGGGGTAGGGTAGGGGAACGGGAGTGAGCCCGCAGGGTGAACAGAGCGGGATGACCCAGCCAGCAAGAAAGTGAAACACCAAATAGAACCAATCAGTAAATCATACTGGGACAGTTCTTTTCAGGTGAGTTTTAGCTTAACTGGCAGAAATCAAACATTGGTAAGTGGGACAACAAAATAGTCACTTTGTTGCGAGTGACTTCTGCTCCCGTAATGCTCAGGGAGGTTATGCTGTTCTTGTATGGCAGAAAGGGTGGACTGTTACCTGTCTAAAATATGTTATCAGCCGTATCAAAACCTTAGCTGTGAGCCAGAAACCATGTTTGGTACTCTACTGCCATCTAGTGGCATATGCAGGTAATGCCAGTTAAGGTAACTGAACAGGCTTATAAGTTACATAGATAAGCCAATAAATGTGGGTGGGGGTTAATGGCCTCAGGGTATATTCGTGAGTGTGCTGGCACTACTGATGCATAAGTAGCAATCACTTATTTTAAACAGCAAAGTAGTCAACATTAAAAACTTTCTTGGTCTTTCTTGGCCTAATTACATATTTATTGACTGGAAACAAAACCCTTACACCCATGCTATATATTGTCCATAAGATGCTTTTCAGGTCATAGTAGCACTTCCTAATCACTTCCAATAAGTTTATACCAAAACATAACTCAATCTTAATCTTAATACCAGTGTATCCTATATAGTCTATTTCTTCTAAGATTGATTTTTTTTTAAGAATATGGGTGACTTGGGCTCAAGATTCAAAATGAATACCTTTTTATTTATTTGCATTAAACTTCATTGTACAAGACTTTGATCAGACATCCAAACTGGTCAGATAATACTGAATGTTGCACTGGTCTGAAACATTTGTGACTACATTTCAAATTTTTGAGTTATCAGCAAATTCACTTATCCAAATCTCTCTCTCGATAATGGAAGACTGGACATGAAGATGGTAAACACGATAAGATGTAATACAGGCCAATAGCAACCCTGAGATGATTCATCCGAGGTAATGGTTCCAGTTTTAATGCAACATTTTCTCACTCTCAACCAATTTCTAGTACACCTGCCAACACATATATATATTTTTTTTCTCATTCATTAACCTAAAAATCTATGTGTTACTGTGTCAAAGACCTACGCCAGGTCTTTGTGGATTGCATCCAGAGCAAGAGTATCTAGTGCTTCCCATACAAAATGGTTAAATTAAGTTAGTTAGAAATGAGTAAATCACAGTAAAACCATGTTAGCTTTATAAATACTGAAATTTAGTGTCAAAATTAAATCACTTAGTACAATCTGAAAACCTTTCCCAAGGATACACATTAGACGCATTGGTCTAAAGTTGTATACAAAAGCCTCATCAACCCTTTTTAAGAACAGGAAAAGCAATCACCAGATTTCAGGAACAAAACCAGATTCTACAGATTCCTGCAAAAGAAAAAACATAGAGTAAGATGCTTGATAACATTAATAAAAAAAATAGCTGTTTACTCTATCAGACCCAGCTGTATTCACATTAATATCTTTTACTGTTGTGTGAAGCACATTACTAGTAATCAGTAGACATAAGTCTAAGAATTGAAGGCGACATCAGGGTAATAACCCTCTCTTCCTTGGAATTAATACATCTGCCTATAAAGACTTTTTTAAAAAATTCAGGGAATGTTAAAGGGCTGTCATTTACTTTAATATAGCAAGATGACTATTTTTCTATATTGTCTCAAATATTTATAAAATTAATTCTTGTTGTTGACAGTATATGCATCCAGTTTGTCTCATATGTACATGTAACTGAACAAATACATTCCTGAAATTCGCTGCAGCTTTCTGATATTTGCCCTTTTACATTAAATTAGGCTTTTTTTAAAACACTTGCCAGGACTAATTCTTCCTTTTCCTTGTCTTATAAGGCCATTTTATCCACCATAAACAATTGTAGTTAACAGCTTCATTAGGAACTGTAGAGGTACAGTACTTTCTCATCTCACTAATAAATTGATAAAAACTCCCAAGAGTCAGCAACTTTCTCTGGCTTCATAATTTCCTTCCATTTAATATTTTACCATTTCTCATAGGTTCAGTAAGAATTGGCATTTAACTGTGTCTTACTAGCCCAATCAGCTCTCAAAATTCACCAGTGAGCCTAGAGGTAGAACTCCAAACAATGTTTAAACCATTAAGGTTTCCTGCAGTTATATCAAACATATTCATAATGTAAGTAGGTAGGGCTCTTCTGAATCCCTGTAGTTCTTCTTTGCCATAATTTGCTGGCCTACGGAATACCCTAATCTTCTGTACCATTGTTTCAAAGAAGTACTAACACCCTTGCCATATTGGTATAAACTGATACACCCCCTTCTTAATATAGCTATATTTATGTTATCCCGTTGAGATAAAACTGTGAAGATAACTCAGTCAAATCCACTGGAAAACTTTGACCATGTATCCTTTTTTTTTTAGTGCTATTATAACTGGCTATGATATAGCATTGTAAGTTAAGTATGATAGATGCAATATAGTAATATATTTTACTGCTGATATTAAAAAGTCAGTTTCATGTGGTTCTAACCTCATCATGAGGTGCATTTGAAAATGATTGCATTTCTTCATTGGAACAAATGTAAGAAACCTATTATGATACTGTGAAATGCTGAATAAAGACACCAAACAGACACTAAAACCAAAAAAATCTAATATAGTACCTCAGAAAGGGAAAAACAGTGCTCTCGGTTTTAAAGTCCAAAGTTTAATATAAAACAATCCAGCACATAAATGCTTTATACACACTGCATTTTCATCCCTATTACACATGTTTCCTCTAGAAACCTATTAAGATATGGAGGGTCACATTTGCACACCTTGGGTGCAAAAATTTCATAAACAATTTTTGGAGGCCAATAGGGAAATTGTATTCTTTTAAAAAGAAATAAAATAAAATCTGTGAAGAGGGTATATACAATGTGACTTAAAAAATCAAAATATACCCTATATATAGCAAAAGCAAATTTTGTGAATCAATTACGTGAGCCAACAAACCACATGATTTTTTCCGATGTTAAATGGGTGAGTAAGAAAATATTTTAGCAGTATTAATTCAAAATCAAATGAAAACACTATACTAAATGAAGGTCCAGAATTATCAAACATATTTGTTAACTATTTTACTAGCATAAGCTTATCTGTAGTAGCTAGAAAAGTGAACTTTTGTATTATTGCTAAATCTCTGAATAGCACTTCTGTTTTTATTAAGGACATAGCCGGAAAGTCTTTAATCAGAATAAGTGAAGACAGCAGTCCAGTCCCAGACAATATAGCAGAGTGTTTCCTGACTAATGTGGTGGAATGTATTTTACATTAACTTCCTTATTAACCAGTTTCCCTCTCTCTCTCTCTCTCTCTCTCTCTCTCTCTCTCTCTCTCTCTGAATAATATGTGCTGGAGAAATGAAATTGCAAGCATTTTACCAATTCATAGGGGAGGAATAATTAACTTTAGACCTGTTAGTCTAACATCAGTTATAAATAAAGCATTTGACAGATGCATACTTACAATCTTGGTGGCTGATGGTAAAAATGGGTCATTGTGGGATCTTACTTAAATATATTTATCAGAAATACAATCAACTGTATCAGTTTCATGGACTTTTGTGACCCTGTCATTTATATGAATGTTTCTAAAGCCTTTGACAGTATACCCCAACTATAAGAGGCACCTGATAAATCCATATAAAATTAACTGGGTAGTTACATGACTCAGCAATAAGAAACAAAGTGTAAAGATTCTGACTTGGCACACGTTGCATTTGCCATTTGGTGTACCTCAAGTGTTTGTGTCTGGGACTATTTTATTCAAGTAGGTTTTTCACTAATTCCATCATGTAATACTTGCTGGATATCAAAATATGCTGATGATGTCAAAACAGGAGTTTCACTTTCTGGTAAAAGAGATACAGCACTTCCAAAACTGAAACAATTGCAGGTAATTCTGTTTTTGAGACTCCCAGTTTGTTTACAGTTTCCATCTTTTAACTGTTACAGTGATAAAAAGCTTGATCTTGTGACTAAGGTGAAGGGTCTATATTAGAAGCATGAACGGTCAGAATGTTGACAAACTCTTGATCTACACGTATGTGTCGAATGACCATTTCAGGAAATGGCCACATCATCGATTTATTTCCAAGGGAATGAAATCAGTTGGTCGTTGTGTTAAATTTGCCCTTTTCCCCTCTGTAGTGAGATCTTGGTGTTAGTATAGTTAGGGGGGTGTGAAGGGCACAGCCCTCCACATTGGGGGATTTGGGGGGGGCAAAGGCCCCACTTTATAGTGTGTGTTATATTGTGTTTTTCATTTTTGGCCTATCGATTTCTTTCCCTTGGAGAGAAATCGATGATGTAGCCATCCGCTGTAATGGTTGTTCGACACATACGTGTCAATCAACAGGTCATCGACATTCCAACCATTTGTGATTCTAATATAAACCCAAGGTGAATGTGTTGACTGTGAAACTAAACAATCAGATGACAGTCAAGGTCCAGGTGTTGTAGTGGTAAAACCGTAATGTTTCCATCTTGTAAACATGTCCAGGATCAAGCACCTTATATCTCAACAGGATCCTTGGATAGTTTTTCATGCACTGGATTCAACCCATCACAGCTGATTACTGGCCTTTACTTGTGATTTTTTTACACTAAGATCAGCTATCTTTAGCTAAAGCAAAGGGTTGAAGCCAAGCTATGTAGTGGTATATTGCATTATTAGCATATTATGCTGGTATTGAAGAGTGCATTAAATTCCAATCTGTTATCATATAATCTTTAAAACATACTTACTGGTATAACTTTGTCTGCATGAACCATTTCCCTGAGGGAACCTATATCATCATACTGCATACTTCATAGCTGCCAACATCTTTTACCACAGTGACTGCCAATTTATTTACTTTGGTTTCCGCAAGGTGGGATTTGGTGATCACTTTATGGACCATTCTCAGTACATCTTCTAATGTCTCTTGCTCATGATTAATTTTTTGGTTGAAGTATTGTCATTTATTGATATTTATGTACTCTCTGCAATCCTATGTACTTTTTAATACATATATTTTATTTCTTTGATGAACTCAGGCTTTTTTACTTTGTGGTTTTATCATATTACTGCTAGTGTTTTGTCTTTAAAGCACTGTAATAAAATTGAAATTGGTATTGAATGTGAACATATTTTCTTTCTAAAGATAATAAAACATATTTATCATAACCAAGATTAAATTCATGTTTCTGGTGCCAATACATAACACTGAGTAAACTTTACCTTACACAGATCCCAGTAAATAAGTAGTCATAAAACCATTATAAACAACAGATAAAAGAATTTGAGACCTTGCGGCATAATTGATTCTATGAACTAAAGTCTGAGGCCAAGTTTGCAGTCAGTTTCATTGTACTGACTTTTTTGTCATCAAATTAGCTAAGTTCGCATTTGAGTTTTAATAACATTATGTGGGCGATATTGCTTTAGATTAGTTGTATAATACACCATCTGCATGTTCTTCTAAAATAGACTGGTCTAAGCTAAAACTGAGGATTGAATGCGTACAGCACTATTACACATTGCTGCACAATTATATATGCATGATATTATGTTATGCTCTATGAAGACAATAAGTGCAATGCTGGTCTGTCATGTAGATTTCTTATTATTAAGACTCAAAAAACACAAATGAAAAATAAAAACAGATGCACACATATCACTGCAAAAACAAACAGCCTGTCTTATTGAAACACTGTGATCAAAGACTGTGTGTTACCCTCCTTCTCTTTTAAAATAGGAGTGAATAAATGACTCCTTCTTCCTAAAACTTCACTTAAAGAACTGTCAATAAAAGTATCAGGATACCCCCTTTTGAGAAACATACTTTTAAGATTTTTACACTCTTCTAAAAAATCTATAAACAGTGTAATCATGTGAGCAGCTCTGACAAATTGTTATTTCAGAACTGCATTTTTTTGGATGGTGTATGTGAGCTAGTGATATAGGTTCATAGGTTCATAGGTTTATACTAGGCTATCTGCACTAAGGCATTTATAAGCCTAGCCCAAAGTTTTGTGGCTTACGCCACCCCTTATGTTAAAAAATATTGTGCCCATTAGTTTGTTTTGCCTCTGTCAGCAGTGACACAGAGATGATTCCCGGGGTAAACCTACGATCTCCCATCCACCGGTCAAGATTTCTCTTGAACAGAGCCAGCGAGGTGCTCTGCCTCACATGGACCGGGATTTTATTCCACAGCATAGGGAGTCTCTGAGTGACAAATCTATCCCTCCAGCATGTCTTATTTATATCCGTGCTAAGGTTTAAGTCGCTTGCTCTAGTGGATCTGGTAGATTTGGATTTTTGAGGTGGAGCATGTCCATTAATTCCGGGTTGGACATGGCCTTGTATGTCAGGCACAGGTCACCTCTGAGCAGACGGTATGCGACTGAATAGAGCTGGAGTTTCTTCAGTCTGGCAGCATATGACAGATTTTGGAATCCCTTTATCCTTTTGGTGAGGAACTTTTGGGGTCTCTCCAATTGCTGCAGGTGTCGGGTGAGATACATCCCGAATGGGGCATTGTACTCGATCATTGGTCTGATAAGTGAAGAGTACAGGGGAACAATAACCTCACTTGATCTGGATGTGAATCCCTTCATGATCAGGTGGGCAATGTAGAAGGTCTTTCTAACCACTTTAGCAATGTGAGTGTCAAAAGAAAGGCCACTGTCAACCTGGGTCCCCAGGTCCCTGATAACCTCTTCTGTGCTTAGTGGATTGTCACCTATATGATAGCTTGGGGTTACCTTGTTTTTCCCGAAGGGTATGACTATACATTTTTTGGCATTTAACTTCAGGCCATGGCTCTGGCACCAGCTATCAGTTTCCGTGAGACCCCTCTGAAGGATATCTGTGTCCGATGTACTTTCCACTATGGCGCGCAGTTTGCAGTCATCTGCAAACTTTGTCAGCCATAGTCCTCCTATGTTTGCCTGTACTTCTGAGAAGTAGATGCCGAACAACAGGGGGCCAAGGACTGAGCCCTGTGGGACACCACTTGTGACCGGCTTGGAGTCTGACATGGTGCCAGCAACTCTGACCCTGTGGGTTCTGTCCTTTAGCCAGTTTGCAACCCATCTTGTGACATATGGGTTTACATTTAAGCTGGTAAGTTTCTCTATAATACCTGAGTGGGGTATTGTGTCGAAAGCTTTTGCAAGGTCAAGGTAGGCTGTATGGACTGCCTTTCCCTCATCAATGGCCTTGGTGACTGTTTCAAGAAGTCGACCAAGTTCAAAAGGCATGATCTGCCCTTGACAAAGCCAAACTGGGTCGGGTCCAATGTCTGCAAGTCCCCTATGTCTTTGTTTATGAGTTCCATTATGATCCTCTCCATAGCTTTGCAGACCAGGCTTGTTAAGCTTATGGGGCGGTAATTACCAGGGTCCGTGAGGCACCGCCTTTGTGGAGTGGGACCACATTTGCCGTACGCCACTCCTTGGGCACGTATCCTGTGGTAAGGCTAAGATTAAACAGCTGCCTTATGTGCGGGTTTAGTTCTTCATTGAGTTCGTGTAGCACACAGCTGGGGACACCATCCGGTCCCATTGATGCTGTGTTTTTAGCTTTAGAGAGAGCAGCTTTTACCTGCACATTTGAGATGTCTGGGAGGCTACACTCCGCTGGGATAGTTATCTCTCCTTTTGGGGGGGAGAGGGGGGTGAAGTTTGCACTGAACCTGTCCATCAGTATGTTGGCAATGTCTGTGGGTTCAGTGATTTTTGTATCATTTTGGACTAATTCTGGGCATATCTGGGAGATTCCACCCAGGTTTCTAACATAGCTGAAGAAGGCCTTATGATTTTCTTTTGAATCTATGGCAATTTTTCTCTCAAAGTTGGCCTTGGATGATTTTATGAGTGCTCATATTTTTTTACTAATAATGATCAAGGGTGTCTTCTCTTTTATGGATTTTGCTCTATCATGTAACAGCTTTCTCCTCTTATTGTAAAGTCTGTTTATGGCTGGGGTCCACCAGACTGGACGTTTGCCTTGGTGGAAAGAGTCTTGGTTTTATTAGGGATTGCCTGATCCATGCAGTCCTGGAGGTGTTCGTAGAAGGCATTTGTAAGGGCTTCCGCAGCTTGGGTTGTGGTTTCCACTGGCTCGGGGGCCTTGAAGGATACCACACCAGTCTTGAGTAGTGTGAAGTTTGCTTTAGAGAAGTTCTTCACTGTGGTCTTTTTTGTTTGGGGTGGGGGCGGGATGTGAATTTCCAGTGAGATTAGTTTATGATCTGATCTCACCAATGAGGGATATATTTCCGGTGTGGAGCATTTTGTCCCCATGTTTGTGATGATGAGATCTAGTATATTTTCTCCTCTTGTGGGAACGGTGACTAGTTGTTCCATGGCATTTGAATTTATGAACTCCAGGAACCGTTGGGCTAAAAATGTTGGGGCTTGAGTAATGTTCCCAGTCTATATTCAGGTAGTTGAAGTCACCCAATATAATGGTGTATGGAGATACATTTTTACCCTCCAGTGCCTTCAGGAAGGCTGTGTGGGGTTCCTGAGTTTGAGAGGATGGCCTGTAGCATGCTACAAATTGTAGAGCAGTTTTGCCTATGGTTAATTGCACCTGGATGGTTTCCGATGCTTCGTGCGTTGCCACCAACCTGGAGGTGTGGGTATGTAAGAGAGAGTTAGAGTAGGTGAGCTTCCTACAGATTTTAGAAATTATTTTCCTATTGATGTTATCCTTGACCAACATAATATCTAAGTAAGAAATATAATTTATCCCATGTTATGGGTAAATTGTAAAAAAATCTGATCTGTTGTACTATTAATGTAGTGAAGGAAGGCTGGGCTGTTATCTATGTCATCCTTTCAAGTGATAAAAATATTATCCAGGTACCTAGTGTAGAGGCACCAGGAAGTATGCATATTCCCACTCATACATAACTCTATATTAGTGTAAAGGGACCTGCAAGCAGATCCCATAGACACACCTTTTTCCTGTAAAAAAGTATTGATTCTCAAAATAAATATAGTTGCTACTTAAGACTAGCTCAAGCATGTCAGTATGCAAGTTAGCTCTTTCCTGGGGTAATTGTTCTATACTATGCAAAAACTGTGTGAACCACTACTATGCAAAAAGTGTGTGAACCACTATAGCCCTGTAGAGTTTGTGATAACTGTATACAAGTCTTTAATATTGATAGTCAAAAAACAAGATGTTCATCAAATTCCAAATCATTACATCTACTAAGAAAGTCCCAAGAATCTTTACATACTTGTAGGACCTTCTGTGCATACTCTTTTAAATGTTAATCCAAATATTTAGCTATTGTAGAGGTGATGGAATATCTGGCAGCCACAATGGGATGTGTAGGAGGGTTATTTCTATTCTTATTTATTTTAGGTACCCCAAATATAGTAGGTACCTACAGTTTTCCATGTTCAAATACTTAAATTCATCTAGACTAATTTGTCTGTGTGTAAACATATCCTGTAATGTAAAGATCTTCCTATAGGCAATATTTAATTAATTTTTTGAAACCTGTCTATAGGTATCATCAAAGAGGATACTATACATTCTCTCCAGATAATCCATGTTACATAATTACACTCCCTCTCCCTTATTCTAATATTAGAGGATTTAAGAAACTTTACAGCACTGATTTCTTCTTTTTTGTTAAATTGACCTTCCATTCCTATACTTGGTTTCAAAGAAAATATCAGATCTAATTTGCATATCTTTTCAAAATATTGTAGAGTTGGGTATAGGGGAGAGTTACAGATGCTAGACAGTTTCAAGCTAGGCATACCAGAATTTTGTTTTCAAACATTGCATGTAAATTTGATTTTTGACATACATTTTTAAATCAGTTAATACTTCCACAGTATTAGCTGTCTTGCTCTTAACAAAGGAAAAATGTTTTAAAGGCAAATCAGCATGTGTCTTGTTAATATCAGAGGATCTCAAATTGAAAACATTAAAGTCACCTGCTTTATTAGTAACAATGGTGCATATGTTCATTGAATCATTGGTCAGTGGCTCCATGATTTCCTCCTCTGTATAGTATTTCACCATTCCCCCATAGAGTGTTAAGTTAGATGCAATTGTCTCGACCATTACTCCCTCCTTGCTTGTTGATTGTCCCTCAATCTCTCTAACCACCATAGGGTAGAAAATCCAAAGGGGGCTCCCTTGAGTTGGACTGTCTCTATTTTGGACCAGGAGCTTCTTCTTATATGTTTTAAAGTCAACTCTGACTGCTGTTAATTGGTTCTACCCTTTCTTCTCCCATACGTGGGTTATGGTTGCTGTAGTCCACTGCATTTCTTTCCTGTTTTTTAATCTTCCTATCCTTCATGTTTTTTTTTCTATTTGAACATTGATAGAATGGAAAATAAAAAAGTGTTGCATTCAGTATTGTTCATAAGAGTAGCCCTCTGTAATTGATTTAAGTAGATGAATTTCATTACTCAGTTTCTCTATTAGTTTAGTATTATGTCTGACAAGGAGCTCCATAAATTCACATTCATGTCTCCATGTCTATTGAACATTTGGAGCAAATCCTTGTGCAGCACTTAGTTATTAATGAGAGCAGTTGGGTATTTCTATACCCTAAGTCCCTTAGGTACCCTGTTTGCTCTGATAGATTCTGGTAGATATCCATTCTCTAGCTGTAACTTCCTGATTTGTAAATGTTTATATTCAAACTCATCAAGTCACTCAGTCAGAGTACCACTATTTATTGGTACTTTATGTCCAAGTTGTAACTTTTTCTGAGGCCATTCTTCTACTCTCAGAACAATAACATTTTCAAAGGCAGGTAGAACATTACCCATCCCATTGATCTCATTTATATGGGTGTTCATAGATGTTGGTGCCTCTCTATTTCTGATACAGTTAAATATGCAATAGACACCGACTGGAGCTCTGCCACTATTATTTTCTTGTATACCTGGTAGTGATACAGCTTGCAATTTTTGTAATAGATGTTGAACTAATAATGTTAGATGCCCAACCAACCGATGTAAGTCTTCCATTTCCATCTCCAGAAATAAATGCTGAAAATTGCTGAGACTGCCCACAGCTAGGCCATAACAATACACAAAACCAGCTATTAAAACTACAAAAATACAAATGAAAAATAAATAAAAATGGAGGCACATGTATCGCTGCAAAAACAGACGTATTATTAAATACACATAAATGCTTTTGTCTAGTATTACTACAAAGACTTTATTAAAAGAGGAAATCAATGCTGTAAAGTTTCTTAAATCCACTAATATTGGAATAATAAAGCCAGATAAGGGGGGTGGGACAGTAATTATGAATAACATGGGTTATCTGGAGAGAATGTATAGCATACTATTTGATAATACCTACAGACAGGTTTCAAAAAATGAATTAAATGTCGCCTATATGAAGATCTTCTTGACATTACAGGATATGTTTACATAGGGAAAAATTAGTATAGATGAATTTAATTATTTGAACATCCAAAACCCTATGATACCTACTATATTTGGGGTACCTGAAATACATAAGAACAGAAATAATGCTCCAATGCACTCCATTGTGGATGCCAGACATTCCATCCCCTCTCCAATAGCTACTTATTTTTATTACCATTTAAAAGAGTTTTTTAAAGAATGTCCCACAAGTATGTAAAGATTCTTGGGATTTTCTTAATAAATGCAATGAAACGGAATTTGATGAACATCTTTTTTTTGGCTATCAATCCTAATGACTTTCATACAGTTATCTCATACTCCATATAGCATTACTGTGATTCAGGCACTTTTCTACAGAGTATAGAACAATTACCACAGGAAAGAGCTAATTTGTATACTGAACTGTTTGAGCTAGTGTTATGTAACAACTGTATCTATTTTGAGAGTCAATATTTTTTCCAGGAAAAAGATGTGGCTATGGGATTGAGTAGGAATTGCATTCATCCTAAATAGTGATTTAGTAACTCCTGGTACCTCTACACAAGGTATCTGGATGATCTTTTTATCACCTTCCTTGACTACATTAATAGTACAACAGATTTGTTAAAATTTACCCATGGCATGGGGAAAATTATATTTCTTACTTAGATATTATGTTGGTCAAGGATAACATCAACAGGAAAATTATTTCTAAAATCTATAGGAAGCCCATCTACTCTAACTCTCTCTTCCATTTCATTAGTTTCATCCAAAAAAGCAGTCCTGAAAGGACAATTTGTCAGAGCTACTCATATAATTACACTGTTTATGGACTTTTTAGACAAGCATGAAAATCTTAAAAGCATGTTTTTCAAAAGCGGGTATCTTGATACATTTATTGACAGCTCTTTAAAAGAATTTATCAGCAAAAAAGGAATAATATCTTTACTTCTATTTTAAAAAATAAGGAGGGTAACGCACAATTTGTGTTCACAATGTTTCAATCTGACAATACAGGGAGAGCGGGACGTAGACATGATTACAACCTCAGTTTTATTACCACTTTTTTGGTGGATTGTGACTGTATTAAATGGATTTAAAATAAGAATTGGACCATTGTAAATGATACTGTTGTAATGAAATAGAAATTAGGTGGAAAACTGCTTTTTATGCATAGGAGAGGGATCATGTTTATAAATGTTTGCAGCTAAAAATTATGTGCAGACCAATGTTTCTACTCAGGGTATTTTAAGTGCAGCAACTGCAATTATTGCCAACATTTATTATTAGGTGATAAGTTTTTGGTGAAAGATGAACCGTTTAGGATCAAAGGAAGATATAACTGTATATCTAAAGGGACGGTTTACTTAGATTTTTGTCAAAGTTGTTTTGGGTTCTATGTAAGCTAGACAGAACACATGTTTAAAGAGATAATTTGTGAACATCACTATGAGATTAAGAAAAAAAAGTTGCACTAATGCTTTATCTAAACTTCTCATACATTATTTGCATTATTATTTTAAATTTGTAGTACTTAAACAACTGCAACAAAAACCTAGAAGGGGACAATGAGGACTACTGCTCCAAGAGAAGACGTTATATGACTCAATGCATGTAGTCCCTTGGGTGTTAATGAAATGTATTCAATTACTTGCCTACTTAAACTGAAGGCTCATAGGCTATAGATTTTTATATGCTTTGCTTAGATGCATTTTTGTTTGATTATTTGATGTGTTTATGAATTGATATATACAGTTTTTTATTGTCAGATAAGGTTATTGTAAATAAGGTTGGTTTTTACTTTAAGAAATGATTTAGGAGGAATTGTGTGACTAGTTTTCCCTTTTAAATTTAAGAGCAGTAGATACATTATAGCATCTGAAGAAGTCTTTGTAGTAATACTAGATGAAAGCACTTATGTGCATTTAATAAACTGCTGTTTGTTTTTGCAGTGATATGCATGGCTCCATTTTTATTTATTTTTCATGTAGGTTTCCTACTTCATTTAGAAAGCTGTTTCTTAAATTAAGGAATTCAAATGATACCTGCGCTGGGGAATCACAGACCTGTGCAACAGACAGTTATCCAGTAATAAACAGTTGGTCTCAAATACATTGGTTAAAAAATATTGCTGCAAGGTAGAATTCTCTTTCCTTTGAGCTGCAACTACCTCAGATATTGTATTATACTCAACACATTGGTAGCATTGTTGCCCTTAGGAAAAAGCATTTTGCATTAAAAGATTCTGTATAGAAGTTTGTTCTTAAGCATTTTGAAAATATTTTCATTCAAAATGGCATTTAGAATGTTTGCTGTTTCACTGGTGTAGAGCCTAGAGTGTCCAGCCTGTCATGGCTGTCTCTGTATTATAAAATTATAAAATTACATCTTTACTTCTTCCCTGTATCCAAAATAAGTTTAACAACACTAGGCTTAGTCAGGCCCACATTGCTACTGTCTGTTGTTAATTATACAATAAACAGTACTTAACATTCAGAAACTGAAAATATGATTTGTCATTAAAAATTATACATCTGCTATAAGTCAAGCATTACCCATAAAAAGATCTTGGCATCTGTGTAAAAGGCCAAATGTGACATAAAACTATGCATGACTCTGTGGCAAAAGATCAGCTCAATTGACCACATAGTATGCATGCTTAAATAAGTAAGTAATTAAACAAACAAATTAACAAATAAATGTGTAAATGCATTCACAGAGTGAAATGATAAACAGACAAATAATAATGGAAAAGGAAACAGGTAAATTGATAACATGCCAAAAAATCTTCAGGCAGCACAGTATTTGTGTCCTACTTAAGAAACAAAAAATATTAACACAGCAATAAAGAAAAAGAAAAAAGTATGTGTAACAGCAAATGTGCTATCATTGTGGCTACAGATATCAGAACCAAAATATCCTAACTGCCCCAGCTAACATTTCACTGTGAAAATAAATAAATAAATAAATAAATAAATAATGATTTGCTACCCATACTTGCCATCCAACAAAACATAAAAATTCCACCTTTTGCAAAATTACTCCCATCAATTGTGTGCATTATTTCTACAGCAACCACATTCTACAGCTATAGTTCAAAAGTGTCCATAGGTGCATTCCAGACACATGCACAGTACATTTGCAAATCAATCCATCAAATTTTACTTCAACAAAAAGTGATGAAAACTAAATAAAGTTTCCAGACACATGCACAGTACATTTGCAAATCAATCCATCAAATTTTACTTCAACAAAAACTGATGAAAACTAAATAAAGTTTCATCATCCAATAGTATTATTTTACTCCCAAACTCACCAACTAACTCATCTCTTGTCAGGGTCACTAAGTAATCCCAGGTTATCGGGTCACAGTTAAGCTTTTACATCCATGTAAGAAAGGTCTGTAGCCTCATAACACAATGCTGCTTTTTTAATGTCTACACAATCTGAGTGCTTAAGATGCATGAGTGAACACATGGTTGTGCAGCCTTCCCCTTCAGCATTAAATATGAGCAATTAAGCACACTTGTAACAGAGACATAATGATACAAAACAACATAGGATTTACAGTACTATGGCATTTAGTGCTAACCAAGTCCTTGATGTGGTATGTATTAGGTCAAATTCAGATTTATTTAGCTGCCTCTTCAATAGCACTGTTTAAAAGCATGAAAAATAAATATATATTGTTGTTAATGCAGACAAATGGGAAGGTAATACTGATTAAGGAACATTGATTTCAAAGTTCTGTGATGGTAAAATAAATGTCTCTAAGTAGTGCAAATATCTCCACAGACTGTATGTGGCAGAGAAAAAAAAAGATATTCATTGAATCTCTACTTTATAATGACAGTGATTTCAAAACTAACTTCAAAACAAACTCCTGATCATATGTTTTACTGTGAATATGAAATAGTTATATTTCAAATGCTCTGAATCAATGCTCTAACTGGGCTTTCTGATGATCCAGAAATCACCCAACATCTATTGTTTCGGATGCCTTTTTAGAAATATTAATATTTTTGTAACGCTATTTAAAATATTTGCCAACCACACAGAGTATAACTTGTGCTGTACCAGTTGGATGGCAAGTACTGGTGATAAAGCTCTTCATCTTCATTGTTCTCAGATGACATAATTCACTAACATGCACCTTACATCATTGTCTTGACACACATCCAGATATCGTTGACTTTCATAGCTAATGCTATTGACAATATATTGAGCTGAAGATTTCACAAAAAGTAATGCATGCATGCATACAAACACAAATGCATACATACACAATAAAATAAAAACTTAAGGGTACTGGTCAAATGATGAAATGAAGGAGGCAAATCCTCAAAGAAATGGTTACAAGATGCAATTGTAATAATTCAGACAGCAAAAGCCGAAAATTAAAAAAAAAATCAGTTTTTTTAAACTTCCATTTTTCCCACTTTCATTGAGGCGGAGTGACCTCAGAGTTAAAATAAAAGAGATTGACCGGACTTGTAGAAGGCTAACTTTTGACATTTTCTGCAATTGCAAAAGAAATGATCACAATTACAAGTTGCCGGTAGCATGAATAATGTGGCACATGCAGCATACTGCTGCAGTACTGAGTAAAATCTGAGTAAAATTTATTCTTCATAGAAAAAACTACACAGAGACACCATACATATATATATATATATATATATATATATATATATATATATATATATATATATATATATAAATATATAGATATAGATATAGATATAGATAAATATAGATATATATGGATTTATTTAAATTTGTTAAACGTCATGAATATTGACGTGAATTATGTCAATACCAAATGATTGATATTATACATGTCAGCACACTGCATGCAAAAATGAAAAAAAAAAAAAAGAAAAGAATACATATTACCCACACCCGCTAATTATATATACTACCTCTGAAACTGCACAATTCTCAGAGAATGGGCAACAAAGGGCATGTGATGCCATCACTGTGCTGACCACATAATGCCTGAAGTATATTAGTGTAGTGTTGAAAGTACTGGCATCCACAGCTACAGATGCAATAGAGCAAATGCCATATAGATACCTTTTAAAACAATCTGTGCACAAGATGAGGGAAATGTCAGTGAGTAAAACCTACTACTGACATATGAGATGTGAGTCAGCTCATGTCAGGCAAATTAGCTTTAAGGAATGGAATATTTATCATCAGATACATAACAGGGAGGAATATAGCAAGAATGTGATGATAATTACTTCGTATGAGAACTTTAAACATCTTTGCCAGTCAGAATTAATACTCAATGATGGCACTTTCCCTAGTCACAGAGTAGAGTAGAAACAACTGTACCTAATACGTGCCATGTTCAATAATCAAGTTGAAGGAAAAGTGTTCCCATTTCTGTATGAATTGCTGCCATCAAAGGCTGAGTGGTGTTATTATGCATTCTGGAAACTTCTGAATTAATTATATGAGAAGAGGGAAATGTTATTTAAGACAGCCATGTTGCTGTCTGACAGAAAAAGGACTTCAACAGCAACAGAAGAAATATCAAAGACACTATGCACTAGGGTTGATAGTTTCAGTTATGTATAATTCTGTGCAGACAAGTGCAGAAATCGTGCATGAGTGATATATTTGGTAAGGACACTGAATTTATATTGCTCGTTAAGCAGTTGCCTCCTGTTGTGAAACCAGTAGGTGTCTGAGCACTCTTTACAGAAATCACATAAGGTATGTCAGAGTATAGCATGTCTTTATGTAACTTCTTTAAAGAAAATTATGGTCTGAGAAGAGATACTCATTATGGCATGCATACGACATGCTGACCTTGCACCATCCTTCTTTGGGATCAAAATTTGGGATCACTGTGATACTGCCAGTATAGGTTACCACGTAAGCAAAAAACACATTAGAGGTGTAGCAAAGAGGTTTATATTGTCCGTTAGGGAGGAAGAAGTTAAGTTTCTGTGACATTCTGCACACAACTGTATTGGATCGGAAACACCTTCAGGATGTCAGAGGAAGAGTTGAGAAGTATGCATTCCTCCTCTAAAAGGAGACATTTTAGTGTAGAGAGTCAATGTGTTCAATGCCTGTTAGATATGGTGGAGGAGTTCAGTCCAGGTGAACTCTTCAAGTCTATTGCACACCACTGTTCCTTTTAAATTGCTCCAGTGTTTGCATACATAATATGCCTCTTTATTGTAGATTTTTTTTCACAGTTCTGGTGGTCAGGAAGATGTTCATTGAACTAAACATAGGGTATCTGCGTTTTGATTTTTCTGTACTGTTAGGTTTATGTGTGTTGGGTGATCATTCCAAAAACCTAAACAAATAAAACAAAAAAAAAAAAATAAAAAAAAAACAATGAATCTTGAATATCAAAGTGGTGCTCATATTTACAATTATATCAATTCGATAGTTTGCTATTCAGCCATCCAGTTTGGATGTTTAGAGATTCTCAATTGTGCTGCACTGTTTTTCTTTAGTAAACTATATAGTATACCTATAACTTTATGCATAACTGAATACTACACATGCACTCACACATCAAAATAAGTCAGCAACTACACACTCTGTCACAAACTAACATACAACTAACTGCAAAGTGATGTCTGTTATTGCCTTGGATTCCCATCGATGTTACTTATCGCTGTATGTATTCTGTATACTAAGTGCAGAACTTCCAGTAATAAGATTTCTTTTATTTATTTTATCACTGAAACGTATGTTTTGAACATGGTGAGAAATTAAGCTCTAATGACAAAGTATTCCCTGCACTATAACAACAAATATCACATCACATAAAATTGCAAAACCGCACTTTTATACCAGAATAGCGAATGACAACACAAATGAGTTCACTACTTTCCTCTTCTTCCCATACTGTGACGACACAGGCATATTGGGTTAACGGTATTGCATTGCACAAAACTACAGCAATTACATTCATTTTGGGTTGCTTCACCACTCTGACTCCCTTACTTAAATATAATAACTCCACATTCATGCAACAGCGACTACAAAACAATAGCCTGAATGTTGCACAGTAGTCAACCAAAGCACAGATGACTAGTTATAAACTTGAAAAATAACCCAACCAATGAAAAAATACACTCCATTGTCAGGTTAATATTAGAGTCATATGTACATATGTGTGTAAAATCTCTCACTTTAAAATATCTCTTTACTTCCCACTCCACAAAAACGATTTCAGAAAGCACTCCTCTGATGTGTGAACCAAATACAAAAACAACAAAAAGAATTCAACACTTGAAGCAGGAATAATATTACTTTAATGAAAAAAAAAATTAAAAGCACAATTACACTGCAGCTAGAGGGCCTCTACACTCCTGATAGGACATTGTTTGTTATCTATTAAATTGTTTTGTATTTGGTTTTGTTTTTGTTTTTAATTAATCTCTCTCTTTTTATATATATATATATATATATATATATATATATATATATATATATATATATATATATATATATATATGTATATTATATGGTTCCCTATCAGAAGCCTGAAACACTATAAGCCTGAAAATCAAAATCCTGAAAACTATAGACTGAAAGTTCAAAATCCTGAAAGCCCAAAATCCTGAAACTCAAAATCCGTAAAACACAAAATGGACATACTGACGTCATTGTGGCTTTGCTATTGTTAGCCCTGTGGTGTTGGGTCATGCATTGGGTTCAGGTAAGTGTGCGTTTGGTTTTATGTTAGGGTTAGGGACGGTTTAAGTGAGTTAGGGTTAGGGCGCAGGTTAGGCATGTATGCAATAGTGACAAATATTGGGGTTAGGGGCGGTTTAAGTGAGTTAGGGTTAGGGCGCGGGTCAGGTGAGTGTGTGATAGTGATGGACCTTAGGGTTAGGGTTAGGGTCAGGGTCAGTTGGTAGATATTAGTGTCTTTATAGTGACATATTAGCATTATTTGTGTTTTCAGGATTTTGAGTTTCAGGATTTTTGGCTTTCAGGATTTTGAACTTTCAGTCTATAGTTTTCAGGATTTTGATTTTCAGGCTTATAGTGTTTCAGGCTTCTGATAGGGAACCATATATATATATATATATATATATATATATATATATATATATATATATATGAATATTTTTAATGTAAAATAGTTTGCCCTCTGACTGTTTCAAACTTGCTGTGATATATGCTGGCAAATTGCTGGCGGGGAGTTGATGTCACTGAATAATTAGTTACATGAGTTTTCAGACTTTACAATAGCTCTCAATTAAATAGGCAAATCTCAACAGAATCAGGAACAAATTCACAAGTAATGAGGGACACCTAAAATATTAGTTCTGTTAAACTGAGCCATTGACAGAATAAAAGAATGTGAATTAATATACATTTTTGAAGTACAAAAAAGTGTATAACTCTATTTTTTGTCATTGTTTATTACTTGTGATTCACCACTTTTTCTCCAAAAGTCACCCATTTTAGTTTGGATGAAAGGATGCAGAGCTAACATATGAGTCGAAATCAAGGGTGTTCCTGAGATGACAGGTATGGACTTTGTACCCTCCAGAAAAAAATGCATGTTAACATAAAACATCATTATTGCGTCTTTCTGACTTTATGTATTTTAACAGCAGCATTTAAAATCTGTCCCTATTTTTTGTGCTTGCCACCCCAGCCTCCCCATTATTTTAGGCTTTGTCTGGATTCTTGAGTTAAGATGTTGAGAGTTATGCATACCTATTCATTTTAAATGAGTTGCATCCACTGCTTAACCAATCTCTCTCTCTCTCTCTCTCTCTCTCTCTCACACACACACACACACACACACACACACACACACACACACACACACACACACACACACACGCACACACAGTTACATGCACACTTCCTCTTTCATGCACACAGGCACCCATACACTTACACCTGGAGACAGAAACATAAGCTGACACACACACACACGCGTTTCTTAGTTATCCATTTTTTTTTTAATTTTATGCTTTCTAAACAGCAAACATGCTGCTTAGCATGTGTAAAATAATGGTTTGATCAATCTCACTCTCACTTACATGCATGCATACTCTCACACATACAGATATAACAGACACACTTTTCTTTCTTTCTTCATTTTTATTTTTTTTTGTTTTATTTTTACACTTGCTAAACAGCAAAAGTGCTGCTTAGCAAGTATAAAATAATGGTGGCTATTATCTCCTTTACAATCCAAGCTCCATGGCAACTTAATATGCTACCTTGAAGTGGCAGACTGATTTTTCAGAGCATTACCTGTTTATTACCACCCTGCTGGAGGACATTCATTCTCCAATTAGACTGGTGATGTACAGGTCACCATTCTTCAGAAAAAAGGGAATGTTTTGAGAAATGGCATCTCAGACATAGTATATCTAAGTATAATCTTTCAGCCATTCAGTCTCCGTATTTTCAGGACTCACTTTACATATTTGGACAGTATCTCAGAGACAGCTAGCAGACATAGATTTCACAAAAAAGCTTTTTCAGTGCGGAACTCCCCTGTATACCTTTTAGCCTCTTAGTGTAAGAAATGGGTCTATGTTTACCTATTAAATGAAAAGTTCATTGAACAGCTACTGAACAAACATTTAACATTGAACATCCCTTTTATCGATACCTTTTATCATATCATCATAAAGAATATCATCAAACTGTAATAGTTGGAAAACAAGAAGGAAATACCACACTGCATAATTTAAACTAAACAAATCCTTTTGTAAATTTGCCTTTTTTCCCACTGTAGAGTGATCTGTAAAAACAAAATGAAAACTCCAGCAATGCTAGAACAACCACTGAGTGACCTCACAAACCTCTTGTATCAGAGGCACGTGGGATATATGCAAATGATCCTTATGAACATTAGGTGTTTCAGCTAATTGGCGATTCTGAATGCCCATGACTTGTTTCATCGTTTTAATGGACAATTTCAGGCCAATAAAGCCAAACCCCACGAGCTGTGGATATGCATATTTCGGCCTTGTTATGATCTCATCAGCACAGCACAAGCAGAGTGTTTGACCTCATCAACACAGCACAAGCAAGTCATTGTTTTAGACTGTAGAGTGATCTCAGAGTTGTTATATATAGTTGAGATGGGATGTGGGGAAGCAGCTTGGGGGACTGCTCGATAAAATGGACGTCCGATGCTTAATGTTTATTGAGTAGTCATTTGATGAACTTTTTGTTCGACGGGTAAACATAGAGCCATAAGAAATCTGGACAAGGCCTGACAAAATGGGGGACAAAAGCCCAAAAATAGGGACAGATTTTAAATATTGCTCTTATACACTTAGAAAGTTGCTAGACTAACAGATTTTGTGTTAGCATACATTTTCTGAAGGATCTGAAACATGAAACTCAAATGCATGTTATTATTTAGTGACTTCGATCTTCAGATCAATCCAGTGATTTGCCAGAAAACCACAAATTTTATGAGGAATAGAACAAAAAAATATTAGGCAAAAATCTGGATAGTTGAGAGGTATGCCCTGCCCACTTTAGCCATTCAAACTGAATACCAATAGAACATTTGCAGTTATGAGTGAAGTGCTATTGCTTCCTTCACTGCTCCATGTGTGTTCTTTGTACTAAGTAGTTTGCTGCAGTTATTACAGTTATTTAGAATGAACCCGCTCCCTCTATTTTTTTTACTTCTCAAGCCAGAGGAGAGGACCTTTATTTTTCTTCTCAAGTCAGAGAAGGTGATCTTTTTTTTAGCTGTACATGGGAAAACAATAACCACCTAGCTGCTGCTATATGTAGGAGTTATTTTTATCAGACATAAGTTAAGAAACTTAGAACAGGATCAAACTCTGGAATGATGAGACAAATGCAGGTGCAACTGCAGAGGACAACAGAAGAGTTGATTGAAAGATTTGGTAAGGATGACAAAGTAGGAAGCGAGGTGGTAGCAAGGTTCAATGCAGAGGGATGCAAAGTACTGTGTACAGAAACAGCAGCCATAGTATGAAGTGTTAGCTAGGGGGATGGGAATGAAGGTATTACTTAAAAAGAGGGACTGGAGATTTTGATTACACCTAAATGACTACCAATTGCAGAAGGAGAGATCTGTGCTAGAGCAAATAATATTTTATATTATTCTTTGGAACAGATTGTAGAAATAAAGAGGTAAAGGGATAATGCTGTCCACTCTTTCAGGCTGTTCTCATGTATCATCTTCATTACTGTATGCTGTTTTAGATTCCATACTAGAAAAGGAACATCACTCTGCTGAAAGGAGTTCAAGGGATAGCCACACTAAATAAGGATGAGATATTTATTTATGTATGTATGTGAATTAGTTAACTGGGTTAGTCTCGGTAGACTTATGTGCTATTTTTGGAGAAGCCTGGAAGTGGAATTCATACTAACATGGCGATATTTAGACATGTGAGATTCCTGTGCATTTTCCGTTTCATGTCTAAAGTGGGGAGAGAAGTTCACAATGCTGGAGAGACGACACTATAGTGTAAAATGCATATTACTGAATATGTAGCTATGGCAAAAGACAATAAAAGTAATGTTCATTTTATTTAGGTGCCTCCTGAACGATTATCAAACGAAGAACTGAATGTAGCAACTGATAGCTGGGATCAATGACGTGACTGTTTTAGGCTTCTAATATGGAAGAGTTTGTTAAAAATGTGTCATGGCAGTGAAGAAATACAACATGCTGAAATTGTACAACTGTACTACACTAGACAGAAAATGAGGAATGTGTGAACAAACTTCCATTATCTACTTTTAAGGGGAAGAATTATTTTTGAAATTCACTCTTCTCCCGTGTTTTTGGCCATTTTCTTTGCCTTTTCAGCACTTGGCATTCCGAGTGGTGACATTTGGATAGGGTGACGGGTGCTAACACTAACTCTAACAGTGTCCTCTTAAATATCAGTCTGACAAGCAGCAAATTGTATTAGGTATAAGGAAGCTGCAAGAAGTTTGCCAGGACAGAAAGAAATACTGGAACCCAAAAGAAACATTTTGCATTTTACACATTTTGTAGGGGAGAGATTCCAGGCAGGCATACCTCCGGATTATAGTTCTAAAGTCTCTAAACATACCACCTTCACAAATAAACATACACATTCACTTAGGTAATGCAACTTTTATTTATTTATTTTTATACTACTTTTTCAAAATGGAATCGCTGTATTTGTGATGGGAAAATGATTTACTGAATATTCTCTTAAAACGTATTGCTCTAACTTAAGACTAATGTCTTTTGGGATAAACAGGAGAAACAATTATGGTGCAGTTTAGATCTGCAAATATGACTGAAGCAGTTCTTAAAACTGCACTTGCTAAGCATTGTGAAATGATCTATTCCATAAAAAAGCAAGAAACACAGATGGAGTTGTCAGATGGGGGTCCAAATGGAGAGATGAAAAGTCAGTAGGCAAAGGAGAGTAGTAGTGCTGAAACTGAATTCATCCTCATGTCTTGGTGAGTACATTCATGAGGTAGACCCTGTTTTCACAAAATCTCACCAAGGTGACACTGATATATAGACTGCATTTATATAGCATAAAGCATGGACAGAAATAAATTAAAAATAAAAAAGAGATTGCTGAGTACACATGACCCAGGATAAAAAAGTGCCCAATCCTGGTAGATGCACTGGTGCCAGGACTGGAAAAAATGACAGTGTAGAATCCTCAAAATATGGAAACATTCCTACAATGGGGCCAGGCCCAGGGAGAGGATAGCCTCCCTCTTGTAGAAGGAAGTAGCAGTCCACAAAAACACAAAAACTGATCAGCCAAAGAAGAGCCATAAAGATGATAGAGTGGACTATTGAAGATAAGAAAGAAATTATCTATTGTTACTATTATGCAAAAAGCCCAGAATTTCCAGACACAAGATATACAAAACAATTAAGATAGAAATTAGAGGAAACAAAAATACTTCCACAAGAAAAACTGTCAAAAGCTTCAAATGAAAATATGCATTCATTAATATAACAGATTTGTGAAAAACATTATATAGATCAAGAAACTTCGATTTGTTTGGATAAAGAAGCATCTGAGAAAATGTGAAAATATAAACAACAAAACCTAGAGATATTTGAAAAGTATAAAAAGGAAATAGGGATATGGAAGAAAAAGAGAGATTTTATATGGTGCAATATTTATGCAAAATAGAAAGCCAAATTAATCAATATAAAGAAAGCAGCCCCGAAGATATTTGAAGATAAATTCAGATAAAGGCATCAGGATATGGAAAATTTCAGAATTAATAATAATAATATCATCAAGATGGAATGTAGAAAAGAAGATTAGTAAAGGAGAAGTTAAAAAAATGGAACTTGAAGTTATGGAGTGCCTGCGAAATGAAGGATTTGGTATAGAAGATCTAACACAGGTTACATCATAGCATGATGGAGTAAGTCCCCAAAGTAAGGCGCAACAGGAAGATCAGGAGACATCTGAAGAAGAAATATGGACATGGGAAAGAAAAAGAGATTTAATATAGGTTCATAGGTTCATAGGTTCATACTAGGCTATCTGCCCTTGGGCATTTATAAGCCTAGCCAGAGTATGTTTGGCTTTCGCCACCCATTTTAAATTAATTTTGCAATGCCCTTTTTTGAGGTTAGTATACTATGCCTCTGTCTAACAGTGACACAGAAGTGATACCCGGGGTAAACCTATGATCTCCCATCCACTCATCAAGATTCCTCTTGAAGAGAGTCAATGAGGGACTCTGCCTAACCTGGACTGGGATTTTATTCCATAGTGAAGGGAGCCTCTGGGTTATGAATCTGTCCCTCCAGCATGTCCTATTTATATGGTGTATTATTTATGCAAAGGAGAAAGCAAAACTAACCAATACAAAAAAAGCAGCACCAACGATATTTGAAGAGAAATACAGGCAGAGGAATCCAGACATGGAAAACTTTACTATACAAAAAATAAGAAGACAAAGAGGAAAAGTAGAAAAGGAGATTAGTAATAGAGAAGTTAAAGAAATAGAAACTGAGGTTATGGAGTACCTGCAAAATGAAGGATTCAGTGTAGAAAATCAAATGCAGGAAGCACTACAACAGGATAGCGCAATGGATATCCCAATTAAGGGGAAACCAGAGGAACAGGAAGCAATTGGTCAGGTGCCATATCAAGATATGTTGGATCCTTCCACAGGAAACCAGTATAAACTTTTTCTTAAAGCTAAACAGCAAGGAAAGGAACAGAAAACTGTGGAAACTCTGATGCAGTCAGTGTTGAGGAGTGATAGGCCAATGAGTTCCCATATAACAGAGCAATGGATGGCACAGGATGAAATTGAAGAGAAGGTGCCACAGGAAAATGCTATAGAACTTTCCCCAGGATTCACAAATCCTCTGTGTAAGACTAAATAAGTCCTACTCGGAAACTGCAGTTGAACAGTATGACGTCAGCGTGCCATGCATATTCATGAGGGCATGCTGACTCCACTCCAAGTTTAACATGGACCATGCAGGAAGGCAGGGGGCATGTCTGACTGCCGAGCAGTCCAAAGGTTCATGCCCCTGCAAGTGTCTGAACTGTGAAATGTCAACACACATGAGCGAGCCCGCTCAAATGTCTACATACCCAACACTACACTCCCTCACATTGTAAATCCCCAGTACAGTTATAAAATGTAAAACTTTTAATTTTTTTTATAATTCCCAATATAGCTGCCCGTATTTGCACGTTTGCGTGGGAGTGCCCATTGCATAGCTACAGTTAGCAATTCAGACATTGAAGAGCATAATAAGAAATGCTTATGCAAATTAAGCCAAATAGCAATAGCGTAGTGGTAGAGCCTTCACCCAAAGAGGAGGCATTCATGGTTCGAGTCCCACCACTCCCCTTTCTATTTTATGTTTTAAATTAGTATATGAAATAATTCCTGACATATATGAATAAAATTTTACTAAAAAGCATTGAAATGGCCTATGTATCAGTGAACAAAATGTATATATATAAATATAAGAAGGATTTTGACATATAATTGCCCGTAGCTAAGCAGCGCTTTACCCAGCGCAATATAGTTGCTGTAGTTAGGCAGCGCTTTACCCAGAGCAATATAGTCGCCCATAGTTAAGCAGCGTTTTACCCAGCACAATATAGTTGTCCATAGCAAGGCAGCGCTTTACCCAGCGCAATAGGTTTGCGCAGAGCTGCACACCGTGCTAACCAGCGCACCATAGGGCAACGTGGAGCAACGTAGAGCAAAGTTGCCTAAAGACAGCCACACCCCCTAGCCTGTCTGGACAGTAGAAAAATAAAAAGCAATGATAAGGTTCGAACCCGGGGCACTGTGCACCATAATCAAAGTACAGAACCACTAAGTCATGACAGCTTAGGATAAACATCCACTGTTAACATACATATACTTATAAATGGTAGATTAACCATTGCTAAGCAGGTCTGCAGTCAGCCGAGAATTTTCAAAAACAGCCAATCACAAAAAAGTGTGGGAAATGCAGCATATTTAAGATCTATAGGTGGGAATACTCACCATAACTGATTGTAGCTCCCATCTGCAGTTAGAATGGCTGGTGCTGGAGAGGGTACTCACTTTCATGCGCAACGCTGAGGCATCGAGGAGTCAAACTACATGGTTTGGCTCCTTGTCCACCGTCATGAGTCAAGACTCCTCCAGGGCCAGTTCCAAGGGACGGAGTACAAAGCAGAGGCTTGGAACTGGCTAGCTCATGATCTCACCAGTGCCACAGGCATCACTCGGAGTGGTGAGCAGGTCCGTCACCACCATGCAGACCTGAAGAGATGGAAGCAGGACTTACTGAACCAATGGATACAGGAGGCCCGTGACATGCAAGATGCCCCACTACTGAGTAGGTAGCCATAGAATGCAGTATGTAAGACATGCTAATTTAGTCTATATAATGGGTAGGTATGTCTCAATATCCCTTCATTTACTTCACAGCTGCAGGTGTCCGTGCTGCGAATCAGCAAACCTATGCAGATAGGCTGCTAAGGCTGCACCACCAGGCAGGTTACTAATTATTCTGCATGTATTGTTATATAAAATAGGTGGGAGAGCCTGAAAAAAAGTATTGTAGCCCAATAATACAGCCATAAAATGCCCTGAATAATTCCTCTGCATGTACTGTTATATAAAATAAGTCAGAGAGCCAGAAAAAGAGTGTAGTAACCCATTAATAAAGGTAAAATAAGTCCGGAATAATATCAATGCATGTACTGTCATATAAAATAAGTGAGCGAGCCTGAAAAAGAGTGTTGTAACCTATTAATAAAGGTATAATATGTCTTGAATAAGTCTTCCATATGCACTGTAATATCAAATAGAGGAGAGAGCCTGTAGTAAAGTCTGTAATGTAATTAATAAAGGTATAATACTTGGAGTGTGTCTGTGTCACTTACTTTGAAATGTTGTTGTACCCTTGCATTATATAAATAATACTGTTGTATTAAGTGCTGTCAACCCACAGTTGGGCAGTCCCATATAAAGTGGATGAAGGAAGTGCCAGTAGCTGTGAAGCATATATACAGTCCTCAACAGTCGGTTAATGGCTGGCATGCATAGGTAAATGTGGCACACGAGTAGCTTGTTAATGTGTTTCCCAGAAATGTGAGTGTGCTACATGAAATGTAGGGTTCTGTAGAAATTTAACTGAAAATGTCACGTGAACACATCCAGATATGTAGATATATAAATATAAATAAAATATATAACTATGTCGCAGTAACATCTGCATCTTGGACAGTTAGTATGTCAGATATAGGTCAGGTATATAATGAACTAGCCAAACCCATTACACAACCTAATGCATGTTGCCTAGTGTAATAATACATGTAGGGGATATACACCTGCAGTCAATAGGAATGTAGTGTAGACTAAAAGTACTTATAAGATGTTAATGGAGGTTTCTTTTTACACCCTACTGTATGTGCATAAACAATGCAATTCCACACCTCAATGGGTATGTCTAATCTCAAAACATTTGCTGGGACATATGTCCTATTGTTTTATAAATATCTGCATTTACTTTGATGCATGTGCCCTGTTCAAACACCACAATCTTGGTGGCCTGTTGCCACCAGTCATCCCTGCATGCTGTTGTAATGTCCACTGTTGTTCAATATATGCATTTGTTATGCTTGCTGTTCAACTGTTGGAACCCTAGTGTGTTGGGTTAATGGGAATATTACTGCATGCTGTTACAACTAATTTGGAATGCTGTTGTCTATGTTGTAATTAAACACACCTAATCACAGAACGTATGGGAAGGCCGGTCCCAGCGGACCCACCTGTCCCTCCACAGCTGGCGATTGCACCTGGCACCAGCAGATCTGTTTCCCAGCCCGGGCTCCCCTCCTCTGTTGGTCTTGTGCCACCTTCAGGTGGAAGCGCTGCAGGGGATGGGGCTCATCCCCCCATGCATGGGTGGGCAGAGAAGGGCCACCTGTCACCCTCCGAAGGATCTGGGCTGTGCTGCATAGGGAGATCCAGCGTTCAGTCACTGATCTCCTACGCCAGCACGAGGCGAGAGTGGTGTGACTCACGGGTTAGCCTGCCCCTCCTACGCAGCCCCCCCAGCACAGCCACCCTCGGGGCTGTGAAGGTGCAGTGGTGACTGCTCATGGGTGGGGATCTCAGTTCCACTGTTACCATCTGTGAGCTCATGGGCTTGCGATTTCCAAACATCCGTCCCCGTCAATTGTGTTCACCCACCCCATGTGTCATACTCCGCCCCTGTATGCATCTTGTTTGTCTTGTCTGTTTACCTCCCCAACCTACATCCCCAAATATACCTACTTCCTCTACCTCACATTCCACTCTCACCTGAAAAAAAAGGGCAATCTGTTCCCACAAAAAAATTACACCCCATACATAGTTGCCCATTTCGCACACATGTCCGCTGGACATGTAAACTGATAATTATAATTGGCGGTACAACATACTTTGTTGTACTCACCCCTCTCTCAGGGGTGGAAGGTTTCAAATTTCACTCCAAATATCTAACATATGCACAGCTGTTGCTGGTAAAGAAATGGGCAGCTATGGACCTTCCCTACACCCGTCCTGCACATCCCGAGCTGGTTTCACTACTGTCTTTCCCTCTTTGTGCCCCCTTTTTCACCACTTTCCTATCTCCCCATTTTCTTTTCTTTCAAAGAAATTAGCTTGGCGGTTAGTGGGAGTAAGCACTTTTAAGCAGTAGTTAGTGGGTTTGAGTGAGTGTGCACATGTGTGTGCTTAGCTAAGCATCACTAAGCATCACGCAAACTCACGCAAACCTGCTTACAACTGTTTAAAAGTGCCTTAGTCACTCTGTATGTCAGGCCCTTCTTCTGCTCAGCAGCAAAATAAAACATCTCTGAAAGTCTCAAACCCCAGACCTTGGACACACTAGACTACATGAAGTACCACTAAGCCACAGCAGATATACAATAACTTGGTGCTGAAATAAATATATAATGCAATACAATGAGTGAACATAAAGGAAAAATAGGAAGGCCATAATACAAAGCTTGTTCTGTGGATCTTTACCAGCAATTGTTGTGGAATTGCATCACATGACTGTGATAAGAGAAGCAGCCATTCTAGCAGCAAATAATGTTATAGAGGCACTTTACAACCCCCACACAGTATCATAGCAGGACAAACACTGGCATATCTGATTAGGGCAGAGGCCATACTTCCTAACTGTGACTGCATTTCAGGGATGTCCCTGATTGTGAAACATATTTTAGCTGTGTCCCTCTGAATCCCTCTGAAAAGTAATGACGTTAGTCAGAAAGGTGGGGTATTACACAATGAGTAATGACAATAATAACAGTAGACACCACTTGTACTTCATAAAAGGTGTACTAATCCATATGCACTGCTTCACTCAAGTCTACACTTACTGTCTCTATTATTTGGAAGGTGTACCTCACTTTTAACTAGCTATCCCTGACTCCATGCAAATATGTATCTGAGTGTTTTATATGCCTGGCAGAGGCACATACACACAGGCATATCAGCTTTTCTGCTGTTACACACTCTGCAGATAGCTTTGGGAGGACTTCCACAAGCATACCCTTATGTAGGAGTACAACACAGAAATACCAAAGGATGTAGCCATGTACTGGTAGCAACTGACTGTAACAATGCCATTGTACCAGTGCTGAAAACACCCGTGGGTTGCACAGACAAAGAATAACAGGCTAACATCTGGCTACCATCTGGATAGGTTCACAGTTGGGAACTATGCAGACAGACCACCTGCCTTGATAAAATAACAGGTACACACCAATCCTTTAAGTCCAGTAAGATAATATTCACACAATAATACATAATGTTCTCTGTATGTCTACAACCCCCCCCCCAAATTTTAAACATACGTGTGTGTTTAGGGTCTACCAAGGATGTAGGTAGGCATACTCAGTACTGGAATTGTCCAGTTTTCCTGAGAATCCTGTGCTAATGTCAACAATAAAAAACACAAACCCTGCAGAAGTGAGTGCATTAATATGCACAGTATAACAGTTCACAAACAGTTCATGTGCCAAAAGAATACTTCTCAATAAGTACTTTTGTATGGCAGTTAATTATATCAGTAGAAAAGAAACTACATACTCACATATATCTTGTGTAAGCATTTGTAGGGATGAGTTAAACTCTACACTGATAGCTCTGTACTGGAAGTGGCAACAGTCAGATCTGACTACAACTTGTAAATCACTGTCTACACCTCTAGCTTCAGATATAAAAAGTATACCAACCTTCTGACTTAAACAACAGTCTCCACAGCAAACAAGCATGGGCCTCACTCTGGAAATCTGAAAGGGCTACGCCTACATAACTTAGCAATTTATAGCATTGGGTTGCTATGACAGTGAGTACTGCAATTACCACACAGCAAGCTGTATGCATTTACCAAATGCTGGGCACCAATTGGTGCAGAGGGCATCACATGCACATGTGCAGATACCTATAAAAGCAGACTGCACTTGCTATCCCCACATGCAATCATTACTTTGCACGTGTTATAGCATCTGTAAACCTGGAGAGGAGTAAAAAAAATTATTACTTAATAAAACAAAAATTTAATTAAGAAAAACAAATTTACTGAATTACTAACCAAAAATATTAATTAAGTAAAAAAAAACGTAATTAATAACCAAAAAAATTTAAGTAAAAGAAAACTTTACTTAATTAATACCAAAAAAAATTGTCAAAACATACACAGACGGACCTGAAAGTGACAAAAAGGTATGTAACAGATATATGGTTACCGACAAGTAGTAGATGTTTATGAAGAGTACTGTACATACTTTGAAACATGCATATGTGGCAGCAGTAGGTATGTATGCACTGATGCCATGCATAACTACTGCCATGGACAAATTAGTGTGTAGCTGTGTGCAGTGGGACATAACTGTGACATATGTATCTCAGCATTAAATGTCAAACATCTGATCATGTTATCTATGTTCTGTACAGTACTGTGTATAATGGCTGTTTGGGGGAGTCGTGCAAACAGCTATATAGACTTGGATGTGACAGAGTAACACATGCATGATAGTCATATAATGTGTAGCTTAGCATTGGCAACTGCTGTACCAGGCTAGTATAGTAATGTTGATTTAGCAGCTATAAATACTCCCTGTAATATTACTGTTATGCACACGTGACAACTGTTCATGTTGTAGCAAGGCCCAACAGGTCATCCGTGAGGTCTACGGACTTACAACAGGGTGGACCTTGTGTGTGTGTGGCACACACATATGGAGAGATATTTATGTGTCAGATATATTAGCATCTTAACATGTGCATAGAGCAAGGGACGTACTGCAACTGTTTGTGTAGGGTGGACATATATATGTTGGTGAAGGTTGTTATGTGCATATTTTTATGTAGGTTGTAGTGTGTGGCAAACAAGACAGCATACAGTGCTGGTATATGACATGTGGTGTTTAATCACTGTGGGTATGATTTGTTAGGTTTTTAGTCTTCCAGACAGGAAGTCCTGTTAAAGATACATAGGCTGAGAATACCTTCAATGCATTCTGCAGAAGACTGTGCAATATTATTACATAACTGTATCCCTCTCAACCTTTGCATAATTGATATTCCCACCATGAAAGGTGGACTGCATATGTGCCTATATGTAAATCTATATGTACACTAGTGGATGTTTATATGTACGCTCAAGCTCAATGTTGTAAATGTATTGCCATCCCTTTTGTAAAAAACCCTGTACCCATGAACTACCACATAGGTGGTAGTCTACTCAACACCAAAAGTGTGATAAGATACCATGGGACACAGGTGGACAGTAGTCTCCCTTTTGATAATCACAGTGCCACACTAGTCATGTAAACTGTGTCCGGTCCACATGTCATCAGAAAAGGTGTGTCATCCAAGGAAAAAGAGGTCAGTGTTCCACTCTACTCATCAGTCATAAAACCCATCATAGAGTACAATGGCCCTTTTGGTATGTACCTCAGAAGACATCTACAGCAACTGTAGATGCCAGGCACATACCTCACAAAGCATATTACCAGATTCAAACAGATGCCCTATACAGACTGTCTTACAAAACCACAGCTACACTGTGTCGCATACCGCCTACCCAGAGGCAACCTCTGCCTAACATACAAAGCTATGCCAAACCCACAGGTGTTAGACATGCTCCATGTAAACAGATCAAAATCCCTACAAGCTACACACTGTACTGATCTAAACCTTGTAACATCAAAAAGCAGAACATGCTGGAGTGGTACATTCTCATCTCAGACACATACCATACTCTGGAACTAACTACCTATCAATAGCAAAGAAAGGTCCTCATTAGCAGTCGTCATGAATAATCATGATGAATGGATGTGAGATAGGAAATACAACCCAGGAATCACCTCTGTGGCTATGCATGACAGTGGCACATGAACTTAAATGACATGGGTGTTGAAGGGCAGGGTACCGTATGGCTAGGCTTCTATAGCTACCTAGAACCTGATACACACACTCATGTACTTGTTGCATTAATTGCTATGTGAGGTTGACTGAGTGTGATGATGAATGTGTAGGGGAATGTGTCAACGTTGTGTATATGTGTGATAGCCTAGTGGGAAACTTTTTATATCACGGTATGCAGTGTTCTAGCTCTGATCCCAGCAAAAAATATGTATGCTATTACTAGTAAGGAAAAGCAGTATGGCATATGGTGTGACATAGTCCCATGGTGTTGACTGGAGTGTGCCATTGTAGGCTAAAGCAGTACATGTATGCTTATTGATTGTTAACACTAGTGAATACAAATCCCGTATGAACTGTAGTACTACCTGAAGCTGTAGGCCTAAACAGCACAGTATGATGTATATCCACATTGCTTGGAAACACAGTTTTGTTTGTTACCTGTAGTCCTCACACATTACATACCTCAGGCATAAGGTTTTGTAACTGCTGACACACAGTACTGTATGGTACACAGGTAAAGCTCATCTGGGTTGCCATACCTTTGTGTCTTGTAGGTTTGTCTGATGTGTGTGTGGGTATGCCTGTAACATGGCCTTGGTCGTATGTGTGTTACAGGATATAAGTGCATAGCTAGCAAAATGTATAGTGTAGTACAGCAGTATGCCACCTATATTGATGAATGTGCACATATGTTACTTAGGGGTTTGCTATCAACAAGTAGTGTGGTGTACTGGTAGTACTGTAACTGTACTTTACAATCATTTCAATGGCTGGCATATTTCTGTATGCATTAGCTTCATATATACATCCTGTGGCTAGGTAGTGCATTGTGTCACATACAGTGTGCCATGTATTGTTGTATAGTCTTACATACTGGTTTCACTTTGTTGCTGTGCAGAACATGGTTTAATATATAGAACGTGCCAGGCACTGTCAGGCAGTTGTGGGCTGACCACTGATATGTAGTACTAAAAGTGTGTATCTACTGACAGCCAATTGGTTGCTATATATGGCATTTCAGTGATATCTGTACTTTAGAATGTTGTGTGCCACATGACTTGCTCACAATTATTGTTTTATTGTCTTCCAGGGACATGTCTTACCATCGCAACCCTGCATATTCCCCTGAAGAGGAGGAAATCATAATATCCACCATAGTACAACATCACACCCTGCTGTTCTCTAGAACCAGCCAGGACCAGCATGAGCGCACTGCACTGTGGCAAGATGTTGTCCGTCAGGTTAATGATGTAGGCATGCATAACCGGACTTATGAGCAAGTACGCCATCACTGCAGTGATTTAATTAGACATGTCCAGCAGCATGCCTCTGATGTCCACAGACAACAGCTTGCCACAGGTGGTGGTGGTGCAGCATTACATCCGCCCCTCACCTGAGTGGAAGAGCTGCTCCTCAGTTTGGTGGCTCCTGGCCAACCACTACAACAGACATGTGTCATCATGGAGGCCGGATTCACCCAGCAAGTTGACTCAGACCATGCAGGTAACATGGCATATCTGTAGACTACTGTTAGCTCGATTGTTAGAACATGCATTTGTCAGATGTGTACTGTGTATTTAGAAGATGTGGAGCCTGGTGTTGTGCAATACTGATAATTTGGAACATAATCTGTATGCCTGTGACCTGTCAACCATTGTACTACTGTAAAATTGCAAACTCACAGCAGCAATGCCATAGTTGTTGACACTGACAAACTGTCTCATATCCTTGTAGGTCCCTTTGGTGTGACAGCAAGACAGCAGACCCATGCTGGTGAGTGTTCTACAATTAATATAGCAAATAACATGTGCATGTCATAGGTGAGTTGTAGGCCATATACAAATGTAAAACACCTACACATAATGCATGATCTGCATGTTTTCTGTGGGACTATGCACATCCCAGTAACATGAGTAGCTGCCTCAAACACATGCAATACACAGAGCATCCCAAACAATTGTTGTACACTGTAGTGGACATTGTATAGGCAGAGTCAATACAAATGCACACAACATACACCACTTTGTCATACGCAGTGCATGTTAATATGATACACATGGCATATTTAGACACCTGCTGTAAGGTCAGACTCCAGTATCCCAAATGTCATCCACACAGCACACATACTATACCTGAGGGGTAGAGTTGCTACACTCTTCAACACACAACACATTCATGTTAGGCAATGCTCCCTATTGAACACCTTACATACCCATGTAACAACTGCCTGTGAAATGGTTAATGTAGCCACAGTGATGCAGTTCAGGTACAGCAAGATAGTTGCCAGTGTGGCACACATTAGTGGCCTTGAGTGACCACATGATGCTGCCTGATGATGGCTCATGGTACTACAGTAGTTACAGTAGCTACAGTACTACACATAGCATTCATTGCTATACACCTGACAGTTGTGTGCATCCAGCCATGGTATGTATACCTGTGAGTGATGGTGCACAGGACATTGAAAAGCATTTAATACTTGCACAGCAATTTTGTGTCCATGTACACATTGTGTTCCAGGGTGAGGCCAATCACTGAACAACACACACATGCATCAAAGACATGTATACTGTTATTAACAAGGACTCTCTACACTCGCACTGCATGCTGTTGAGCAACACACATCCTACATGCTGACACATGTGATAGGACCCTTTGGCTTGTGATACTGTACTCCACCAAGGTTGGGAGGTTGGCATAATGGTTAAGGTGTTTACCTTACAAACATAAGGCGCAGGGTTTGATTCTCACATGGGGTAATTGGCTAGGCTGAAAATGGCCCACAAGGGCAGTTAGCCTAGTACTAATCTATGAACATAATTTATGAACCTATGAACCATCAACCACTAATGAGTATGTTCTGGATTGCTGTTGGTGTGTGTGTGTGTGAGTGTGTGTGCGTGTGTGTGTGTGTGTGTGTGTGTGTGTGTGTGTGTGTGTGTGTGCCTACTTTAGTGAGTAGTGTATTTGTGTTCATGTGTGCATGTGTGCATGTGTTCATGTGTGCATGTGTGCATGTGTTCATGTGTGCATGTGTTCATGTGTTCATGTGTGCATTTGCGCATGTGTGCATGTGTGCATGTGTTCATGTGTGCATCTGTGCATGTGTTCATGTGTGCATGTGTGCTAACATCATGTACAGATTGTAAAGTGTGTTTCCTGTCTTCCTCTCACAGGTGCTGAGGTTGTGTTGGTTGAGTGCAGCAGGGAACCTGAAGTCACTGCCACAAATAGTGGAAATGATGATACATGTGTTGTGACACATGCAGGTTTGACAGGGTCTGTCGTTGGGCCGCCAATCGACAGTACACAGCTTTCCACCCCATCTATGCACACATTCATACTGCCAATACATCCCTCATCACCAATGGCCTTAGCTGAGGGACAGCATACAGTAGGCATTGACCAGGATAGTGTGGTATCTATGGCACATGCATCCCCTCACAGCAGCCATAACCAGATTCCTGGAATGGTACCACATAGGCAGATGTCCAGGGGTTCTCGTGGGAGCACTGCTGGACATAATGACCCTGGCAGACGTGCCCCCACAGGTCTTACAACCTCAGGTATGTTCAGGGCTGTAATGCAGGCACAGGCACTTATGGAACAGTACACCAGACAGGGACTAAGGGCACAGAGGGACCATAACACCGCTATCAATGACAGTATCAGTGACCTTGCCGGTGCCATCCATAATTACACCGAGGTCATTGATAGACGTTGGGTGGGGACATTAGATGTCCTCCGTAATGTCATGTCCATGTGCCAGGACAGTGCAGGACGGCTGAGACATTGACGTGGATGTATGCCAGCAACATAATCAGCTGGCAGTCATCGTGGATGACACGCAAGTCACAGCCGCACCTGTAGTGGCAGTACCAGCCCCAGCAATGTTGGGGCTGGGCTGTCAATAGACTGTCATAGAAGACCACGTGCACATGGCTCTGGCCAGTCCCAGAAGGGACATGGGTCCAGTCAACATCCCTCTGCCTCGGATGATAGTACCCATTTGGCTTAGTACCCGATACTGTCCGTGGCACCCCTGCCAGGCACAGGTACTGTGTCCGTGGTCAGAGATGGTGATCTGTACAGCCTGGCAGTACAGTCTGTGGCTGTCCCACAACCTCCCGTATATGGCAGCCACATGGTGGAACTGTGTGCATGCAGACACACACACATAAACCAAACACCTAGGGCTAACACATACACACACACATTACATCAACATTGACCCATGCTGTACTGTTGTCCCTCTCACACACACACACACACACACACACACACACACACACACACACACACACACACACACATGTCGATTGGATGGGTCATTGTCGGGCTTTGGCAAACGAACAACACACACTGTGCATATGATGAAACTGTGCCATCTCCTGTCATCTGTAACATTGATGCAGGAACAGGCTAACATGGTGCTGATGCACAGGGTGACTTTATAGCAGTGTAGCAATGTTAGCATGTTTGTTGTCAACAGTAAAGTGTAATGATATCCTTGTAGGTATATCTAAACAGGCATGATGCATTAAAGCTATGATTATCAATGTAGTATTGTTTACACCAGTGTTGATTCCAAAAATGCATTGCCCGTATATGTGCCACTTGGCTGATGTGTGTAGTTTTGGCAGCATGTGTTGGTGAGTGGACAGTATGTGTGGGATGTGTGCAGTACAGATTTGCAGGTGTACATTTGTGAACATGGTGGAGGTGCACTGTCTGCATGTACATGCATAGTGGACACATGGGATGGGTGACATCCCCTGTATTACACAGTTTTAACACTTCATAGTTTCTGTTGGTGGCCAGTATGCATTTTACTACACATATGTTTTAACTTGGGTACACATGTGTGTATGACATGGTTTGACACTATGCTGTGGGTGATACTGTTACTATCTATCATTGGTTTGCATTCTGGTAGTATACACAACCTCAACAGCCTGACTATAACCAATCATTAGATGATGTTTTGACAACTGACACACAGATGTAGGAAACTCAGTAGCATTTGGGTCCTTCCGGTACTATACTATACCAGTAACCAGTGGTATTGACCACCACCCATTCCTGGGACCACTCCTGTTTGGCATGTAGCCCACTTAGGTACAAGCAAACACACTAGGGATATATCCGTCCACATCTGGAAATGCATACAGTGGCCTACAATACATTTTCCGGATGAGATACTTATCCTCCACAAGGGTATCATACAGTTACCTTTTGTCCAACCCATGCTGTAAAGCTATAAGCCAACTATAACATAGTCATCCACATTTACTAAACATAGTATCCCGACAGTACCACATAATTAGTAGCCTCCAACATGTAGAGCGGGTACCGATGTGTACATACAGCCAAGTGTTATGTCATCTGTCCTTCGGTATTCACATTTCCAAAGGTATTCTGAAGTCCCTCGGTGTATCACATAAGCAATAAGGGGTCTGTATGCATATCCACAAAGTTGTTGTACACCTATAATGAATGTCCATTATTGACAGACTTTGTTGTGTTTGAACATGTCTGAAATATACCCCAGGCATGAACCCGCACTCACACTATTCTATAGAAACTGTCATGGATGTGTGTGTCACAGATGACCAAGGCCACAGATCACTAGAGTGGCTGGCCTTGTCACTTATATATGTGACCTAAGGTCTGAGAAGCAGCAGCACAATCTGTCAAAGGTAACAGATGTATTCATGTAGAAAGAAGGCTTCACACCTATGAACTAATTGAGGTCACATGTACATATATGTATTTGCCACACAGATACCTGAAGTGTGCAATGCATATACTGTTGTTATACTGATATGTCATACAGTAGTAAAAGCAAAACCCACAACACATTGACCAACAGTGTCACACACACACACACACTCAGCAATTGCAGGATTAAAAAACACCTACCTAACTATGTTATGATACTACAGAAGTACGCATTAACATGACGCACTATATGCTTTACTGGGAGTTTGCATTTCCACTGCTATATTTGTAGGATGCTGACATCATCAGAGTTGCCAAAGAGGAATATACCACTTTTAAGGTGTTTTTCTAGTCTCCAAAAAGGGCACTCCTCTCAAGGGCAATCACACAGAAACATGAAACATACCCCCTTATGTCATCTGTCCATTGGTACTGACATTTCCAAAGGAATTCTGAAGTCCCTCGGTGTATCACATAAGCAATAAGGGGTCTGTATGCATATCCACAAAGTTGTTGTACACCTATAATGAATGTCCATTATTGACAGACTTTGTTGTGTTTGAACATGTCTGAAATATACCCCAGGCATAAACCCGCACTCACACTATTCTATAGAAACTGTCATGGGTGTGTGTGACACAGATGACCTAGGCCACAGATCTCTACAGTGGCTGGCCTTGTCACAAACATATACATGTGACCTACGGTCTGAGAAGCAGTAGCACAATCTGTCAAAGGTAACAGATGTATTCATGTAGAAAGCAGGCTTCACACATATGAACTAATTGAGGTCACATGCACATATATGTATTTGCCACACAGATACCTGAAGTGTGCAATGCACATACTGTTGTTATACTGATATGTCATACAGTAGTAAAAGCAAAACCCACAACACATTGACCAACACTGTCACACACACACTCAGCAATTGCAGGGTTAAAAAACACCTACCTAACTATGTTATGATACTACAGAAGTACGCATTAACATGACGCACTATATGCTTTACTGGGAGTTTGCATTTCCACTGCTATATTTGTAGGATGCTGACATCATCAGAGTTGCCAAAGAGGAATATACCACTTTTAAGGTGTTTTTCTAGTCTCCAAAAAGGGCACTCCTCTCAAGGGCAATCACACAGAAACATGAAACATACCCTCCCTTATGTCATCTGTCCTTTGGTATTCACATTTCCAAAGGTATTCTGAAGTCCCTCGGTGTATCACATAAGCAATAAGGGGTCTGTATGCATATCCACAAAGTTGTTGTACACCTATAATGAATGTCCATTATTGACAGATTTTGTTGTGTTTGAACATGTCTGAAATATACCCCAGGCATGAGCCCGCACTCACATTATTGTATAGAAACTGTCATGGGTGTGTGTGACACAGATGACCTAGGCCACAGATCACTACAGTGGCTGGCCTTGTCACAAACATATATATGTGAACTAAGGTCTGAGAAGCAGCAGCACAATCTGTCAAAGGTAACAGATGTATTCATGTAGAAAGCAGGCTTCACACCTATGAACTAATTGAGGTCGCATGTACATATATGTATTTGCCACACAGATACCTGAAGTGTGTAATGCACATACTGTTGTTATACTGATATGTCATACAGTAGTAAAAGCAAAACCCACAACACATTGACCAACAGTGTCACACACACACTCAGCAATTGCAGGATTAAAAACACCTACCTAACTATGTTATGATACTACAGAAGTACGCATTAACATGACGCACTATATGCTTTACTGGGAGTTTGCATTTCCACTGCTATATTTGTAGGATGCTGACATCATCAGAGTTGCCAAAGAGGAATATACCACTTTTAAGGTGTTTTTCTAGTCTCCAAAAAGGGCACTCCTCTCAAGGGCAATCACACAGAAACATGAAACATACCCCCCCTTATGTCATCTGTCCTTTGGTATTCACATTTCCAAAGGTATTCTGAAGTCCCTCGGTGTATCACATAAGCAATAAGGGGTCTGTATGCATATCCACAAAGTTGTTGTACACCTATAATGAATGTCCATTATTGACAGACTTTGTTGTGTTTGAACATGTCTGAAATATACCCCAGGCATGAACCCGCACTCACACTATTCTATAGAAACTGTCATGGGTGTGTATGACACAGATGTCCTTGGCCACAGATCACTACAGTGGCTGGCCTAGTCACAAACATATATATGTGACCTAAGGTCTGAGAAGCAGCAGCACAATCTGTCAAAGGTAACAGATGTATTCATGTAGAAAGCAGGCTTCACACCTATGAACTAATTGAGGTCACATGTACATATATGTATTTGCCACACAGATACCTGAAGTGTGCAATGCACATACTGTTGTATACTGATATGTCATACAGTAGTAAATGCAAAACCCACAACACATTGACCAACAGTGTCACACGCACACTCAGCAATTGCAGGATTAAAAAACACCTACCTAACTATGTTATGATACTACAGAAGTATGCATTAACATGACGCACTATATGCTTTACTGGGAGTTTGCATTTCCACTGCTATATTTGTAGGATGCTGACATCATCAGAGTTGCCAAAGAGGAATATACCACTTTTAAGGTGTTTTTCTAGTCTCCAAAAAGGGCACTCCTCTCAAGGGCAATCACACAGAAACATGAAACATACCCCCTCCCACACACACACGCACACACACACACACACACACACACACACACACACACACACACACACACACACACAGCAATTGCAGAATTCAAACCCCCACCTAACTATGTTATGATACTAGAGAAACACGTATTAACACAACGCGCTATATGTTTTACTGAGAGTTTTCATTTCCACTGCTAAATGTGTAGGATGCTGACATCATCAGACTTGCCAGAGAGGAATATGCCACTTTTAAGGTGTTTTCCTTGTCTCAGAAAAGGGCACTCCTCTCAAAGGAAATCACACACAAACATACATCCCCCCACACACACACACAGCAATTGCAGGATTCAAACCCATACCTAACTATGTTATGATACTAGAGAAATACGCATTAACACGATGCGCTATATGCTTTACTGTAGGATGCTGACATCATCAGACTACACATGGTAATGTGTGCACTTTGTTTTATGCAATCCCAGGTTTGAGCCATGGAGGACAGCAGGTGTTACCAGCTTGAACAGGACTCCACATTTCTTACTTTGTGTGATCTATCTGTGGCCCAGTTGCCAATCCATCAGATGACAATACATATTTATGTACGGGTTGTTGATTTTGTGGATACGACATGTGTCTGGGATGTTGGAAAAGGGCTATTCAAAGTCTATGTGGGACGTGTGTAGCTAATTTCATTGATGTATGTCCTGGGTGTCTGCCTTGCAAACAGTCTAGCAGGTTTGGGAACCAGGATCTGCCCATGACCAAACCAAAGTTGGTAGGGTTGTGTGTTTATAGGCTTCCAATAGCTCTGTTTATGACTTCAATCATGATGGACTCCATGGCCTTGCAGATCAGACTTCACAGGCTTATAAGACTATAGTTCCCAAGGTCTGTTGTGCACCAACATTTCTGGAGTGTGCCATATGTTGCTGTAACCCATTCAACAGTTTCATATCCTGTAGAGAGGGTGAGGCTCAACAGACTGTTCAGGTGTAGGGTCTGTTTGTTCTGCAGTTCACTTATGACACATATAGGGAAACAATGTAATCCAACTGATGCCATGTTTTCAGCTTTGGAAGGAGCTGTTTACCCATTCTACATGTGATATCTCCTGGTATGATGATAGGGCCTTTTGTCAGTAGGAGGTGGGTATGTATGTATGGGCCTGTCTGACAGGATGTTGGCATTGTCAGTCATTTACAGCTGGCCCTGACACAGGACATATATGAGTGTACATTGCTATTTATGACATAGCTGAAGGAAGTGTCATGGTTCTGTATGGACTCCTTCACAGATAATCTTTCCATAAACTGGAATGGATAATGTTTGGAGTGCACATTGTTTATTGATGATACTGATCGCAGGTTTGTTATCTTCTTTGCTTTTCCACTTTCTATGAACAACCTAAGTATCTGTAGTACATATTTGATTATGACAGTGTTCCAATATATTATATATGTGTCTGTTGTCATATAACTGTGTGCACAAGGCAGGATTGGTGAACAGTGAGAGGTTCCTGGGTGAACACACGCAACTGCATATATGTGTGGCCCACTGCTGTACTCAGACATGGCCTAAGTGTGTGAGCATGTCTAGTTTGGCCTTTCAGTATGTTGTTGCCTGACATCTGCTTCATTTATTCAAGTGTGTGAGCATGCCCAGTGTGACCTTTCAGTATGTTGCTGTCTGAAGTCCACTACATTTGTTGATGTGTGTGAACACGCCCAATATTAACATTCATACTATATGTGTGTTGAAAATCAAGTTGTATTTTTACTGCAGGGGTCACCTTTGTGTCATAACTCTACAAGTATTATGCTGCGCATACAGGGTTTCCATGAGACACTTTGCACAGACTTATCAACATTTCTTCATACAGGCTGACCAGTGAAATTCTGTCATGGTTTAGTGGTTCAGGACTGTGACTATAGTGCACAGTATCCTAAGTTCGAGGAATGCCACTGCTTTATATTTTCATACTTGGCAGACCAGACTGCTTAAGGACCAGTAAAGCAAATATGAGCATGTTTACCTGCTTTTGCTCAACTATGCCCAACTTTGACTGAACTTGCCCAGCATTGCTCAGCGTTAACCAGCATTGCTGAACGTTGCCCAATATTGCTCAACATTGCCTAAAGTTGTGCTAGTTAGTGTGTACAATTTTGTTTACATATACTAAACAGTGGTAAAAGCTGTTTAGCACTGCTTTATATTGCTTAAAACATGGCAATCAGGCCTCAGGTGGTGCTGCAATGCAGCCTATGTTGGATGCACATAGTATACCCTCTATACATGTTTGAAAACAGGTAGTGTCACGATAGGCATCCCTTTTACTATATGTGCGAGTCAGAGAGAGGTACCATTTCCAGGGTTCCTACTGAGCTAGTTTATGTGCTATGCTTTGCCTCTTTGCCAAGGCCAAAGCATACTGGTCACACCTCATTCTACCTACTGGGGCAGGCTCAGGTTGTTCCTCCTCCGAGTCCCGCTCTGCCTGTGATGGCCTTGGCAATGGTGGGGGGCTGTTTGGCCCGGCCCTCTGCAGCTGTTTTTGCAGGATCATATGATGTAGCATAGCACATACCATGACAATTTGGGTACATGTAGTTGGTGAGTACTGCAAAGCTCCACCAGATGTGTCTAGGCACCTGAACCATGACTTGAGCAGCCCAAACACATGCTCAATTACATTTCATGTTTGTGCGTGTGCCTCATTATGGCGTTCCTGTTCAGGTGTGTGTGCATTTCTGATGGGTGTCATCCGCCATGGCTCCAGTGCATACCCAGCATCCCCCACTAGGTGACCATGAGGGATGTCCCCATTGGCAAATGTCTGGTACAGCTGTGTCAGATGCCAGATATGGGAATCATGGTAGCTTCCAGGGCAGCCAACACACACATTCAGTATTATGCCCTGGTCATCACACATGACCTGGCAGTTGATGGAGGGGAAGCCCTTGTGGTTAAAGTAGGCCCTACCCTGCTCACCAGCTGATGCTTTGATGTGTATGTGCGTGCAGTCTATTGCACCCACTACCTCAGGGTATTCCGCTATTTGCTGGAAAAGATGCATATTGCTGGCCAATACCTCATGGGAATTGGGGAAATATACATGATCACCGACATGTGCTGACATGGCATTCAGGAACTGGTTCAGTACCCTGGATGCTGATACCTGTGAAATCCCCATCATATCACCAGTTGGTCTATGGAAGGTACCTGTTGCTAGTATTCTTAGACCAATACATACCTTGGTTTCCACTGGGATGGGTTCCCCTCTGTTGGTTCTGTGTGTGAGGCATGGCCTGCACAGCTCAGCAATTTGCTGCATGAGGTCTCTGTCCACTCTATAGCGCTCCACTATCTCCAGCTCATGTAGCCCCTGGTAGGTTACCCTGGGCCTGTACACTCTTCTCCGTCTCCTCACTGTGGGTTGCTCAGCAGCATTCACATTGTCACCACCCTCAGCATGTTGCATATGTTGCCTTATAACAGCAATGGCAGCCCCTAACATTTCTTTGACTCAAAGCTTTTTTAAGTTTTCACTTCTCTTAGTTTACTGCAGTGTTGCAGTGTCTCTGAGGAAACATGGTGGAAAGTTGTTTGCAAAGTTTTAAGGCTGGGCTGGGCTAGTGTACTGCCTGTGTAATTGCCTGATTCTGATTGTTTTCACCTGCTAGCTCTGCTAGTTCTCCTTGATTAACTTTCTACTATTTGTTGTGCTTCCTGTTCCCTTTCTGTTTCCACAGGGGGCAGCACCACGCAAACAAGCACAAACACGCGCACACCAGCTCACATGCGCGCACACATGCTTACATGGCCTAACACTTGCTGACTCCTGCTTGAACACGCGCACACAGGTGCAAACATGCTTACATAGATTTCAACAACCTTACACATGCTTACTCTGGATTAAACGCGTGCACACAGGTGCACACATGAGCACACAGTCTTACTCGGATTTAGAGGTGTGCACCCATGCGCAAACAAGTTGCAGGCACTTCTACAAGAAACTTTAGTGTTATCCATGGCATACACCTTCAATTTCTTGGCTTTAGCTAGGACACCTGTTGACACGCCTCTTCCAGTGATGAGTAACTGACAGCAAACACATGCCACTCTGCTCCAATGAGCTTACATTCTTTCATACATACCCCCCCTCATGATGTCACTTATCTTCTACTCTGATACTCCCCTTATCCTACTCTTACACTCCACAGACTTTGCTCATATGCCATGTAAAATTGGAAGTCACTATCCTTACCCTCATTTGCATAAGATTGCCTACTAATGCTTGGTTACATCTCTTAGACTGAGCTTCCCCCCTAAGCAACCTCTACTCAGTAGCCATGTTGTCTTCAGCCTGCCATTCACTTGCATGGCAGTTGAATATTTTAAATAAAATCCCTATTTGTGGCTTTTATTTTTTTTTCATGGTTTTTAGAGGGCAGCACTTTTGCGCGGCGCTGCGCTATGCTTAAACTTCGGAGGTCGAGGTAAAAAAATATTTTTTTTTATTTTGCAATGGGAAAATTGCCAATGGCCATATATTTGGCCATTGGCATGTTTCCTCAACTAGATCCATCCTTTATTTGGAGCTGTCACGGCTCCGTTTTGCTATTTGCAGAATGGTACTCAGTTGACAATGGCGTACATTTCTGCAAATAACACTACTCTTACTCGGACAGGTTAGGGTTTCCTGGATCGCAAATTTACCTCATTTACATATCTTTCAGCAGCAAATGAGGTAATTTTCATAACCTAACCCTGTCCGTGTAAGAGTCATTTTAGGAGCTCTCTTGCACACCCCTGTCGGCTGTTCCTGGATCATTTGGCAGACATGTTGGGTGCATGGAGTCTTACTCTCCTCTCAGACTCTGTGCAAGCCTTCATGAATCCGGCCCTTTGTATAGAATGTCTGCAGGAAATGGAAAACAAGGGACGTGACCTCAGTTTGGAAGAAAATGGGCTAAGATAAGAGTTGATTGATTTAATAGACATGGATAGATATATTAAGATCAGTAAGAGAAATAGGCTGCAAAAGGTCAAGAAAACCCAAAAAGTCAAAAGTCTAATAAAACAAATGAATGCAGTAATTGGCACTGTCCATAGAGATCCATGTGATATAACAGAAGTAAACAGAATATACTACTGTACTGCTAAATAAATAACTCATAAAGTTCTACCACAAGAACACAGGGTAGTAAGGGAAAGTAAGGGTAGAACAGAGAAAACTATAAAGCAATGAAGACAAAAAGTGTCACTGTTAAAAGACTATAGAAGAGGGAATAGATCAACAAAAGTACTAAAAAAGATAGATGCGATAGTAAGTAATAGAAGAAAGTAATACACAGTATTAGAACAGACCAGAATTTATCATGCACTATTGCAAATAACAAACTAAAACTTTCAGCACAGGCAGAAAAACTTAGAAGATACACAGATAAATGTAAAGGAAAAGTACAAAATAAGTAATTTATTGATGAACCAAAAATGTTTTGTAGAGAAAGGGGAAAGAATTTATTTATTTTTCTTTAACATTTGTTTACTGAGAAAGTTCAACTTGGAACAAAGCCGATTTTCAGTGGAAGCCCATGGATAATTGTTCCAGATGCATGTAAAAGAAATTGAAACACCACCAAAAAAACAGGAAATGGATACATTTTGCAGAAGTATCTATGAAACTCCTGTGGAACATAACAAAGATGCTAAATGGATAGAAGAAGTAAAAGAAAGAATAAGGTGCAGAATATGAAATGGGATGAAGTACCAGCCAGAGAGACTGAAACAAAGTTAAGAAAAGCCTCTAATTAGAAAACCCCACGCCCAGATGTAGTACCTAACTTTTGGTTAAAAGTATTAACATCTTTGCACAAAGATTTAGCCATGAGTAAGAACTATTTATATGCAAACCCCAAACAGACACCAACCTGGCTAACAACAGGGAAAAACAATGCTCCTACGTAAGAGTGAACCTGCAATTATAAATCAATAACTTGCCTTCTAATGACGTATAAACTATACACGCAAACTGATGCTGACAGAGTTTATAGTCATTTAGAAGAAATCTCAATTATGGCAGTAGAACAAAAGGGCAATAAAAGAAAGTCATATGGAACAAAGGATCATTTGTTGTTAAATAAAGTCATGCTGAGAACTGTAAAAATAGGAAGAATTTAAGTATGGCATGGATTGACTATAAAAAAATTGATAGTATTCCACATTCATGGATAAAAGAGTGCTTAAAATGTATAAGATACACCCTACACTGATTGACTACATTACAGTAACCATAAAACAGTGGCAGACAACTTTGTAATTAAGCCATAATAAAGGACAGATTTTTATCCCAGGGATAAAAATTCAAAGAGGGATATTTCAGAGTGACTCCCTGTCACCATTGCTATTCTGCCTTACCATTAACCCAATAAGCTGTTTACTTAACAGCCTAGGTCATGGCTACAATTTGGCTCCTAGAAAACAAGGTGTAAAGACTTCTGATCTTCTCTTTGTTGATAATGTAAAACTGTATAGCTCATCAGATGAGGAACTGAAAGCACAGCTGCAGGTTGTCAAACTTTTTCAGATCATATAAAATGTTATTTGGTCTTGATAAGTGTGCAAAAGCAACTTGTAAAGCAGGAAAACATCAATTTGGGATACGAATGTGATATAAAAGAACTGGAACAAGAGGGAGTGTATGAATATTTGGGAATTGATGAAGATCAACATTAAAACATGAACAAATGCAAATAAAACTTAGTAAGGAAGAAGACAAATTAATTCTGAAAACAGCGTTGACATTTAGGAAGAAAATAAAAGCTATGAGCCAATTTGCACTTCCTGTCCTAACTTAACATTTTGGAGTGATTGACTCACCATAAAACGTGTTGGATAGATTAGACAGGAAAACAAGAAGGATGCTTCATGCTCACCAAATGATTTATAAAAATCATTGTATGCCAAGATTATATATTCCCCATTCCGAAGGAGGGATGGGCCTCCTTGAAACTGATTACATGTATAGATCTGCAATTGTGGAAATCCACACTTATCTGCTGACTTCACAAGACCCAAATGTTGTGAAAGTTTTGAAACATGAGGAGAATAAAACTAAGATGACTTCCCTGCTCAGGCTAGCGGAAACATATCAATGTCAAGCAGGAATGGAAATCAAACCACAGTGGATAAAAATCAGGCAGCAACTGAATGTGCCAAAAAAAAACAAAAGAAAGAATATAAGGTGAAAGACCAGATGTGAAGGCAAGAAATGTGAAAAAGCATAAATTTAGTTGTAAGTATAGAAAACCTCTGGAAGAACCTCATATTGAGCAGGAATAAATGCAGGGATGGTTAAGGAGAGGTGAATTTAAACCAAGGGATGAAAGGTTAAGACTGGCAGCCCAAGATAGTGGGCTACATACACGTTGGTTTACAAAGTCCATTGAACATGTGAGAGGAAGAGACAAATGTAGGTTTTGTAAAACAGAATTGGAAACAGTTGCACACCTCATTGCTTCTTGTGACATACTAATTTCAGAAGGACTTTATAGTGAAATGCATAATAATGTGCAAAACTGTTGCACTGGGGATTGTGCAAACATTATTATACTGAAGTGGCTGAAAAACACTGGAAATAAGAGCCACAAAGCATCATAGAAAATGATGAAGTCTACATCACATGGGTTCACCCATTACCAACAGTTCAAAAGATAGATGCTAGAAAACCAGATATAGTGGTCCAGGAAAAGAAGACAAAAGTAGCATTGATTATTGAAATTGCCACACCCAGTGACTACAGTATCCTGTATACAGAGAGGCACAAAGATGTAAAATGTCAGGATTTGCAAGCAGAAATGAGAGCAATGTGGAAGAAAGATACCCAGATAGTTCCAATAGTAGTAGGGGAAACGGGTCTTACAAAAAAGAGTCTACAGTCCTATTTAAATATGCTACCAATACATGTAATTCCTTACAAACTGCAGAAGGAGTCAGTACTGGGCACATTGTGGGTGCTGTGAAGAGCACTTTTGGCTGACATCAAAGAGTGAAACAATACTAACTTCATGAAGTTTAACTGTACTTTGACTTAGGAATAGGGTCCATTCCCCTCATGGTATTAGAAATCCAAAAGATTTGGAGAAATTTAAAAAATGGAACTGGAATGGGTCTGGTCTATGTTTGTTCACTTGGCTATGAAAGAAATTAGTTTACATCATTTGCCAAGCATTATTTATGTTATCAGTGCACTTTTTAAAATATGCTGCACTTTATAGTTATCAAACAAAAGGTTATTTATGTGTAGATATTAGATATTTTGCAAAATATTATTCACAAAGATTGTAAGAGCAAAGTAGTGACAGAGATCACATCAGAAGAAATTACACAGCACAATGTTCTGAATAAAAAGTAATACGATATTTGGATAGACTACAATGAGGCCAAGGAACATGAAGTGAATACCTATGAAAGGGAAATTGTTAATTAAATAGTGACTGAAAATGAAAAAGTGAAAATATTGTGGGCACACATATCCTTAATGAGGGCAAAATGGGGTAAGGAATGTGTACTGTGTAAGTAATACAGTTTTAGCATTAGAACATATAGCTGGGAGTAGAAAACTGAATTTGCAGGAGGGATTTTGTGTAAAAATTTACAAGATGTTTTTTGTGTAGTAAGCAGAAATTGAAGATGACAAACAATTATCGGGATAAAATATCTGGATTGTATTGAAGCTTATTGTGCTTTACGTATTAACAAAACAAGATACTAAGGCAGTTTTGCAAGATAAAAAGAGATTTTTCTTAATATATTGGATAGAGTGATTTCATCTTTCAGGTCAATGGAATGCTCCAGAAAGATGACAATGTTCTAGAAATGGATTGAAGTAAAACTGAAATACTGTTGTTTTGTCAGGAATTTTTTTTTACTGCAAATATTAACATTTACATCTAATGTAACAAAGTATGCGTACAATAATTAAAAATAATTTATACTCAGATATTTGCACAAATGTAACATATTTGGTTATTGCATGTGGACATGAATTTAACTGTTCTCCAGACAGATGATTAGAGAAAAAGGAAATGGTAAATGGAATAGGAGATATACAATTAATTTAGAAGTTATTCAATATGCAATAGACATAGGGAATAGGATTAATTACTGTGACAATAGTTTATGTAGCTTAAAAAAGCTAAGGCTGTAGCCAGAATTCAGGATTTTCAGATCAAGCTGTGTATATAAATTTGGACAGAAAGAAATAAGAATTTAACATTGTTAAAGGAACAGTAATCTATAATGCTGAATTTATTTTAAGCAGATATCATGAGGTATTTTAAACCATTATGGATTGATAATGCGAAGGAGACTATGAAAACAAGTGAACATTTTTTTTAGAGGAGAAGGGTGTGAGTTAAGACTGAAAGGAAATATAGAGAACTGAAATGTATGGAACATTTAGTGAAGTGCTAATTCAAAGAATTTCAGGCAAGAAATATATAATAAAAATTAGATTGGAATAAGAGATTGGATTAATAAATAAAGATTCTTAGTTAAAGAAAAAAGTTGCTAAATTTGGTGCATGCAGATTCTATATGAATGAGATAAAGGTTAAGAAAGGAACTAACATTACTAAAAGAGAACACGGAGGAGTATTTGTTTAGCTTATATCACTGCAAAGGTAGAGGACTGGAAAGGGCATGAGATATTAAGAGAGTGAGTGCAGAATTACACCAAACAGATAGATGGATAAATAGATAGATATTTAGGCAGGCACATGACATTAGAAGAAGTAAATTAGAAGAAAATATGTCCTTACAGAAAATTAAAACTGAAGGAGCACAGGGTGGACATTTCACAAGAATGACCAACATCAAACATGTAGGGAAAGTGGGTAGTCCAGTGATATCAGGAAGTTACAAATCAATAAACAGCGGGAAGAAATACAAATATGGAGACCAACTGCTATAAAGATTTTTCTGTAAGAATAAGCAAAACTACAGCAGCAAAAGCTGAATAGGAGTATGTTTAAAGAATATTCATTTTTGCCCTTAATTTCATTCATAGCTAAGAAAATACATAGCAAAGTTAAACGTCAGAGCTACCAGCACAAACTGATTAAATAAGTGTATTATATATTATACCACCTCACAAGTACTGTTTAAAAAAAACACTACTGATGTATTGCTCCCTTCTTTGACATATACTGTGTATATTACTATTTTACTTGCTCTACAGTGTTTATATTGTTCAAATTGTATTTACCATGCTATGGCACTAATATATTTATCTAGCATGCTTCTCACTCAGCTTTTATCTATGGCCTTCATTAGCAAAGATAAATTCATAAACAAGCAAATAGACAAATAAGTACACAGATGCTTAACACACATAAGAGTATTTCATGGTATATGAACTGAAAGATCATTCAACATTTATTGGCAATTGTGAGAGAAGTGATATAAATATAATGTTTACGAAGAAGGAAAAACTCAGAATTGGAGATATAAATAAAGCATTTTATAACTTTTCTCTTGAGTTATGCAGGATATCATAACACATTTCAATAGCTTATGCTTACTTCATTTTATATTTGTCTCCTCTAGGGCATTTCTACAATTTCAACTTTTTGCAGTTCTTCACATGTTGATATCAGTGTATGCAACTGTGACGCTGATATCACACCATTGCTTGCAAGCTGGAACTCTATTGAGATTATATTAAATCATTCATATAAATATTGCAGTGGTGCACTCACTATGCATCTATCTGTCTGTCTTCCTGTCTATATACCCATCTATTTCATCTCATTGTCTGTCTCAGTTATCCATCTCATCTCATCTTATTATTCTGTCTACCTATCTGTCTATCTATTTTGACTGTCTTACTTTCTTTAATGGCATGATGAATGAGGCCTCTTTACAGTGGCAGTCTGGGGGGAAAACGTTTCAGTGGAAGTACAATACATGACAAGTAGTATAAATACTTCAGAATGACATAACAACACAAATGTTGAAAGCAATGCATGCCGAAACTGCAAAGTTCCCAGTAGCATCTTCCTCCGACTTTATACTTTTCACATTCATTCATGCTGAATAGCAGATGCATCGCTGATGATCCATGCGACTTTATAAATCATGCAACAGGTGTTAGAGTTTATGATTTTATGATCATCTTTATACTCATTGCCACAATGCCATGGTTTTCTCTGTCTGGCACAGAGATTGAATGAAGTATTAGTTTGTTTTTGTCCAATGGCTTGGAAAATATATAAAATATCTCAAATCTGACAGCAGTAGATGAACTTTAACAACTGAAGGAAAACAAGAAGAATGAGCTGAGCGCTGTCGTTACTTGCTGGGTTCTGTACAGTAAACGTGAGAAGAAGCACATGACAACCAACGCATTAGTAGACATCCAATACAAATTAGCAAAGCCGGACTAAATCACAATGCACGGTTAGTATCTAACATGACTGCCTATCAAAGCTGAACTGATGCAACATTTTCCTTAGTATATTAGTTTTAAATGCAGTTTTAATTTCGGTGATTCGTACTGATCCATTACACTTGAGTGAATGCCTGGAATCAAGACCATCCATCCCTTTTATTCTAACTCTACTGCTCTGTGTTTATTCTGCTCTGTTCTGTTTTTTCTCACTGCCCACTACATGGCTTTTTCATCTACCTCGACTACCACAGGTGTGTGCAGCTTTTGGTCTGGTTATCACTGTTGGTTCCTGGTTCATTTTGTTACTGCTTCACAAACAGACATACTGGGTTTGTCACAAGTACTTTCTTAGAGTACGGTTCTCTAAATTTTCTGGGTAAGGCAGATACTACATTGTGATATAGCATATAGAAATTACTGTTGTAATAATGCATATATTTCTGGCATTCCAATGAATGTAGCTAATTATTTGTATGCAAATGCTCTGTAGCCTACTCTCTTGACAGATGAGTTAATTTTATTTGTTTAATCTTAAAGTATGTAAACGTCTGTTGTACCTTCCATTGGCCCATATGAGTTCTCCTTATTTTTTTTGGTAAGCATAGGGGTTGGGTTTGGCACAATAGTTAAGGCATTTGCCTTATAGGCACAAGTTGTAGGGTTTGATTCTCAAATGGGATAACTGGCTAGACTCAAAATGGCCCTCAAGGGTAGTTTGCCTAGTACTGTAAACCTATGAAGCAGTATAACTCACACATAACCAATTAAAATGGGGCAAACCTTCTGTGCAAAGACCAAAATATACATTAACAAAGGATGGGTCTGTAAGAAACAACAAAGCATAGCCATCCATCTAGTTTATCATACTTGCATAAAGGAAAGAAGTCAGGATTTTTCAATATAATGTGACTTTTCTTTTCAGTAGCTTGTGATGTTGCACAGCACCCTGTATGCACCTGTATTAGACACTGCAACCTAATTATTCCTTGACAGAGGGTATTAATGAGACCAGTAATATTTAATACCTGTTTTTTAATGTAGCTAGCCATGAGTTTCTAGGTGATGTTCTCATTGTATTACCTTATCAATCCTTTTTGAAGAAGTAATGTTGGCCTAAAGTGACTAAAAACACAAACCCTGACTGACTAAGCCCATAGTCAAAGACATATGATTAGAGTTGTAAAGAAATTTCTTGATTAACACAAATAGCTCATGTTCTGTCCTCTGTAGTGGCAGTTTTCTCAGACTTGCATACAATCCAGTCATTTGAGCTTCTTATAACTGTTCTAAATGCAAAGATAAATGTGTGTCATTTCTTTAAATACAATTTTGCTTGTTAGCATACACAGTTCCAATCACTTCAAATGTTATATTTCAGCATTGCTAATAATTTTCATATTCTACATTTGTGGCATTTTCAATATTCTGCTTGAACTGGTTTCATGAGCATTATGAAAGTGAGAGTAAAGTATTGAATTTTGCAGTCTGTACAAGCCTTTCCTTAGAAGCTAAGTGTCTGTCTTTTGAAATTACAAAGACTTGTTCTTTGTTCAGTAAAAGCTTGAGAACTGTGGGACTGAATGCAAAATCTATGATGATATGATACAATGTAACAGATTATTTTCCTTGTCATTTGTCAAAAGGAAATGCAACAACAGACATTTAAGTATATCAACAATTCACTGAAATATGACTATACATCAAAAAGAAATCAAATTCCTTAGGAGCACCAGACAAATTTACATTAACAATGCAATACTTTGTAACTGTATTCCACTCAAATTAGAATTCAATAGGACAGATTTCAGAAGTTATATTTCAGACTGCATGTCAGTGAATGTTTTTTTAAAGAACCCTCAGGTTACTACTGTACAGATTGGAGCTGGTGTAAATAAGTGGAAAATCTTTTGTAATATGCTAAATGATCAGCTGAAGAAATGGTACATTTATGTTAACTTTCTGTGTAAAACTTTGCAATGTGTTTCCTCAGAAGATTATCAATCAGTTCTGAGTAGAATGGCACATTATGTAGATTTTAATAGGTGTGTCACCCACACATAGAATCAGTAGAAATGTGCAATCTCCCCGTACCTGTGGAGAAGAAGGACTTACAGGTTTTTCTGTTCTAGTTATTGGGACTGGCATAGGTGATGCAATGGGTATTTTCCATTCTTTCTAGTCCAAAAAAAATAAACAATGTTCTTGGCACAATGATGCTGTACGCAGGCGAGCACATATGGTTTCCTAGCAGTCCAAAAAGAAAGATAATTCCATGAGTCATTTCTATGTTATTGGCTACTTGCCTGAGGTATCAAGTGCCACAGTTGCAGTCATGTAGAAATAATGGCTCACCCTGGCATACAGTCACAGAGGTTTGTGAATAGGATTTAGTTAGCATTCTATACACCACTAAGTAGTTTATGATACATATGGGACCATAAACACATCTCTGCACAGTATCCAGATAACATGCATGATTAACATTTATATGGCACATATTCCATTCTAAATACAATTAAGTAGTGTATGATACATATGGGACCATAAACTCATCTCTGCACAGCATCCAGATAGCATGTATGATTAACATTTATATGGTGCATATCTAGGTCATATTGTTGCTTTCTGCATGTTGACATTCCACAAAGCCATCTAGTTAGTACATGCAGGCACTGTGGCTCATAATAATGTTACAGTTACACTAACACTGTGTATAAAGATTTTAAGATTCCCCGATGATGAGAATGCATTGCAGGTGATGCTAGATATCTGATACAGCTCTAGTTTATGATGCCTGTACAAACCCCACAGAATGTAGCCAGACTACAATGTAATACCCCACATATATACACACAAACTAATATCACAAAACACGTATTCACCCTTCACAAAGTCCACTTCCACAGCCTTGATATATCAGGGAAGTAGGGGGAGAGGGTCTCTTGTATGACACAGACACAGATTTCAGGATGTTTCTAACATATCTCATGCTAGATAATTTGCTGGTGAAGACACTGTTTGGGGAAACACACACAGGAAGGAAGGTACATTAATGCCTTCACTCCCAGTGAGTAAGGGAGAGCAGAAGGAAACAGCAGCTGCAAATCCACCCCCCATGAGTAACAGAACAGTACATGGTAACACAATTGCAGCAATGACACTTAATCCAATATTATGGGTTCTGGTGAGTACACAATGACACTGCGGAGACACACAGAAAAACATGACAGGATTGATATCAGGCTTTGATAATATGTGAAGGGTTATGTCATGCTCTGCTTCAGACCATCCCACATATACACCATGGGGAGACAATGGTGTGGATTGCAGTATCGTCATGTGCACATATGGCTAGGGACACAATGATACACTGCTGTCAACACACATATAGTTTGTTGGGGGAGCATATCCCAGGAGGCAGGGAATGTGAATTGCTCCAAAAAACGTTTCAGCTATGGCCCGATCCAATGAGTCAAGACAAAAACAGAATACTGAGACAATTAAGAACATAAAACATTCACATATATAGCATTCACACATAATATTTATAGCTTAATCCAAGGCAAATCATTCAAATCAATGGTAAAGTAGGCATAACTATATAATGTTCCTAGCTTCATCGGTACTTACTAGGCTACTGATCTGTGAGGATATTAAGAAGCCAATCCTTATATTCCAATAGTAGATTTCTAGCTTTTATACTTTGCATATGAGTAACCCAGAGGCTGACGGAACAAGGATATTTTGGGGTATTTACTTGTTGACTCTTTCCAAATGTACATATCACTTATGATGACAAATCATTAGAGCTGATAATGCATTGAAGCTGATCATAGCACTCAATGTTTAGGCTGTGAGCATATATCAAGCCTCCCTGTTACTGGAAGTTGTAGTAATTATATGCAATTATATCAAAATATAAACTGAAAAGATGCTGGTAAATCAAATGCATTGCTAATTTTGGTGACTTTTAACCCACATCTCTAAAACATTTACATCAATGCTGTGATTTATATATATATATATATATATATATATATATATATATATATATATATATATATATATATACATATATATATATATATATATATATATATATTTCTTTTTTAACTCTTCAAGTTTTAGTTTGAGGCAGACTTATATCATCTTGGTGATGGCACTGCCTGACCATGATCTGTAGTCACTTCACTTCATAGTTGCAATAGCACAGATCTCCCTTGATGGAGACAGTGAATGACTGAAGGACCATGACTTGGGGAGAGTCTGGTGGTGAGTGCCTAACAAAGGAGGCAGGGTGCCATCCTCATCACCCATATTGAGAAGTTGAAGATTGTCATACACTTACATATACAAGTGAGGACAGTACACTCTGTTATGACCCAGCTACGCAGCTTCAACATACACTGCCCTAATACTTGATTCATTTTCAGCATGGTATTAAAGGTGGTAACAGCAATACCACAGGTAGGTGGAAGAGAAAGAGTTGTGTCTTGTCATAAACCTCAGAAGACTAGTCAGTAATGTATCTGTGGACTCACGTTATTCACAGAAATACTGGTAGAGCTTATACATGTGACTCAACACAACAGCTCTATGTTTGTCTAGGTTGCAGCAGATTGTGCCTAGATGATAGTCTCACACATCTCCTGATTAATTTTGAGCACCACCTGCATGCCAAGGGTGATCTGTGTCATGTAACGGAGTCAGACATGCCTGCAAGGCTGCATATTAGTTAGTTATTACCATCTCTCCCTATTCAGTGGCACTCTTTTACTTTTTTCAACACTGACTGTTGCAGGTCTTCTCTCACACTATTCAACCACCTCTTTGCTGGACGGCCTCATTTCCTATCATCTACTTCCTGTTTCTCCCAAATCTTCTTCACCAGATTGCCTTCTGCTTTCCTACATGTAACTGAACCACCATAATCTGTTATCTTTGACATTTTCTGCAACTGGAGCTACTTTGTCTTTTGCTGCTATATCCTCATTTATTCATCTGTCCCACAGTGTGCATCCTATCACCCATCTCAGGCACCTCATCACCATCATCTCTAGCTTACAAACTAAAAACAAACTAGAACCAGGAGAACACGACAAACCAGTAACTTTAAAATTCCTGTGTGTTACAACAATGGGACAGCCAAAACCATGTGGTTCATGTTTTTGGCTGTCCCATTGCTATAACACATGGAAATTTTAAACTTATAACCTCTAGCTTCCTCAACTGCTCTGCCTTTACTGACCTGATTTCTGTTCCATACAGTAGTACTGGGCAAGCCACTGTATTGAACACTTACTTTTCAGCTTCTATGGTATGGCATTCTTGTGTCATGCATGACCCATTGCATGCTATGCCAGTTGTAGCACCTCTGATTCTAACTTTGAATTCCTCATTCAGACTTCCTTTCTTCTCAACTATCCCTTCCAGATACTTGAAGCAGTTAACTTGTTCCATGGTTTGTCTTCTCATTTTCATTTTACACATTTGCTGTTCTTACATATCCCCTCCCTATATCCGACTTTTCAGCTGCTATAAAATGTGCCTTCACCTTTGCACTGTATTGGTAACATAGTTATGATAATTCTGTAAAATGTGACTGTATCCCCCCCCCCACAGCATTTATTTTGTAGACCAATGTCTGCTGCGCCTTGTCCCATAAGGGTAGCTTATCTCCCTCTCTCATAGTAATTGACATGCGACTCTCCTAAGTGGTTATAGCAGGATATCATGTTCACCGGGGTTGAAATTATCCAGCCTCTGCTGTCCACCTAATCTAGACATGCAGATACCTATGATAACTTATGAAAACATATCACAGAAAGCTACACACTGTATACATACAGTGAGATAGAAAGGGATATGCTAGATATAACCATACTATAGGAATAGGGAGGAGCAACAGCAGCAACCTAACATGCTAATAACAGCTTACAGTTTTGAACATACTAATAGTAAGAAATGGCACACTATGTACAAAAAGAAGAAAAAAGAGAGTTTCTCTTAAGAAACTTCGAGTTGTTTTCAGATCTGCCTAAAATGAACAAACCCAATTCAATACCATATTGAGACCATTATAAAAGAAACCTAAAATTATACAAAAATCCAATGTTACATAAGAATTCTGACTCTTACCATGTATTACCATATGGCAGGCATCACCGTGCAAGGAAACTACTGAGAAACTAAAGTTTGGGATATAGGACTAGTATGAATGGGGGGAGGCAGCAGACACGCATTGTTAAACATACAGAGACCCGACAAAAAGGATAAATGTAGAACCTTCTGATACACTGTTAAACATATGCAGTACTGATAAAGTAAAACATTTATAAACATATGCAGTACTGATAAAGTAAAACATTTATAAACATATGCAGTACTGATAAAGTAAAACAGATAGGTGTAGAATGTTCTGACACACAATGTTAAAAACTGCACACTTCTGACAAAAGTACAGAGGTGCAGACACTTACAAGGAAAAAGAAAATATGTCCCTGGTTAGAAAGCAGAGCAAATTCTGTGTTTTATCAAAAATGCGTCCCAATAAAAATTAAAAGAATAATTGGAAAAGCTTCAGAAGGAGAAAAAACTTGGCTTTGATTAAAAAATGAGAGGCAAACATTTATATTACCAGAAAAAAAAAATAAAACAGGTGTAAGTTGGTGAAATAAGTCTCTATAGAAACTGAGAGTAATCAATGATTTAACAGAAATAACAAATTAAGTCAGTTTAAAAGTCACTTATAGAAACTGACAGAGAAACATATGTATGTTACCAGGAATATGCTTGTACTATATTAATGATCTTAGTAACTGCAGAGACTGATAGGAAAGAGTTCTTAGCAAGTGATATGAAATTTTGCCAGAATATTCCAGTCGCTAAAGTAATAAAGAATGCCTGTCTGGAGACAGAAATGGAAGAAAGTGCAGTTGTGTAAGTAAACGTACCATAAAATGATCAGAAGTAGCTTAAGCTATATGGGTTATATCCTCCACAGGATATAACAGCTAGCCATCTTCCAAAGCTTCAGGGCACCTTCCATATACCTAAACCACTAGACAGCTTGATGTCTGCTGACCAAACAGCCTTGTCTGACCATTGCTTGAAGTGGTTGTGGCCATGATCAGACTGAAACTGTACAGTGGGAAAGTAAACCTAACACTATATAGGGCACCAGATCTCCAAAGGAAGCTTACGAGTGAAGACATGTAAAAGATGCTTAAACTAGGAGCTACTGTGGTGCTTGGGTTTGTCACTTATCTGGCACCATGAGTGGATGAGCACATTAAAAGGCTATAAATGCCAGGGTATTGAGTGTCCTAGGTGTGAACATGGGGTATTTTGTTCAGGGAGAATGACATGACCATTATTAAGGATGGGTTACCAGGTGATCTGACCCATCCTAAGTAGTATGGAACTGTAGATCTGTGCTGGGGGGGGGGGGGGTGGAGTCATTGTACTATTAACTCCCAAATCATTTAAATATTCATTGATGAGTTGAGTATTAAGGGGACACTTTGGAATGCATAAGATTAAAACATGGATCCTAGGAAGGACTTACTGGCCATAAATAATGAAAAACATTGCGAGTTTATGTGCTGTGCAAAATGACATACCATTCTTTACAAAAAATGTAGTTCTACTGCTACAACACATACACATTTGAATATATTGCCCTTCACATTGCTGGACCACTGGTAAATTTCAGAAATGGGTTTCAATACATCTTTGTTATTCTGTGCTATGTATCTAAGTACCCCATGCTTGCTCCTACATGTAAGGCTATTGATTAATCTATAGTTTGAGAATTAGGGGGGTAATTCAATAAAGCCTACACAGAGCTATTCTCCATGTAGGAATATTGTTAAAGCTTGGATATAGAACACTTTTGCTGAACAATCCAGGAAACAAGGCTGGCGGAGTGCAGGAGCCTTCCAGCACTGTGCAGACAGGGATGCAATCATGTAATGCAAATCACCTCATTTGCCAGAGGAAACCATGCAAATGAGGTGATTTTATGATCCAGGAAGCAGACCGGCATGATGACATCCATGTAGGTGCCGTGTTGTCAGGAAAAATGTACGTGGTTAGTAACCATGTACCAGAATGTAAAAATAAAACAGGGGCTGTGACAACCCAAGTAAAACATGTATTAGGTGCAGTAGTCACACCAATGGTCAAAACTATGGCCATTGACATTTAAAATGATGTAAGTAATGAAAAATAAATAGTATTTTATTACCACATATGTCATGTTTAAGTGGTGTGCAGCGATGCGCAAACATACAAGGTTGCAAAAAATGTAAATAGTAAAATGTGATATTTAATGCTATATTGAAGTTTCCCATTATACTAGCCAACATGCAAAGTCATACAATGGCAGGTTATAGTGGTTGCTAAGAACATTGGGTCTGGTGTAATGCAATATCTAGGGTATATGCATTTAGGTGTATGTACATGAGCTAAGTTTATTGAATAGCAAAATGGTCCACCATGTCTGCAGGTACTAATTGTGTAAAGGTTAGAAATGTGGTAGTGTAGGCAGTAGAGACAGCTGACACAAAAATGGTGTGTGTTAGGGTTTGTCTAAACACATTGGAGCTCAGCAGCTCCTGTTTGCACTCAGCTAAGCACAGCTAAGCAGGGGTGTGTGTCTGAGGCTTCTAAACTGGGCTTAGCTGGTTAAAGAAACGTTAAGCATAGTCATGTACAGGTGAGGTCCCTTTTTGCTCAGCAGTATTTACACTAGCTCCGCAAGTTTATGTGGAGTGCCGCTGGGCTTAGAAGTGGAGGAAATTAAAAAAGTGAGAAATAGCCTGGGAAAGCCAATCAAGCATAAATGACTGATAAGCCCTGTTCCACTGACACTGGCCCATTCAAAACCCTTAATAATATAGCTGGCAGGTGGAATATATCATAGTCAGCCAATCACACAGGATACATCTGCAGCACACAAGTATAAAGTATGCATACACCCTACAATCTGATTTTTCCCACATACTCTGAACCATTAGAGTACACACTTGGGAATTTTAACAGACAAAATGACAGGGGCTGCTGCTGCTCTACTACATCTGTATGTACTACAGGCTGAGGTTACTGATGATGATGATGGTGCTGATAATAGGCCCAGACTGAGGAGGAGAAGGGTGTTCAGGTCCAGGGTAACCTTTCAGGGTCTACATGAGCTGGAGACAGTGGAGAGCTACAGGGTGGACAGGGACATACTACTCAACTCACTGAATTCTGCCGGCTTCACCTCAGCCTCAGAGCCAACACAGGGGAATCCATCCTAGTGGAAGCAAAGGTATGGGTAGCCTTAAGAATACTAGCTGCAGATACTTTCCAAAGACCTACTGGAGACATCATTGGGATCTCACAGGCATCCACATCCAGGGTACTCTGCCAGTTCCTGGATGTCATGCTAACACATGCCAGTGAGCACATTGATTTCCTCAACACCCCTGAGGAGAGAACCAGCAATATGCATCTCTTAGCAATATGCATCTCTTCCACCATGTAGCACACTACCCAGTGGTACTGGGTGCCATAGACTACACTCATGTGCACATCAAAGCACCACCTGGTGAGGGGGATAGAATGTACATCAACCACAAGGGGTATCACTCCATCAACTGCCAGATCATGTGCAATGCCCAGGGCATTATCATGAGTGTGTGTGCTGGCAGCCCTAGCAGTTATCACGACTCCCACATCTGGCAAGCATCACAGCTGTACCAGATTTTTGTCAGGGGGGACATCACATATGGCCATCTAGTGGGGAATGCTGGTTATGCACTGGAACTGTGAATGTTGAGACCCATCAGAAATGCACACACACCAACTGAAGAATGCCATAATGAGGCACATGCACAAACTAGAAACATGGGAGAGCATGTGTTTGGACTATTCAAGTCACGGTTCCACTGCCTTGACATATCTAGTGGAGCCCTACAGTACTCTCCAGCCACATGTGCGCACATGTTCATAGTATCTGCCATGCTGCACAATATTATCCTGCAGAAACAACAGCAGCAGGAACAGCACAGGGAAGGGACACACAGCCCCCACCAATACCAAGGTCCCAACAGGCACAGGGGGACTCGGAAGAGAAACACCCTGAGCCTGTCCCTGTAGGCAGATGTAGGCATGCCCAGTATGCCCTGGCCTTAGCAAAAAGGCAACACAGAGCACATACACTAACATCCTAGGAGCCAAGGGACTGACAACCCACTCTGACTCAAATACACACAATAAAATGGATGCTAGCCACATCACACTACCTATACCTTACCACGTATAGGCTGTGTACTATCTGCATCCAACACAGTCAGCCCTGAAGCACTGTCCTCTCAACTGCTGCTGACACATGGTAAGTCACTCTTATTAACAATAAATGAATGGGCTAGTAGAGTGTGGTACCATATGTATGGTGTTGCTGCATGTATACATGGGAATGGAGTGGGTTACCAGGATAGCAGCAGATAATGGACACCTGTGTGGGACAATAGAAACCCACTCCCAAATACTGGCTGCCCCACAATATGCAGTAGGTTATAAGCCAGCAAAACCCACTGCACTATGTGAGGGACTTACAAACAGTGGGGTCAAAGGACAAATACATGGACATCAATGATGGAGTCCCATACATAGCTCTAAAACTCTTACAGCAAGAACTTTGTTTAAAGCCATAAAGAAGTGTGGGGCAAAGGCCTAAAAACAGGAACAAGTGTTAAATATTGCTCTTACAAACATAGAAAGTTGATAGAATAACAGGTGTTGCAGTAGCATGATTTTTTTGAAGGGCAAGAAGTCTGAAACTCAAATGTCTGTCATTACTTTCCAACTTGAGTCTTTAATGATTTCACTATTATTTGCCACAAAATCACAGTTTTATGAAAAATGGTCCCAAAATATGAGCCAAACATATGGACAGTCTGGGAAGATTTGTACAGTTGAGAGGTACGCCCCCTCCCTCAACACACCCATGTTCACATAGAACTGCAGTAACAATTATGTTTGCAAGGTAATAGCAGCAGACCACTCATTCTCAGGGCTGTCACAATCAACTTGATAACTTGTTCCATTTCTACAATATGCAGTGGTCAATGTGCCATGTATGTTTGTGATTAATAGTGTCAGGAAGTAGACAGCACTTAGTTGTGACTGTTGTGGCTTAGTGGTGTAAGTACCGTACAGTGGCTGTCAGGGTCCATGGTCCGAGACTGGCCTTGTCAAGAATTTTGCATGTCAGCTACACCAATGGTAGGAGTTGTACACACTGTCCAGAAGTCAATATTTGTTACTGCAGGAAAGCTGGACAATGAAGGAACAGGGGGCCACACATATGGGCAGTACACAGTTCAGAGTAAACTACACAGTGCCTAGTAGAACCGCAGGTTGTGACAAGTCAGTCTAGTGCCAGGATATAAAGACTGCCACGTTACTGTGTCAGTACTGACAACAGGTCAGTGGGCACCATCCATACCCCTGGAATGACGGGGTGTCACAGAATGTCCACAAGTATGCCTCATATATCTGTTCTGCTTGTCATAACATTGCATTTGCCTGCCAAACTATTTGTAAACCAATAAAGATTGATGTGAAAACATCAATGACAGACAGCTGAGATGTAGTTGTCATACCCATAAGTAACTGCAAGCTAATACAAAACCATTCTGCCAACTGTGCACATTTGCAAGAGTAATATTAAGAGCCTGCCCCCATGTCTGGGCCTGTGTCTGACTGTTATATATGGGCTTGTTCAGATGTCTGTCTCTACGAGTTTGAGAGTAATGGCCAACATGTAGCATTATAATAACAGTGCAACACAAACCATATGAGTACCACAGCAGATGTTGGGGCACAATGATGGACAACCTGCTAAACAGGTACAGTCAGAGGTGTGAAGTCTGTAACCCTGTATATGATGTTACGACTTCTACTCCACTCACATCATAACTACAAATACATAGCAGCAACTGCGGACAAAGGCTATGACTGGACTACAAAAGGACAAAGAGACACATATAAGGGGAAAGGGAATCACTGGCCAGACAAAGGGAGAATGTGCACACTAGAACAATTTGTGCTGTAACATAGTTCCTTGCCATGTATGTGGTCAGTAAACAAATGTCTGTCAGTGCTCCTTCACATTACTCTATGCTGATATGCCACTGACATACCAGGAAATCACAGTGATATATAGAATATACCACACCTATTATGGAAAACTCTGCTCAGTCCAATACACTCTGTACCCACATAAGGATATGACCTAGTTAATAATAATAACACACAGCCAGGAGATCCCCAGCCAGTATATCACTGAGGTGCTGCACTGCTACACAGGTTCATTAGCCAATCAGCTGTAACACACAAAATCCTGGACCAGACTACAGCTAGCTCTGGAATGGAGTCCAACTCTTACTATTGAAGGTCATACTGGGCATGCTCCTACACTTAGAGAATTACAGCCCATGTCTAAACCCACATCTGACTATACAACTGTGTTGTTCAGATATGTCTTTGCATACAGACAGCTATATATACCTTAAATGTCTCTCCCCACCCCCATCATACAGGATTACCCACAGCTATCTGGAGGTGGCACATATGTGATATATGTGCATCTGTTGAGTGTGATAAACATACATATATATAGGTAACATAGATAAATATATAAATTATAGACAGGCAGAGACGGGGGGGGGAGAGACAAATAGAGACAGACAGAGAGATAGGGGCATAGAGAAAGAGACACCCTAAAAGGCATAGAGTGATGTCCTGATGCAGACATTTGCACACAAATTGTAACCACTGGCACGTGCCAGTATGAAGGTGAGCTCCATTGTGTAATAGTAGTGAGGTAAGAGTTGTAATCTCACATCACCTGCCTTGTGTGTGTGTGTGTGTGTGTGTGTGTGTGTGTGTGTGTGTGTGTGTGTGTGTGTGTGTGTGTGTGTTTCTAGGTTAAAGCATGTCAAGGCCTTTTCCAACCAGTAAACCTTTCATTTCCCTACTTTACCAGGCCTACTCTAGGTTAAAGCATTTCAAGGCCTTTTCCAACCAGTAAACCTTTAATTTCCCTACTTTACCAGGCCTACTGATCTCATTCACATTAGATGCACCATTGTACAGACGTCACCTATATAATTTCCACTGTGCATGCGATAAGTGTGTAGCACTGTAGTACATGCAATTAGTGAGGTTGTAGTTCTAATCTCAGCCCTGACAACTGTGCGTGTGTTTCTAAGTTAAAGCATTTTGAGGCATTTTCCAACTAGTAAACCTCCCATTGCCCTACATTACTAGGCCTGCTGATGTCATTCACCTTAGAAGCACCTTTAGACACCTTTCACCTATGTAAGCTCTATGGCATGTGCAGTAAGTACTTAGCACTATAGTACATGCAATTAGGTAAGTAGGGGTTCTAATCTCAGCACCGGCACATGTGTGTGTGTTTCTAGATTCAAGCATTTTGAGGCCTTTTCCACCCAGTAAACTTCCAATTGCTCTTCTTTATAAGGCCTGCTGATGTCATTCATATTATAAGCACTGTTGGACACTCTGCAGGTATATAATCTGTGTGGTGCATATGATAATGGATTTAGCACTGTAGTACAGAAAACTAGATAGGTAGGAGTTCTAATTTTAAAACTGGCAAGTGTGTGTGTGTGTGTGTGTGTGTGTGTGTGTGTGTGTGTGTGTGTGTGTGTGTGTGTGTGTGTTTTATAGGGCCTATTCATGTCATCCACCTTAGATCCACTGTTGGACACTTGCTATGTCTATAAGCTCCATGGTGCATGTGATAATTAGGAAGCACTATAGTACATACAACTAGGTAGGTAGGGGGTTGAATATTAATACAGCCAACTGTAGTACTGTATATCTTTGTGTGTGAAGCATATCCCCTGTGTGTGTTGGTTATAGCTTTTTAAGGCCGGTTGATGTCATCCAACTTAGATGCACCATTTTAAAGTCTACAGGCCATACCACTCATCTGTACAGATGTATGCTGTGTCAAGATGTTTGCAACATATATGTAGTCAGTGTCTCATAACAATGGGGTTTTATGTCACATCAGTGGCAAATCCTTGAGAGTTGACATCACAAATAGTGACAAACATGTCAACCTCAGGCGTCATACATTTCTGAAACGTAATGACGATGCAAAACCTGTTACTGTATTACTTGTTTAGGCTTCTAAGAGCAATATGTGAGAAATATCCCAATTTTGGGGGGTTTCTCCCACCATTCATGAAGGCATTCCCAAGATTGATTGCTGTAAGAGGTTGTGAGCTCTGTCCCCAACCTATAATGTCTGTGGCACATGCGATATGTATGTAGCACTATAGTACATACAACTAGATAGGTAGTGGCTCTAATCTTAGTACTGCCAGCTGTGCGAGTGTATGTGTTTCTGTATGTATATCGCTTGTGGTTGTCTTGCCTGTGTGTATGAGATGGTTATACCATTTTGTGTGCCTGTTCCACACTGTTAACTCCCCCATTGCCAACTTACTCGGGGCCCCCTACAGATGTCATCCACCCTAGATGCACAGTTACACATTGTATGACACAAAGCCACTGTGGTGTGTGCAATAGTCATGTTGGCCTGTATTATACATAACAAGATAGGTAGGTATTCAAATCTGAAAAGTGTCAACTCTGTGTGCATGTGTGTTTCAAGGCATGTCTCCATGCAACAGTGTGTGAGTGTTTGTGATGGCTCTACCATGTTAAGGGCCTGTTAACACCCCCCATTGGCAATCCTAACAGCCCCTGTAATTGTCACCCTCCTTAATAGTAGTGGAAGACACTGCTAAACTATAGTAGCTCTGTGGTGCTTGTGTTATGTATATAGCACTATCGTATGTACAACTAGGCAGGTAGAGGATCTACTGTCAACAAGGGCATGTCATGAGTTGGTGTGTTTGTATGTATGTATGTATATCCCTTTGCAGCAGTCTAACTGTGTTACGGCCATCAGCATACATCTCAACCCTTCACAGAAAGACATCTGTTAAAGCCATAAAGAAAAGTGGGGCAAAGGCCAAACATTGAGCACAACCTTCACATACTGCTGTGACATGCATGTTAAGTAGATACCAGAACAGGTTATGCATTTGAATGCATTTTCCAAAGGGTATGATGTGTGACATGACAATATCTGTTATTAATCTCTAATGTTAGTCTTACATGATTTTCCGGCAATTTGCCAAAAAAACACAATGTTATGACAAACAGGAATAAAATATGTGGCAAACAGCATGACATTCTGCAGAAATATGTAGAGGTAAGAGGTATGGCCACCATCTGTACGACCCTGCAGGTTGCAGTTCATATTTGGCAAGGTGTGACCTGTGACAACAACTGAAACAATACAGAGGTCCCCAGAGTGGAGAACTAGAAGCATTCCATGAAGTTGTCTACTAATTGCATAGAGCAGTTATTGCACACCAGAACGCCCTTAATGTCATGACATATAGCGTAAGCTAAGGTTATGTCACACAAAGAAACTGTCATATGAGCAAACCAATGGACATCCTGTGTGTTACACTTGCCATAGGTATGGTATGTCCTGCCAGCTGTCACATTACTACAAGATGTGTCCCACAGTCCACATTTGATAGGTTGTCAACCAGAATCAGTGTTGCCTATGTGCATGCAATATGTAGACATGTGAAGGCCCTGTGACTACCTGCTTCCCCCAGTGACCCACATGTATCTAGGCATGAATGCTAAATGCCACCACACACATATGTAGGTACTGCCTAAGGCTGTCAGCTGTAAATAGTGTGCAGTCTGTCATTGAGCCACAAACTGCTATCACACTACAATGCACCATACAGTGGGTATGGAATGGTGCCAAGGTCCTGGCCTCAAGCTGAATGCAGACAGAGTCAAAATACCATATGGCAAGGACAGGGCCCCACTATTTCCCACATCAACAGCAGCCACATAAACACACACACTGTGATGACAGACTTGGGCACTCAGCATGCTAACAATGTTGCATGCTGAGTACCCAGCATGCTAACAATGTTGCATTCAGGCATCAAGTAGTGGCAGTGGTCAGAAAATGCCTGTATGTGGTTTACCACATAGGAAAAGGGACTGCATCCTGACAAAAGGTGGACATTACCTTTGAATAGTCCTCAGTCAGTACAATATATTAGGAGCATGGCTGGTCTACTATGCACCTATGCAGACATCTGCAGAAACTGTAAAGAGTATGTTAACACCCACAAAGGTCATCTATGGCCCTCAACAACTGTGCCATGCAGACAGCCTCTAATCTGTACTGCACCAGTGGTTATTGGTCAGGTTGTCCACAGGTGTCTGCGGCATGCCTAGATGGCAATGCTGTGATCAAGCCCTTTAACAGCTGCCCCATATATGAGAGTATAACCCTGTGTGCATTGCCGGCAAGACAGGCCTGAATCACATATGACACAGCACAAAATGCTCCATTGAACGTATAAGATAAAACCACAGAATTTATTCCAAATAATTGTGAAGCACTTTTCATCTACCTTGACAAATGTGTAGACTTCATCGGAGAAATCAACTATTAAATGCAGGTGAATTAAATTCATTTAAAACAAGATTGACATTAAAATTGACCAATCATAACATCAAGATCCAAAAACTAAATAAATAAACAAGACTAATACAAATGCCACAGGTAATCTCAGGACGCCTTCTCCATAAATTTAACCCTAAAACTCTTTTCTTAGTTTATCATTCTAAATAACTTACAATTTAATAGAAGAAAATATGAGAAAATAATATAATTGATCTGTGACACTCAAGTGAAATAATACGAAAGTAGTACACATAACATAAACAAATTCAACGCAGGAGGTTTTTCAATTTTAAAATACATGACAATGAAGTTATTTCATTCAAACCTGGAAAAATATAAGAATTTAGCCTCAGCTGCCATATTAACTCACACTTCTCTAATAAAAGTTGATAAGGGCCTCCTTTTAAAATAGGGGTAACCTGATCTATTACCCTAAACAAAAAACTGTGGGTAGGGTTTTCATTACAGTGCCTTGCCAAAGCATTTAAACTATTCTTCTTCCTAATGTTATATACATGCTCATAAATCCTATCTTTAAGTCTATTGTCAGTCTTCCTCACGTAAAACGCAGGGCACACTTGGCAAGAGGCCTGGTGCACCACTGTTTTGTAATTACAATTAAACCTACTTCTCGTCTTATATTTGTTCCTACCCACACAAAATTTGGATCCTGTTGAAATGAATTTACAATAGTTACATGATTCACATTTGTAAGTGCGATTTATTCTGTGTGTATTTCTTATTTCTGTTTCTATAAAATTCTTTAGATTCCTACCTCTCCTAAAAATCAAAGTCGGGCAATTGCCCAACTTCTCAACTAACCCTTTCTCAAATAGCAAAAGGTTCCAGTTTCTGTCCAATATACTTCTCAAATTTCTAGCTTCCAAGTTATACACTATAATGAAACTCCTATTAATTTCCTTACATACATTATTAGCAGAGGAACTAACCTCAACTTCACCTAGTTCTACATTAACAAGGAGTGCTGGTATATCAATTGAACTTAAAAGTGCATGGTTAACTCTATGTTCACCAGAAAGGATGGGTCGATAAATTCCTGTTCTTCTTTTAAAGTGTACCTCACCTATTACTTCAAGTACCAAATTTTCAGGATAACCACGACTGATGAACATATTTTTCAAAATCTCACATTCATCCAAAAATTATATATGTCAGTGGCAATCCTTGCAGCCCTTACAAGTTGGCCTTTGAGCACAGATCTCTTCTGGTGAAGAGAGTGGCAACTAGTGTAATGTAACATGGTGTTCGAGTAAATGTTCTTACGATGGATTCTCGCTAAATACCGATTGTCAACCTCATCTCTCCTTAAATTCACATCTAAATAAGTGATGGCTTTCTCTTGGAATACATAGGTAAAATTAAAAAATGATGTACTACTGTTCAAGTGTTGTATAAACTCTTTAGCATCATCCTCAGATCCTTTAATCGTAATAAAGGCATCATCCAAAAATCTGGTGTGTAATTTAACCTTCTTCATCAACCTCTTGTTACAAAAGATGGCCTGATGTTCCCATTGAGCTATCCCTAAATTAGCATAGCTCCCTCCACATGATGAACCCATAGCTACCCCCACAACATGTCTATAAATACTGTTGTTGAACATCACATAGTTGTTATTTAATATGATGTCCGTTAACTCTTGAAATAATCTAATCTCCTTGCAATCAGCAACATGATGTAACAACCTTTCAACCACACAATCAATGCCAATCTCGTGTGGTATGGACAAATACAGATTAACTACATCAATAGTTAGAAACATGATATTTTCATGATAACCAAAGTTCTCAATTAAAGCCAAAAAGACCCAAGAGTCTTTACAAATCTGTTCCTCCATAACCACATACTTTTTCAAAAAAGAGTCCACATACTTAGCACATGTATACATAATGGAGGACTTGGCATTGACTAAAGCTCTCATAGGAGGGTTGTGGATGTTTTTGTGTATCTTGCATTGGCCGAATAATGAGGAAATGCTAGGATTAAGGTTGGATAAATAATTGAAAGCATTCAGATCAACCATTCCTTCAATAAACAAGTCATTAATGAAGGAATTAATCCTTCTATAAGCTAAATTCATCTCATTAAAACTTGATGCTTCATAAATCCCACCATTTAGAACTGCGTGCATTCTATCAATGTAATCACTATTGTCCATAATCACCAGTCCACCTCCTTTATCCAGTTTAATAACTTGGATAGGTAGAGCCTTCAGTCCATTCAAAGCCTCCATCTCTCTGGTGGATAAGTTACTTGTTTTCTGACCTTTACAATTTTTGTGTAAGTTTCTGATATCAAACTCACACATATGCTCAAACAAAGTCAGCATCGGGTGCATGGGTTGATTAAAAGCACTTGCTACTCTCAACCAGTCAGTCAGTTGACCATCACCCCCAAATAATAAGAAGAGGTTTAACTTCCGTGTATAAAGTCTTAAGTCGACTAAAGTTTCTACCAACCTAAAATGTTCTGATGGAACAAAATTTAAACCTCTGCTAAAAATGTCACAAAGTTCCACATCAATTTCAAAACTTAAAAAGTTGTAAATTTTGAAGTCACCACATGGATTAACTAAAATGGTAGGCTTTACTTCTACCTGTTGTAGTTCACTTCCTTCTTGGCCATGATCCCCCTGGTGTTGTATCTCCGTTGGTGATTCTGGCCCTTGTTGGAAAAAGAACAATGCTCATGACCATCATATTCTTGGTGATAGGAACTATTGCGCCTACCAGCATGCTGGTCACTAACTACTCAATGTTCTTCTTCTGAGTGGTTAGCCCTCTGATTACTTAATGAAGGACCTGTCTACGCTGACACTGGGCCTGGATTCTCTATGATAGCACAAACATCTTCCACAATGTCAGTATTCTGATAACCCAAAAACCTTTTACCTTGTGAAGGAGGAGGAGTTGGATAAGCACCACCGTTTTTATACAGTGAAAAGTCGACATCTGACCTTACCTCCTGATTTAAGATCACGATTTCAGCGGTAAGGCTGTCAACAGCTAGTTTATAATGCTTACACATGGTTTCCATCAATTCGAAGCCATGTTGGTTGAACAACTTAATTAAATCTGAGTAAAACGGTATATCTGTTTCTAAACCTGAAGAGCACTGCCAGGAGCGTAAACCTTTTGGCATTACACCTTCTCTCTTACATTCTTCAAAATACATAATTTCCAGTTGTAGTTTCTTAGCTTTAAATGACTTGTGATCTAATTCTTTCAATTTAGATACTATCGGAATGCTTACCCCAGCTGATCTCTCCTGTAAGACTGACAAACCTTTATTTCCATACATCGGTTTCTCACTCAGTCATAAATTCACGTCGGGAAGACCAATGAGCCCCGGGCAAGCCAAAACTTCATTGCTATTTCCTTGTGTCTTGTTACTAGAAATATACACCAAACCATCACGGTCATTGTGTCCTGAGTCTGCCACACAAATTTGTTCTCTTGTACCACTGGCATTATCTGGTGAAAAACATATACCCTCCAGTTCACTGGAAGCCAAAACTTCTTTTGGTCTCACTACCAAATTCAGCTGTGTGAGATTATCAAAACGTGTTGACAAAACATTTAATCTCTCATTCAAAGAGTTTATAATAGAAGTAAGTTTAATCAGTCCCGACAAATCATTATATGAGTTACTCTGTAACTGCAAAGTACTGTCCGTGGTGTTACACAATGAACTCCCACTACATCAACAAAATGACGTAAGGTATCACCAGTGCCATGGAGGTTGTCATGCATGCCAGGCAGTATTGCATCCATGACCCTGAGCATCCATCAGGTGTACCATTCACAACATGCCTTCATAACGGACCGAAACATGTGTCGGGTGACATGCTGTGACACCTCTGACGGGCTGGATGGTCAGCAGTCCTGCTTCGAGCATCCTTGTCAATCTGCCTGTGTGGGACCTCCCAAACTCTCTGTCTATGGCTGATGTCTACAGTCTCAGATATCATAGTCATCACACTACCCTGTTTGATGCCACCACCCTCCAACTGCCCAATACCTGTGGCTGCTGGGGACTGGGTATGTGTGGGCATACTGACTGTGTGCAGGAATCTTGGGGGGGTGGAAGAGGGATGTCAACCAATGGGACAGATTCACCCCCCAACAACCCCACCTGTGTCTCACAATGGCCACCATCATCATCAGTGTCCGATGAGACACTGACATAAGGTTGTGAGGGGGACACACTCCAATCCCCATGGTCATCTGTGGGGGAAGACAATATGAGTACATTAATTCCTGCACTATAATGTTTGATGATACACACACACACACACACACACACACACACACACACACACACACACACACACACACACACAGTTGAGGTGCCCCAAAAGCATTTACAAACTACACCTTCTGACTGATGCCATGCACAACACACAATCAGACCACAACAGACACACTCTGGACAGGCCCCAACAACATGTGGTGCAGCTATGTCCAGTTAATGTTGCTAGTACTATACACCTGTGAGATACATGAAAAGTTGGAGTATGGGATGGACCTCCACCTAACACACAGTGCACCCATGTACATAATAGCAATGCACCCCTGTATAGCACAGTGGCTACACCTATACCAAACTATGTGGGAATAAGTTACAACTCCTGCATATATGCTACTGTGATTACCAATGTGATGCACTGCATTGAACCCCACCACAAGTGAATATGGAACATATTGCAATATGGTTGCACTTAGTTGTGTGCATGGGAAACTAGCAGCCATTAACATGCCTAGAGTATAGTTGCCTATGACATGATAGTTCACACTCACTGGCTACAGGGTGATGTTCCCCAGCCACACCAGAAGTACCTATGGAGTTGTGGAGGAAAGGTGTTGTCACCACACACACATATGGCAATGTTACACGATATGTGCATTTATCAACATGTACAGTACAAGCTGTAACACTAACCAAATTGCTGACATTCACAATATGTGTTCACATGTGTGCATTACAAAATCTTAACCACAGATGCAGATAGACCTGACATATGCATACAGGTATGCAGAGGCTGCCACTATGAATGCTATAGTATTAACATGATGACCACTGGAAGCTTCCTAGGGCATTCTTCAGCTGTGGACTCTGTGCCACCCACCTCCGCAACACATGTACTGATGCTTCCCTGTGAGCTGGTGGCTGAAACCAGGTTTGCCAGGAACTTCTCTGTGGCTGGGAGTGGTGGTTGTGTAGCAGGCCCTTCACCTGTGCCAGCATTGTCACTTTTGCCATGCATGGTGTATAAGATCAGTGGCACAGTGTCAGACCTGTTCATAGCACCTGTGCTGGCGGCCCACATTATTGACTGTTCCTACCAGTTTTGCCCACATGGCAGTGCACTGTTGCAGGTTTTGGTGGCTCCTTCCCAACAGAACCCGGTGATGGAGTCTCAGGGAATTGAGGATTGTGGCAGTTTCTGCCTCTGAGAAGGGAGGGATTGCATCTTCTGTACATCCCACCTGAATGGCATGAACAGGGGATCATAGCACAGGACTCCATGCATTGTTCACCATTATGTGCAAACCCTGCACATACACTATTGCCATCACTATCCACCGCTAACCCCCACATCATACCCCCACCATCTACCAGCACAGTATGTCTGTGGGTATCGGCAACATACTGCCATTACAGCATACATTGACCCAGATCCCGATGTTTCATGCTACTTGCTGCATGTGCATGTAGCTGTTGCACCTATTACTGCTTGGTTATAGGCTGTCTACATGGTCTGATGTGATGTCAGCCTTCTACTGTATTGATAATGATACTGATCACCTGGTCTGTAGGCCCACCCCTCAGGTCACCCTGGCCTTCCTCTGTCAGATTCTGGAGTATATGGCCGGACAATGTACTACAGACAGTGTGCTTGATATTGTTGTCCTGGCACCATGTTGCACCTGCTTCATGTACACAGATGGACAGCCATCTACAAACACCACCAAGGAACACAGCATGTGAGAGTTAGAATGACTCTAAGAACCTGCAGTCCATGATCTCTGCCTGTCATTGCTGTCTATCTATCCCCAAACAGGTTGTCAACACAATCAGTACACTTCACACACCTACGTAACACACACAAATGTCTGCAGTGATCCTCAACATACAAAGCCACAAGCAAAGGGGATCTCCGAGGCAAAAACCCACATAAATGCCACAGCTATAAACAGCACATATCACACATGGCCACACACCTGTGCCCCACAGCCACACAGGTGTCAGCCCATGTCAAGCATGGTACACATAAGGGACTCCAGTGGAGACACACTGGTGTGCCTCTGACCTGGCTGTGCATGTGGTATGAGGTATGTCCGCTGCCTTATGCAGCATTATGCTTTCACCCAGACAGATGCTGCAATACAATTAGGGAAAATTACTCTTAACATATCCACATGTATCCTCTGATATTCCAGGGGTTCCAGTACCTCTGAGTTGGGGGTGATGTCTTAATCAGACCATGATGATATTGGAGAAGTGGCCTCCATCTGTCTTCACAAGTCTTCATGCATCTGGCAATGGTTTGCACCAGCCCCATAATGACTCCATGAGTAACACTGGTGAAGTTATCACTGCCAACATACAAGTGTCAGTGCAGCACAAATTGGAGATCATGCTGCTAAACGCTAGAGGTGTAGACATCACTTTGCCCTCAGTGCAGGTATTCCTAACCCTGGGAACTGCAGATGTCTGTGTAGTCACACAGACCTTGGTTCAAAGGTGTAGAAGGTAACCCAGCCTTACATGGTCAACCATCCTATAATACATGCAGAAGCCAAAGTGTAGCCGGTAATACCATGGGACATGGGGTTTCAGTTTATATGAGACACATACACACCTCCACACTGTATAGGCAGTAAGATGCACAGGGGACACCACAGAGGAAGTTCACAATTACCAGCACAAACCTATTCAATTCACAGCAAGCTACCAGCCACCACATGTGACCAGGAAGCCCATTCTGCCAATATGGGCCTCATCAACACTATTTGGGGTTGGGTCTGTACCCTGATTCTGGGTCAGTTGAATGACCCTAACATACATTGTAAGATGTACACGTGCCAGCACACAAATGGCCAGTAAGCCATCATCAGTCGATGTAGGAACACCTTGGTGTGGCCAGAGGCTACCCCCACGTGAGGTGAAAGTGTATTGCACTTGACATTACACAACATGGGTTAACACTGCCACACCCCTACAGTGTCATCCTCCGTACAAAGCAACTGTTATGCAGTCACATTTGCAGTCACCATCTCCCACAATACCAATCCACCTACGGCAGCCATACATACACCTCAAACATGGAATACATCCTCCTGGAGGATATACACACCCTCACAGACCACAAATCATCATCAAGGACTGGCACCAATTTACACACATACACACAAGGATATGTACACCTGTCTGGTGGACATATACAATATATACTGTCCATTACAGGGAAGACATACCGCTGTCCAACACGAAGTAGGGGCAGGTGCCCATTTTGGAGCACTGTCTCCTTAGCGTGTAGATGAGAATGGGATCTGTCGTGCAAATCTGCACAACAAACACACAGCGTACTTTGTCTACATCCACTACACACAGTCATCTCTCCTATTGCACATTTGTCTGCAACTGCACAGTAAGTAGTTGCAGCTGCTCACTTCTGGTGCTCAGGGGCACCAGCTATACCACTGTTGTTGGTATTGCATAATGGATGCCTGACAGAGTCATTGTAGGCTACACCCCTGTGTTCCCCATGAGTACATCAGAATGTCGATAGTATGTCTCCTGTCTCCTTTATGTAAGGATCAGGTCACAACTGCCATGTGATAGTCATAGTATATATCTACCATGGGAGCCTATCACATCATAGGATGCATCCTACATGACCCTAAGCATAACCTTGCAACACCATCAGCAGCCATATTCAAAGGAAAACTTAATACTGCCTTCGTCCGATCCATTTTATGGATGACCACTGTCACCCCTTTAGACTAAGGTAGGCCACCCCCCACTCAGTCACATGATATACAGCAGCCTAACTAGGCCATTCCGTAAGGCCAAAGCACAGTTGTAAGTGAACCCCATTAACAAGGACATGTGCGACCTGGACACACTCCATTACGCACACTTAGGCTTTGTCAAGGAAGGGTTCAGGTCTGCTACACTCCGGTGACCTTGATGACACTGTCAGCAAAGCTGTGTTCTGGGGCTGACACTGCAAAATGCCTACCTTGAGCTGGACAAACTATGTCACAGTATAGCCCACATGGCCATCATAGACATAGCACTGCCAAGTATGCATCACACCATATGTTACCATAGGAGTAGCACACCAGTGCACTGACATGACCCAGCTATTCCACACAGGGAATTGCACCTCATGCGGTTCACCCATAAGTAGGTGTGTAACCTGTTGTTCTGTTTTTGGGCCTCTGTCATGTGTGATTTATACATCTGAGTTGCATGTAACAGCCATTAGCCTATATCTGACCATGTCTGTGGACAACTGCATTCGGTGTGCCATCACCAGATTCCCTACTGATGTGGACATCTGCCTAGGAGGGTCTCACACAGATACATGACCATTGCCAGACACATGGCCTCAGGCTACATAACAGGACATGCAGTGTGAACCACTATGGAGAGAATGATGTCACCACATATTATGACAGTACAAAGAACATCTTAGGCATGCAATCAGTCATGAGTGTGTTGTGGACATAGGTCTTTGGCAACATGACATGTCAACACAATGTTGCTTCCATTGTAAGATAAAGCTTCTACATGGCCCATGTCATACATAAGGGTATGTCATCATGGGGCATGGGATATAAACATCCCATATACTCCCCTAATGCAGCAGCAGCTGGGGATATCTCAGAGGTTCTCCAAAAGGGAATATCAGGCCATCACACATGTACCTCACAGTGATAGGCCATAAGGCCGAGCCTCTACCCAGTTTCATACATAATCCTCATGGGTGACCTCAGTGTGGCATGCAAGGCACTCACGTAGTCCACATTGCTCGGACTGCTGCACAACTGCAAGTCATGCTCCACTCTGTTAACACACACACACACACACACACACACACACACACACACACACACACACACACACCATCAACCTGGTGTGTGACATGACATGCCCTTGTTGGCAACTCAGATGTGTTCCCACACAGTCAGCCTGTGATGGAATGGCCACCCTGTCCACATCAGGCAGTGTAGCTATTTACACCTTTGCAGGTGTAGCCTGGATAACTGGATGGTTAACTGCACATACACCCTTGGGATACAGCCTGTGTCCCTGCTAGACGGGGGGGGGCACCGAGTGGTGCCTTGCATACACATGTGTTAACATCTGGCCTGGGTATATGGCTGCTCAGGGCCCATAGCTTAGTAACATGATATGGCACCAGGAGTAGCAGATATGGCCTGAGTGGTGACACACTGTGTTGGTATATGCCCACACGCTTTACTGTCATGAACTGCTGGGTTTCCCCTATGGGCAGCATGTTAGAACCATGTCATCCGGCCAACATCTGAAAAATAGGTGAGTGGTACTACAGAGTTTAGGGAATGTGTCTATGACATGGCAGACCCCTGGGAAGACGGTAATGGTACATGGATATCTGGTATTGTATGCGTTCCCTTACATCATATGCTCAATATGTATGCACTGCCACTGAGCCAGATCCAGTGTCCCCCCACTACTAATAACTATAACTTGCTGTCCTGCTGCAGGAGGTCACCAGATATGGTAGCCATAGGTGTCAGGCAATGAGATGCAGGTGTGGAGTACACAGTGACCTAGCCAGAGTACCTCATTAATGGTGAGAGACACCTGTACAATCTTTTAACTAAGCCTGTATGACATTCACAGAGTGAGAGGGGCTCACTGACAGTACATGATGTCATATGCCACCTGTATCCAACAGTTCTTACTGTTGGTATTGCACAACAGATAACAAACTTAGCAGTCATATGTGAGCTGACCATTGCAGGGGTGATTCAGGGGCCACAGCTGTGATCTATGTCACTGCAGACAGAGCCATAAGGGATGGCCATAGATGCTGGACAGCAGACTAAAAGCAACATGTCAGTCCAGGCAATGTTGTTGAGACCTACAGTTTAAATTTGTGTTTCCCATGACTGCATCCCCCCCCCATCTGCATTCCATTACATGCTTCATTCAATGACATACCTGATATAGTGCTGTACTGCTTTGAATGAAGAAATCCAGTTGTAGTATCCTAGTGAATCACACCCTCTCTTCATGAATAAAGGTATAGACCTGTTTACCATAGGCAGCAGCTTGCCTTTTGTAGGTAATGCTCATGCCTAGCTGATTGCCCTTGCACCAATCTGTGACTCTCACTTGCTAATTGCATCCAGAACAGCTGGGTTGCTTTTTCATTAGCCATTGGCATGACTACACAGTGCTATAATTAAGGCCTTCATGTAGGCTTTGCCCCTTTTCTTGGTCTGTGAGGAGGACTTTATAGAGATGTTGGAACTACCTCTTTACAAAGGGTATGTAGAAATACCATCCACTGTTTGGACTGATGTGTTATGTCGACAGTTTTGTATGCTATGTCTGGCCATTGTTCAGACTTTCAGATTTTGTAGTAGTGTACTATTGAACAATATGTGTTGGGGTCAGTAAGGAAACAGGCAGATATGAGTGTCATAGATCCTTTTTATCTGAATGTGCATGCTGCTACAGTTGATGCTGGCCTATCAGCTGTATATGTTTGTAGGGGGAGACAGTGACACATGTCCCTTTCACATGAGCACTCCCAACCCTTGATGCATGTGTATCATGTGGATACTCTGTTCTAGGTGTGTGGGAGGTATGATAGGTCTATAGCAGGTAGCTGGACATACTGCTGCATGTGTAGCAGGCCACAGTTGCTGCATTCTGGCCAGGAGTCAGACAAGGGATTGTGAAGACATAGGGGGACAGAAATCTGTTACTGTCGGTGAGAGAGCAGTGTAAGCTCTTGTGTCACAGCATGGCCTGGCTAAGGGTTCCCATAACAATGCAGGTGAAACATGTGCCGCTGGTGCATATGTTACATGATAGTGACATCTAGAGATTGTGAAATGTGTCCCACCCTGCAGGTCTTTACCATTCTACTGTGGGTGGCAGTCAGTGAGGTGGGAACAACCAGTTATGCTGGACATTGCATGGCTCAGTTATTCCTATGTATTATTGACATGCATGTAGTTGTGCCACAGACTGGGCTGTGGGCCAGAACTGTGGGTGTCCAGATGTGACACATGCTAGGAATGTAACACATAGTTGATATAGAATATATTAATAATATATATTATATATTCATAATAATAATATCTTATATGTCATGATAATATATTATCATATTATATTATAATAATATGTATTATATGTTATATTACTAATAAGATATTATAGCAGGTCAGGTGTATTTGTAAGACAGCTGTGCATGCATACAGTGCATTACAGATGATTGGCATGGGCATGTGTGTTCAGATGGGTATGACGTGTGACACAGAGCTACCTGTCATGGTTTCTAACCCCAGTCTACACTGCATTGCCAGTATTCCAGGACACACAATAGGGTTTATAGAAATCCTGACATAAGGAGGGTGCACAACTTTGTTCATTCAGCAACAGTCCCTGCATTTGTCAGCTCTACCTTATATTCTAGGGCTCCTGTACATCCAGCAGCCTTTATTTCTCTGTGTACTGCTTATTGTCTGCATCAGAGGCCCAAGTTAGTGTTGCCACCTTTTCAAATGGCCAAAGTGGGACATTTTTGGTAAAAACATCAGATTTTGCAGGGCCAAAAATACCCTCGGTCAGTACAAAGGACAGAACTTAATTTCTTGGCCTAAATAAATGCTTATCCTTGTAGAATTTTAGTTGCTTATTCTGTTTATTATAACATTTAGGTGTTTCAGATACAGAATAACTGTTTTATGCAACTATTACATAAATATAGGAAATATGTTTTTCCTAAAACCTCAGGACATTTGCCATTTTTTCTATTTCTTTGCAGGGCACAACTGCCCATAGAGTTTCTGTCCCTCGCAAAGTGGGACAGGTGGTCACCCTAGACCAAGTACACTGTGATTTGTCTCAGTATATATAGGAGTAGTGTGTCACTGGCAATCAAGATATGTTTGTAAAAGCACTACTTCATCTGTAGAGCTGTGTTGGCCTCTACTGGTGTAATGTACTATGTTGTAGTTGACAAGGTCCTGGGTGCATTACTTGGCAGTGGTGTATTTTGTCCCTAATGTTACATGACTGTACTACATGATATATTTCCAAAAGCAGTCATAATTTCTCAGAGCTGGCTTGGCATAGTGGTGCGTTGCTTTGACTCCTATTGGACATGGTTCTCAGTTCAGTACTTGTCAGTGGTGTTTTTTTTTCCCTAATGTTATATAACTGTACTGCATGAAGTATTTCCAAAAGCATTGCTAATTCTCCATAATTGGTTTGTCCTAGTGGTGCATTGCTCAAGTGCACAGGGTAATGTGCTTGAAACTTGATAGGGCTGGTTATTTTGCTGCTAGACAGAAAAGTGACTGAAACAGATAGCGTAATTAAATCAGTTTTAAGTGGGTTTGAGTTGTTTTGTGTGACATGCCCCAATGCCAAGTGGTGCTTAGGTCTGCTTAGCTTCACTTAGCATCGTTTATTCTTGTGTAAACTCACACTATTTCCAATAAAAAGAAAAGAAAAGAAAACAAAGGTGATAGAAAATTGATGAAATGAGGTCAGGAAGGGTAAAAAACATTATGAAAGACAGCTAGGGATGTGCAGTGTGGGTGTAGGAAAGGACCATAGCTCTCCATTTCTTGTACAGCAATACCTGTGCATGATGCGGACAATTTGGAATTTGGAGCCTCACACCCAACAGGGAGGGGTGTGGATGACATAACATTGTTCAGTAATTGATGCCATGATTGATTCATGGCAGTGTATGTGGGGGAGAAATGGAGAGCTATGTATGGGATGGGATTTTTTTGGGGGGGGCAGATGCCCCTTTTTTCTTTTTTTAAGGTGAGAGGGGAATGTTAAGGAAGAGTTGTAGGCACATTTGGGGAGGTAAGTTGTGTAGCAGTGGTTGATTTTTCAGACAGACAAGACAGACAAGACAGCAGACAGGGGAGATATATGACACATGAGGAGTGTAAACACCTTGGATCATGAGGGTGATTGGGAATCAGAGGACCACATGCCCCCAGATGGAAACAGTGGGACTGAAGTCACCACTGCCCCTTTATGGTCCTGAAAGTGGCTGTGCTGGGGGCTGAATGACAGGGCCTGCCTGCCTCTTGAGCTGCACCAGTCTGGCCTCGATCTGGCAAAGGCGGTCATCCAAATCTTGCTGGATGGCCCTGGGCACCATACCTTGGAAATGATGTTGGGTAACAGGGTCCCCTCTCTGCCCAGGAGGGAACGTACCCCATCCACTGAGGCGGTTCCACCCAAGGGTGGAGCAGGTTCAGCAGAGGTGACAGCTCAAGGTTGGGTCCCAGACATGCTGTGACCCGGTGCTGTGGCAGATGAGGCAGGACAGGTGGATTCACTGGGATCTGCCTACCCAAATGTGCTATGGTGTTGAGGTTTGTCAAAGTGTATTGGTTAATCATGAACAAAACATTTCAACATTAGTTATAACAGCATGCATGGGTGTCCAATTAACCCACAACAATACAATTAAAAAAAAAATGCATAGCAAATGGAACACATGCATATATGGAATAACAGTAATTATTGTAACAGCATGCCAGCAACAGTTATGGCAACAGGCTACCAACACTGGGATTTAAACAAGGTATGTTGGTAGGCAACATAAGAACACTAACACAACACAAGTCCCAAAATTAGGTTTTAAGAACAACATACCTGTAGTATATGAATAATAATTAGTGATGCAGATAAGGGGTGAGGGGAGAGAAACACAGTCCATTACCAACTGTATAGGCTATATTTTTCTCAACAGTACTGCTCAATAATCTACAGATCTGCCCTCACTTTACATCTACCTGAGGCCTATAGTTACCATAGCCCATACATACCTGTTAAGCTGTCGACCTGGAATGGTATGGAGCAAGCTGTAACAAGTCTAGATACATGGCTAGAGGGTACTCGTACATGTCAGGGTTACATATATGACTAACAAGGTGCACCCTGCACTGATGTTGTGTGAGTGTGCTACTGGCATACTTCTACTGGATTTTATATCTGTGTCCAAGGTTATTGGCAACAGTGATCACTAGCTGTGACAGCGTGACACTTGAGAGACATGTATTGGGAAGACTGCATAGTGTATATAACTATCCTGCACTCATTTGTAGGCATGGGGTTGGGCACTGGAACATTTGTACACAGTTTATTAGTATACCCTTCATACAGATAATACAAGCATTTCTTGACCTTTAAGCCCTGTGCAGAAAATATGTTTACACTACCTGACAGTTTCTACAAATAGTCAGGATTACTTTTGTGTAACTATAAACACATCTTAGTACCAGTCTCTGGATTCAAACAGCAGTCTGTGTGTGCAAAAATGAACAACATATCTACGAATTATCACACTGATCTACTGGGGCACTGCTGTCTACTGCTTGACTGATTTGTGCCTAAAACTCACTTGGTTACAAAGCCTGATCTTGTAATATAAGTGGAGTGTCACAGAAGACTGTAGTGACAGTTGAACATACGTGCCTGAGAGTCATGCATGATAGATAGTTAGTGAACTGTGTATTAATAATTTTAATGCAGGTGTACACATTTAACCCGTAGTGGAAGTGAATATGTGTGATCTGTACAGACCATATCAGGGTGCTGGGTTGCATACCTGATCAAAACATATTTGTACATCATATATTTGCAGCCTCCATCTATTACAGTCTCATACATGCCTGCATATGCATACATACATTCAGGACTACATACAGCTGAAATACAAAATATAACACAAGACAATGTTGCAAGGAACACATTATAATACATTACACATTACTATTCAAGGTTCAGATCTTAGTGCAGAACATATTTCAAATTTCCTTGTATCTTGCTTAACAGCTCCCATCTACAGTTTGACATAACAGCTGGTTATCAGACAAACCTCATCCAGTTCATGCTCTCATAGCCATATTTGCTGTGTAGCATCTGTACAATTGTATTTCTTCAACAACAGGCCAGGTTAAACACAACAGTTTGTGGGAATATGTTTTATTGAGGGTGACATGACAGTGGTTTATTACATTCAAAATTCTAAATTCAGTTGTACTGCATATCCTGTAGATGATGAATGAATACCTTTTATTAACTTCACAGTATCAACCACAGTGTACTTTATTACCAGATCCATTCCTACACAGCATTACTACAGTATTGGTTTTCTTTCATCAATAGTAACTTGTCTGCTGCCTTCATCTGTATTACACAGAACCTGGCATTAGTCACTTATATCAATGTTGGTCTAACAACAGATTTATTCAGTATGCTCAGAACACACTATACCTAATGTCAATAAACAATTACACTTTCTTATTTATTGTACTACATATTGCAAGTTAGATCTATATTCACCACACTGTTGGTGCAGCCTCACCAAACATTCTGTATGGCCCTCAGAGATATGAGCTCTCTCCTCTGCAGCTGTGGGGGGAAAACACACATTTATGCATACCTGTCTTTCACATATTTATGTGCCAATTTGATAAATCACCAGTTGATATACTTACAAACTTTTGGGACATGCTGGGCCTGAGCATCTTGTATCCATTGGGCCAAGATCACCCCTTTCTCCTTTTCAGGTCATCATAATAATGTCAGACCTGCTCATCAGTGAGGGGGATGCCAGTGGCATTGGTGAGCTGACATGCCAGATGGTCCCAGGCCTCAGACTTATATTCTGTGCCCTGGTACTGACCTTGCAGCAGTCTGTCTTTATGGTTCTTAACAAGGAGCCCAGCCATGACCCTGGACTCCAACATGCCCCAGCACTGTGCCCGAAAAAAAGCACTCTCCCTCTCCAGCACCTGCCATAGTTCCTGCAAGGATCAAACTCTAACAGGTTCTGCCTGTATTCCCACCTGTGCAGTTTAAATAAGGCCATTTTCCCAGCCTTTGCCACCATTGGACCATTTTTAAAAATGCTAAGCACAACTCAGCAGTGCTCAAACCTGCTAAGCTGAGTTGAGCAGTGCTTAAAGTGACAAATGCTTGGCAATGCTTAATGGTGCACAAATCCACTTAGCTGAGCTGAAGACTGCTTAGAATGGGACTGCTTAGCAATGTTCAAACCAACTAAGCAGAGCTAAGTATTGCTATGTATTGCTCAGACAGGTGCTGTTTAAGCTTTGCTTAGCTTGGCTTAGCAGTGGTTAGCAAAACTGAGCTAAGGGCAAACAATTTTTTTCAATTAAAACAAATAAACATTAGATATTAATCACTGGTTATTGATACATTTTTGTTCAGTGTATGTATTTTACTTTACGTGACCTCCCCCATGTGCTTTCATGACGTTACCTTGGGTTGTGACTGTATTGTATCGGACACTTGTGTTTAAATGACGGTTTTAACCTGATATCTCCACTGACACTGGAATTTTGAACCAGCTACACTACAATGGCTAACAAATATTAATAACTACATAAATAAATAAATAAAATAAAAAATTAATATAAAAAGGCGTTTCCATGTAAAAGCTGAATGGGCTGTTTGGGTATTCAACCCGTACACCTGCTGCACATGCAGCCGTGACTCAAACCACTCAGCTAACCTGGCTGTGAAGAGTTCAGCTATACATTTCTATATAGCTTCTTGATACATTTAAGCATTGCTGAGAAAAGCGCTGCACCACGCAAACCCACTCAGCTAAATTTAAACTTTGCAGAAAAATAAATAAGAAAAATTAACCATTAATTAAAACTTAAACATTAGACTTCAAATTATTAAATAAGTGTCTGAGGACACTTTCATTATTGTTTTAGTGCCGTACAGCACTTTGAGATTGCAGGGTGTGTGTTACGGATACTGTAACACACTCCCTACATGACATTACACTTCACATTCTTAATTAGTGTCCAGGGACACTTTATTTGTTTTAGAGCCATACAGAAATTTCATAATGCAAGGGCTGTGTTATGAATACTGTAACACATCCCCTACATGACATTGCACTTCACATTCTTAATTAGTATCCGATGACACTTTATCTATTTATATTAGTGCAATATGGCACATTCACAATGCAGGGGGTGTGTTATGAATACTGTAACATACCCCCTACATGACATTACACTTCACATTCTTAAGTAGTTGTCTGAAGACACTTTATTGTGAAAGTGCCGTATGGCACCATGAGAGTGCAGGGGGAATGTTACTAATCCGCGAGCACTGTAACACAACCCCTAGCAACTCATTCAGTATCCATGTACATGTCTCTCCCTCATTAGCTCGCTTTCATTAATATGCAAGGTGAGTTGCCGAGAGGGAGATGCAGACATGGGCACCATTCATTCTGTGTAGGAATAAAGCTATTCCTTCATGGAGTTTATTAAATCTGGGGGTTAGAGTTATTATTTTCTAGAATAGGTATAGCTAATGAAGTAATCACTGACCAAGGCATTCATCTCCAGAATAATATAACAGCCATGGCAGTACTTTATGGTCAAGCAATTAAAAACCTCAGGGTACTACCCCCAGGAAGGCTGGTTAGTTGAGTATTTTGAACTACCATTCAAATCCAGACTGAAGGAAGCTACTGAGGAAGACAGCAAAAACTGTGTCAAGTTAACACCATGTTTGCTGTGTGATATTAAAAGTCGCAGAAGTCTTGACAGGTTTCAGTCCTTTTGTCACTATATGGAAAGGACCCTCATGGATTGCTATATATTGCCAGTGAAACTTAGGAAAAATAAAAACAGCGTTTAAAAGTTTCATAAACCACTATAATCAGCTTGTGAGATAGACTAAAAGTTGTGATGCCCATCATATGGTAAAACATGGAAAGAGTGAAGAATGGAAATGCAAGGCAAGAAAATTAAAAGCTGGAGACCACATTTTTGTTTAATAGCCTGTGTAGAAAACATGTTTTTGGCTAAATGTCAGCATCCATTGAAAATTTGTATGTTTGATTGTGAAATGCTGAAGTGAGAATATTATCTGTTTCCAGTTGTTAATATTTCATACATTGGCATGGGCTAAGTTATATAGTCTCCATCTATTTTTACTTTTTCCCTTTATTTCTGAGCTTATGTGACCTTAGGGTTATAAATTCAGGGGTGAGGGAGAGGTTGCCATATCTTGCAAAGAAAATGCTTTTGTGACTTTGGGGGTATCACTTTTTTTAGCCTGCATCTGTCAATGATTTAGATTTTTTTTGTTTTGAGAAATTTCACGTTGAGTAAGTAACACATTGTTATTAATAACACGTCCCTAGAAGTATGTCATGCCATCATTATTTTTTTTTACCTAAAAGTATATCACATAGTCATTTTCATGATGATCTTATCACCTGCAATGTTTTCATTTGTTTGTGTTGTTTCATATTTAAAAGCGTTAATATAACAATTTGCACTGAAAATAAAACTTGCTCTTTCATTTCCCATTGTACTGTCAGCTTTTCTTCATGATTTTAGTTCATGTTCTACCTGACTCCTACCTCTTGTTAATCATTGTCAATGTACCCATTCATGCACCACAGCTGAAGAGCCTACTTCCATCACAAATCTTGAAAAAACACTTTATGACTATTACATGGATGGGCACCCAACTGGAATTTTGAGACTCGGATACACAAGTCTCAAAACTTTGATCAAGTAGGATCCACGAACAATAACAACAAACTGTGAGATTGCCTGGAATATTTCTTTTATATCTCATGGTATTTACAACATAATTTTCAATCTTCTATGCTGGCAATACACAGTGATATTCTAATGGAAAGTATCTGCAACTTGAAAGGGCTGATTTTAGTCTATGAACCTTTAACATAATTACATTCTACACAGTAGTCTCTTTTAGGATACAGAATATGTAATTTTGTGGATTATGAGGAAGAAATGAAAACCAATAAAATCCTCTTGAGTTATAAGGTTTATTATCATAAGTATGAAATGCAGTTGGCTGAAATGCGGTAATATCGACCTGTAAAACTGAAAACAGAGTGTACCAATGTGCTAAATGTCAAATCTGCATATTAATATGCAAATTTGACAACATTAGTAGAATGCAGTCCTGCACTGCACCAGATGTAACATGAAGATTTGGCAGGGAGCATGCCCCCCCCACACCTCCTGCAAAATATATATTCCAACTCAGAGATCACACTACAGTGGGGAAAAGGGTACATTTCCCGATCCCCGCTGTACCACAATCTCTAGTTCCATGACTAACCTCTTCTTTGTGAATGCACTGAGCAGTTGGTGAAACACAAGGGAAAAATCCGCAACACAGGTTGGCCAAATGTCATTCGACAACCTGTGGTTACCGAAACTTCCCTCAGCAATTTAAATGTAAACCTAGTTATAAACAGTACCAGTGATCAAGCCAAAGTATTTTATCATGCATGTTTAGAGCTTAAAATTGTGCTTTGCTCACCTTTTCATTAGATGCCTACTGGACATAGGATGAATGCATTTCAGTGCAAGATTTTTCAGTTTGTCTTCTCCTATTCATTCATGATAGATATGGAGAAGCAAATTAATTCTCTATAGCAGGGGACAAGTTCCTCTGTGAAGACAGCCAATAGCTGTAACTCAGCACTGGATTCTCCACCATCATATCTGGACCAGGATAATGACGTATTTACTACCAGCATGCCAACAATGGGACATCCTTAACTTTCACTTGTAATAATCTACTTTCTGGACCCCATAACTGATTTAATATGACAATTTGGTGATGACATTAAAGAGTTTAAGCTCTCCACAGACTCTCCAAATAAATAAATTTCAACAGCATAGATAGGCAAATACTTGGGAAATATTTTTTTACAGCATAACATTGCTTGTATTTCCCAGGAGAACATTAGGTTGAATTCATAACTAGTAACCCTCCCTGAAATAACTTAGATATTCAAATAAGGGCTATGAGGCTTAATTTGTGAATAAGCAGTACCAGAAAAATTAGATAATACTTCTCCTAACTGCTCTCAGAATAATTGAATAATGCAAATGAATAGTTAGTTATCCCATAGCTGCTTTGATTCTGATCCTCATCTTCGCCCACCCTAAACCGGCTTTAATTTCTCAATTATTATTTGTGTCTCTTTCAAAGCAGATGAGAATAAGATCTTTCAAGCAGGTTTAAATGCATTCTGTTTAACCTATCTTTATTTAATGGATATAAGGACCTTCTTGCCTAATTACCTGGAAAACAGAATGTTATTAGTGAAAAGTATCTAAGGCTTTATGGACCAATGCTATTTATTCTTAATTTCATTTTCCTGCAATTCTCCACATCCACTACAAAGACTTTAATCCAGTTTTGCTATCCTTCATGATATGTGCCATTAATCCAATATCAAAGTCAAGACATTGGTGGGAAGTCTTCATACAGACAGCTATCCTGAACTTATATTAATGGTTTATACCTTTTTTCTATTTATTTATTTATTGATTTTATTTTATTTGATGGTGGTTGGCCTAATCTCTATGTGTTGGTATGGAGTTCATGATTGTCTATTATGCAGTGCTACTGTTATATTACATTTACTTATAAAAAGACATGACAGTGATATCTATTAATGTGAATTATACTAATCATGTGACATACAAGAACACATTTTACATCAGTCTTCCGTGAATGTAACCTGCTTACAGGAGATGCAGCTGGCATCAGATAAACACAGCATATAGTGTGATTGCAAATGACTTTCTCACGTCTAAATTAATTCAGCAAAAGCAAATCAGTCTATGCTGCAGTTATTATACATTCAAAGAATATTTCAGTACTGGATATTTATTCTGACCAAGTAAATAAGATTATTCTGTTTAAAAAATAATTTTGAAAAACAGTGTTGTACAAAGGTGTTAGTTACTCCTTTTCTCCTGTATGTATTCATTTTATTTTTTTAACATTTGTTTACTGGGAAAGTCCGACTGGGACAGAGCCCATTTTCAGCAGAAGCATGAGGAGAAACACTCCACATGCATGTCTTTGGAATAATTTTTTTTGACTTGTATGACCACTTTTTTTTTCTTTTAAAGAAGCTGTTATATGCCATGAAGTCTCCTGATTTATCCCTAATTAATTTTTTAGCAGATTTGCAATGTCCTTCCTAAAAAAAAAAGGCAATGAGCATAAAATGGAAGATTTTTTTCATTAGATTTGAAAGACTTCTTTATTTATTTATATGGGGCTATCTGTTGTTACTTATGTTGATCTAAGACATAAGAGACTAGACTAGACTATTTTTGTATCTCATTCATTATTATACTTTCCTGAAAAGGTGGCTTTTATCCCTGACTGCATTTTGGACCATTCTCCAGTTATGCTAAATTTAGCAGAATATACGCATTACGCCACTAGTAAATCTTGTACTTTACTTCAGAAACTATTTGTCATTTCATATTGAATATGATCTCCACAATCTGAGTCCTGGTTTAACAATGATAATATAGAGCACCCTTTTCCAAACAAGAAAACAATCCTTTTTTTTAATTATATATTTTTGGGATACACTTGTAATTTATTTTGATCCAAAAATCAAACAAGTCTTTAGACAGATAAACTTTTACCTATTTTTTTCTATCCTGGAAATACCTATACAAGTTAACTATGGCATATATTTCTCCTAAACTCTACAAATAAAAAGGACAATTCTCTCATTCTTAAATTCAGCACACTACCAGAAAACTTTGGGTCAGATTACAAAAGACTTCCTCTTGGAGTAAAAGCCTTTCACTGGCACAAATCCACTTTCTGGATAGGCTATTTTCTACCACATCAGCTATTCTGTCAATCTTTTCTAAACTCCAATTGACCCAGTAACTCAAGATACTTTTAAATGTATTCAATGATATTTATCTGTAGATTTGAGTTTTGTAAAGTATGCCTCTTCACTTATTTCTAAATCCCCACACCAAATGGTCTTCCAACTGAATTTTGTAAATAATTTGTTTTCATCTTATCCTTAATTTTCTCTATTTAGTAAATAATTTAAATCTCAATTTCTACCAAGTCAATTCACTTTTACCATTGGCAACAATAGATAATGACCAGATAAATCAATCCAACTATATACAAACTGCTGTACTATGTTATAGCTATCACTGTACTGTTACTAAATAATTACTTACTATCTTAGGTCCCCAATTTATATGCCCCAACCAGTTTGGTATTCTCCCTGGAAAAATTCAGGACTTCAATTAATCATTCACTTCAATCAATGATTTCACATTTTAAAATATAATAATGCACTCTCATCTTCTGATTCTGCTGTTTGTATGCATCATGTGCAGAAAGTAGTTGAGAGTTAACAAATGCTCTATGTGCTTGAAACACATTTGCTCAATACACGCATCCTTGCCATCACTCACCTTTTTTGGCAAATGCTTTAACTCCTAACTTGTCTCCCTTAATGTTTTCTAGCCCTACTAGAGGCTTGATCCTTACCATTAAAAAAAACTCTCATCCAGACCCTAACCCTAAAGTTCCCCATCCCTCCCTAAACCAAAAATCCTCTTCCATCTTTCTAAACCTAAATTCTGGATCTCTCCCTAAATATAAAATCCCCTCCCCTCTTCCAGCAATGATTATTCCTTAAACCTAAAATCCTCATATGTCCCTAAAGCTAAAATCACCTTCCCCCTCACTTAACATAAAGTCCACGAGTACTCCCTAAATCTAACATCCCTGTCCCCCTTCTAACCCTGAACTTCCTTATTGGTCTGCACTTGTTTCCACTTCCTTTCCTAGGGTCTGACCAGGTGGTGCAGCAGTTGCTTGACTGAATTCATATTTCAGTTTGGAGCTGCTATTCACATGAGATAACAGCCACTTACATCCCAGGCTGCAAGTTAATGGGAATTTTTCAAATGCTGGTAAATAAATAAATAAATAATGGAATTAAATCACCTGGGGATTCCTGGTTATAATGATCCCATTAGTAGAGCCTATTTAAATTTACTTCTAACCTTATGGCTCTCTCTGATCTAATATTTAACCTAATTCAGTCTCTTTTTCTTAAAAATAATTACTATTTTTCTATTAATGGATTCAACTTCCAAAACATTTTTTCAGCAAATTGGACTGTGGCAAAGTTGCCCACTGTCACATACTCTCTTTTAATACCTATAAATTCAATTTTAAATTTAATATCCCTTCAAGAGCTACTACTTTTATTTTTTTGCTTAATACAGATGACATTATCTTAACCATTTCTGATGTTAACCACTCCCTTATTTTTCTGTGTTATGAAGAAACTAAAGTACAATACAGAGCATGCTATTAATTATTCAGAATCTAAGTTACTGTTTCATTGCCAACAAATTGATTTGAATATTCAGATCACAACTGTAGCACAGCAAAAGACATTAGGGCAGAACTCATCTACCAATGCTTCCCACATTACTGAACCACGAGTTAAAAAAAACATTTCATCAAATTTTAAACATAGGACACATAGACTACTTTAAGCATGTCATGTAGATCATATGAATTTTATTTTTTTTTAACACATCAGTTATCTTCTATTTAACTAACAATAAAATAAGCAGAGCCTGATCCAAGTTTATAACGAAATGAGGGCCCCCCCAAAATTCACTATGTATATTAACTTCATCAGATGCATTTGAAGGCTACAATTTAAATGATCCTGCACCATCCAAGTTTGTCCATATTTGTCTCAAGTATTTATATCTTATTTAGCTTCTCATCAGGCCAGTTATTTTATATAGCAGCTATCCCTTTATGTCCTCTTTGATGGATTAGACAGCTCTTAATCAAATAATCCTTATTTTTTCTATGCAAACTCTGATAGTGCCTATATTTGAATTGTTAGTAAGATCTGTAACAAAGAGTGAAAGAGCCTCTGAGAGAGCCTAGTGGGTATTACTAATGGGATCTCCAGGTGTACTAGGTATGTAAAATCTAGACAATATTTTGCAAATCTTGACAAATAACTAGCTTGCCTAGAAAAGGTAATCAAAATAATAGATGAGAGCAAAACTGTGCATATAATGTATACTGTGAAGTGATGGACGTTGTTGACACAATACCACACAATGACAAACTCAGGCATTGCAAAGAAACTCAAAAAAGTAGGTGTAAACCCCTATGTCACCCATTGGATAGCCAGTTGCCTCACAGATATGACCAAAGAAATTAAGATAGTGGAGTTTACCTCAATGGAAAAGCCAGTCACTAGTGGAGTCCCTCGAGGTTCAGTGCTAAGGCAACTCATTTTTGGCATCTAATTCTCTAAAATCAAGGTCAAAGTCAATGGCTTCTGGCTGATCAAATTGGCAGATGACTGCAAACTACACACAGTCATACAATCCCCCAAAGACAAAAAACCCTCAAAGAATGCCTGTCACAGACAATAACTGGTGTCAGAACCAAGGTCAGAAGCTCAATGCCAAGGAATGTATAATAGTATTTATTTTGGGAAGATGCTAGCCCTGGGAACTACTGCAGTGATAATATACCCTTAACCATAGACACAGTGGTTACAATTTTGACAGCACATGCAGACAGTAACCTGGCAGTATTGAAATCATTCTATTTATCTCAAACTGTAAGCAAGGGTGTGGCATCAAGATCCAAAGATAAAGTTGATCTGTTGTTCTTAGCCCTAAAAAGGCTAAACTTTGAGTATAATGCCTACTTCAGTATGTACCTGACTGGGCATATGCAACAGGTGAAGAAGCACCTCACATAAAGAATACAGGGCATAAGCAACATGCCCTACATGGGCTGCCTCAAAACCCTATCTCTTTTTGTGATCTCCTACAAACTGCTGAAAGGTGATAAATAACTGGCCTATAAAACATCTTCTGATCCTGGTCAGATGGACCTTTTGCACATCTGAAAAACTCGATAAAACTAAAAAATGAAACTACTAAAATTACTGGAAAGGTCCCAAAGAAACATGAACTTGAGGTAACAATAATAAAAAAGTTTATAAAGCGCTTTTCTTCAAATGCATTGATTTGACTTCTTCAGACAACAAAAACAGTTCAAAACAAGTTTAAAACAGTTTAAATACATTCAAAAAATCATGTGACAACATAATTTACATATTAAATAAGTAACGTTAGAACTTTTTCTCTATATCAAAAAAAATTATCTCACTTATACACTTTCCTATAATTAAATAACATTTGTAATAAGTAGTCCAGTGAAGTTACCAAATCAAATTTCTAAGAAATGTGTGTGTGTATGTATATCACCATCTTCTTTCGGCTATTCCCGTTAGGGGTCGCCACAGCGGATCACTTGTTTCCATTTCTTCCTGTCCTCTGCGTCTTGCTCTATCACACAAACCACCTGCATGTCCTTTCTCACCACATCCATAAACCTTATCTTAGGCCTTCCTCTTTTCCTGTTACCTGGTAGCTTCATCCTTAGCATCTTTTTCCCAATATACTCCACATCCCTTCTCAGCACATGTCCAAACCAACGTAATCTTGCATCTCTGGCTTTGTCTCCAAACCTTCCAACCTGGGCTGACCCTCTAATATACTTATTCCTAATCCTGTCCACCCTTGTCACACCCAGTGCAAATCTTAACATCTTTAACTCTGCCGCATCCAGCTCAAACTCCTGCCTTTTTGTCGGTGCTACTGCTTCCAACCCATATAACATAGCTGGCCTCACTACCCTCTTGTAGACCTACCCTCTCACTCTTACAGGTACTCGTCTGTCACAAATCACTCCTGACACTCTTCTCCACCCACTCCATCCTGCCTGTATTCTCTTCTTCACCTCTCTTCCACACTCACCGTTACTCTGAACTATTAACCCCAAGTATTTAAACTAGATGCCCACCACTTTGCAGGGCTAAATGAGAAATGCTCTATTCAGCCCTATTTGAAACTTAAGAACTTCAATAGATAAGAACAAGGCCCCTTTTATTAAATTTTTATTCAATATCTCATTTTAAAGAGAGTGGAATTGTGCCTTGTCATTGTTGATATAAACAAAAGGCATAAATAACTAGGTATAAACTTGGGAATTTAGAGAAAAATAAACAGCGGTTACTTGGTCTGCATATAGATATAGATATATATATATATATATATATATATATATATATATATATATATATATATATATATATATATGCATTTTTTAGAAATTTGATTTAGTAACTTCACTAGACTACGTATTACAAATATTATTTAATTACAGGAAAGTGTACAAGTGAGGTCATTTTTTGATAAGGAGAAAGGGTTTTAACGTTACTTATTTAATATGTAAATTATGTTGTCACATGATTTTTTGAATGTATTTTAACTGTTTTAAATTTGTTTTGAACTGTTTTCATTGTCTGAAGAAGTCAAATCATTGCATTTGATAGAAAGCACTTTATAAACTTTTTTATTATTGTTACCTCGAGTTCCTGTTTCTTTGGCACCTTTCCAGTAATTTTAGTAGTTTTGTTTTTTAGTTTTATCAAGTTTGTCTGTCGTGATGGCATCCGAAGGACAAGGGAACTCAGAGGATATGATAGTACAACCAACATCGACTGAAGCAGCCAATTTGTCTCTGCTTTTGGAACTTATGACCAAGCGGTTAGAGGACCTCGCAGCACGAGTGGAAACTTTATGTCAAAAACAGACTACTGGTTTTAGCCAGGAACGGGACGGACTCGTTCCAATTATTGCAGGTAAGTGTACAACTTCAAGGGGACTTAGTACAACTGAAAGTCAATCAAGGCAACCCGCACATTCTAACACACAGTTGAATGTAGTAGGGCATGGAGTGCATGGTACCAATGATATCAATTTAACATTATCTTCTAACATCAACCTTTCCTCGGGGCTTATTGGGACAGGTTTCCGCCTGGTTACAAGATACACCAGTTTTAACTAAGGCAAGTATAGAAACATCAATGGTGCCTCCGTCTGGATGAAATTAATATAAGTTGGTCGATTGCTGGAAATTATTTGACTATAAACTGTTAAAATACAAGAAGTTACAACTATAAACAATTTACTTTAGTGAGTGTTGTACTTAATATAGTCACAAAGGGACTTAGAACATGGCAGTTTCCCACTGGCTTGGAGAGTGTTTCTGCCTTTCACAAAGAACTCATCCAATTGGCAAGGGATTGTTTTAATAGAACTGCTGAATAAACACTATAAATTGCAAATGGATACTTTGACTAAAGATATTGAACAGTTGAATCTAGACATCAAAAGTCATCCTGACTATTCTCGCTATCATTATGACCATAATAGAATTTTTAATAGTATTGGGCAACAAATAAATAAACTGAAAAATATAAAATTAAAGAAACTTGAGCGAGATCATATAGACTATGCTAGGGGCAGTGCTTATCTGAACCCGCCCCCTTCATAAACTTGGAATTCCACGAGCCTTTCAAACGCAACATCACTGAATTTGAATATTGGAAACAGTATTCAGAGTGAGGAAGTAGACTTTGAAATGCCATCTACAAGTAATAGTAACTCAGAAGGTAACCTAGGGCAATGTTTGGACAATAGAAACAACTCTAATGCTAACGATCAAAGAATCAACACTTATGCATCTGTAACACAAAGGAATCGGCAACATTTTCACTTGGTAAAAATCAAAACAAAAACCCTGGGCCAGGAAACCAACAGAACCTATACATCACCCGAGGGGAAGTGAAACAGAAGCAGAAGAGATAAATGAAATTGTGCTGACCAGAACAAAGACCCTTATACTATTATTTACAAGAAAACAGGTGATTTTAAAATTTATAATTACTCCAACAGTAGTGTTAGTCAAGCGTTAGCAGATTTGCTCTCAAAGGGACTGACATTTGTACCAACAACTCACTTAGATATAGAAAGAGTACTGTTGGATTTTAAATGTTTTGTGAGGAAACTTTACCAAACTATTATTTGTGGTAATACCAATGGTTTAAACAGTGACTTGTATGTTTCTAGCATTTTTAATCCACCACTGCACCCCACCTTATTTGTGTTTGATGAAATATGTGAACTAGACATTAGGGATGTATTTAAAAACAGAAACCGTATTAGCAACAACATTACTAAAGATGAATATAAGTTATTATACGATTTTAAAAAATGAACCTATTAGATTAATTGAACCAGATAAAGGTGGTGGCTTAGCTGTTATGAGTAAAAACAACTATAAAGAGAAAATGCAAAGAACATTAAGGCACTGAAACATACTTGAAGGTCAGCATCAACGAACTACATATAGCATATCGTAATATTAACGCTTACTTAAACGATATGTTTATAGAGGGCATAATTGATTTGAAAACTTACAATTACTTAACAATGCCTTTTTCAAGATCCCACAGATCTTTGGAGTGCATAAAATTCACAAAAATTTAGCTGCACCACCTATGAGAGCACTTGTGGATGCCAGGCAGTCTATTACTTATGCTAGCGCGAAAGTAGTTGATAAAATTTGGAAAAAATATGTAAGTCAAGAAAGACAAATTAATCGTGACTCCTGGACATTCTTAGCAGATTTAAATCAACTACCATTTAATAGTGAATATACTTTTTTAACAGTCGATGTTTGCAACCTTTATAGCTCAATACCCCATGAGGAAGGAATTCAAGCAACTTTAGCTATGATGCAGAAATATGATGCCCCTACAACAGATATCAGAGTATTAGAAGAACTTCTCACTATAATAATTGAGAACAACTATATTTCATTTGAAAATTATATCTTTTTACAAAAAATTGTGGTAGCAATGGGTTCACTAGTAGGTGCTAGTTTTGCTAACCTTGTTATGGCCCACTGTGAACACCATTTTTTTTTTTTACTGATGTGAATATAATGGAATACATCCATTATTACACATGTTTTTTAGATGATATTTTTATCATCCTCAAGAGAGATGAAATAAGAGACACAAATTTAGTGGAACTCATTAATAATAGCGGCAACTTTCTGAAATTTACAAGTAACTTTAGTAGTAATACCATCTCTTACTTAGATATCCTCCTAAAAATAGATGTAGATTGTTATACAGCATCCATCTTTTGTAAGGAAACATATTGTAATACATTCTTATATTTCACAAGTTCACATCCTCACTATCAAAAAAAGTCAGTCATCAAAGAACAGTTAGTTCAGGCAGCCAGGATGACGACAGTTGAAAGTGACTTTGTGAACGAATGCGAACATTTAAAATGGATGTATATGCAGAGAGGTTATCTGGAATTATTGTTATTAGACCTTATTTCAGAAGTAACTAAAAAAAGATCATTAGGTATCTATAAACCAGTTTTACAAATGAAAGAAACACAAAACACTGGGAATATAGACATTACAACAGAGGATCAAACTATTAGTAATTTAAATGGGAATGATTCCAATAATAAGAATTATAATACTAGTTTTATTTTTACATTTAGTCCGGAAACATTTGACCTTAAGAAAGCAATTTTGAAGAACTGGAATATGTAAGCTAATGACAAACATATAGCTAACAAGATAGGTTCAAGGCCAAAATTTGTATGTAGAAGGGGCCAAAATTTAAAGAACTTGTTAGAAATATATGATACAAGTTTTACCAGAATTCCTGAGATGTTAAAATGTGAGTCATGTAACTACTGTGGGTTTATTGCAACAGGGAAGAAATTCAACATTAGGAATAATATTTATTACATCAAAAAGAGATTCACATGTAGTACAAAAATGGTGGTGTATTTAGCCCAGTGTGATTTCTGCCCAGCATTCTATATAGGAATCACTGACAGAAAATTAAAAGAAAGGATATATGAACATCTTTATAGCATCAGGAGAAACAAAATAGAAAATGCTTTAGCAAAACACATAGAAGAAGAACCAACCCACAAATTTAGGTTTAGGGCTATTGATCAGGTGACACAAGGACTTGGAGAAGGCCCTAATTCCTATTTGTTAGAAAAGATGGAGTTGTTATGGCAACTTAGATTAGATGTCCACCACTTCCCAGGGCTAAACGAGAAATGCTCTATTCAGCCTTATTTGAAACTTAAGAACTTGAATAGATAAGAACAAGGCCCCTTTTATTTAATTTTCATTCAATGTCTCATTTTAAAGAGAGTAGAATTGTGCCTTGTCTTTGTTGATATAAATAACAGTCATAAATAACTAGGTATAAAATTGGGAATTTAGAGAAAAATAAACAGTGGTTACTTGTTCTGCATACACACACAGATATATATATATATATATATATATATATATATATATATATATATATATACATATACACATTTCTTAGAAATTTGATTTAGTAACTTCACTAGACTACTTATTACAAATGTTATTTAATTATAGGAAAGTGTATAAGTGAGGTCATTTTTTGATATAGAGAAAGGGTTTTAACGTTACTTATTTAATATGTAAATTATGTTGTCACATGATTTTCTGAATGTATTTAAACTGTTTTATACTTGTTTTGAACTGTTTTCGTTGTCTGAAGAAGTCAAATCATTGCATTTGACGAAAAGCGCTGTATAAACTTTTTTATTATTGTTACATCTGAAAAACTGCTAGCATCAGGATTACCTGACCTAGGGACTTAAACCTCATCTGCAACATAAATAGGACATGTTGGATGGATATGTATGCATCTCTGAGACTACCCTTTCTCTGCAACAGACTTCCCATCCAAGTAAAGCAGAGTTAATCCCTAATCATATTCTAGAGTAGCTTGGACCACTGAATTGTGAACTGGACATTTACTCCTGGAATGGCACCTATGTCTTTAGTAGACTGAGGCAGCCTGTAAAGGATTGACAACCAAAGCCCAAGTCTAAATATACCCCTTAGAATAACACCTGGACATCAAACTTGCCTGATACTTTTATAAAGGAAGGCTAGGCTTAAACAGGCTTCCTGTAGTTATTAGCCTAATAATCATCTATTAACTTATGAACACTGGGTGTTGGGAGATAGTCTGATATTTCAATTGTCTAGTTACTTTAATTAATTTCCCGACAGGAGACTTAGCTAAGCAGGGAGAGGGAGGTAGCTGTCTATATAAAGGGAGGCTATAGACAATAAATATTTTGAGTCTAGAAGGATTTGTGAAATTAGCTCCAGAGGAGTTTGGAGTGTGAGTGTGAGTGTGAGTGTGTGTAGGGGGGAGGGCTGCATCAGACTTTAAATCTGCATCCTGAGTGTTTGGAGTTTGGAAGCCACATCTCATCAAAGTGGTAAACCAGAGAGGTGTATTCCACTCATGAGTTAACATATCATCTGAGAAAGTCAAGAACATTCGACTTGTTCGCTAAGGTATCATTTGAAAATTGTTTTACCTGAAGTATTCAGCTGTACTAAAACTTTGTTGGCAGAAAATGACTACTAGTCAGTACAAGCCAGATATAAGAGACTTATTTTGTTTACCTCAGTGCTTTGTGTCTAATGACTGTATTTTTTTTTTCATTTTTTTTATCCCCCTTAGGACATCATGTAACTGTCCTGATCCTCCATGCCCCACATACACTCAAGTTGTATTAGCCCCCCCCCCCCACCAGACTTACTCTATTACTGAGGCCACTTTTGGTTTCTAAGAGTCTCCTGTGGCTCAGCCATCGCTGCTTCCATTTTGGGGAGTGTTTTTTTTTCAGATGTCCTACCCACTCTCCTGCCCTTCCTCCCACATGCATTGATTATGTTCAAGAGCAACTCCCTTCTTTGAACTGCATCTCTCCTAAGTGGCTCTTATCAATGAATACCCTCCCACTGCCAACAAGCACACACAGTTGACTCCTTTAGTTGCAAGGGGAGCTAATTGAACCCAGGTCGACTGGGCCATAGGGCATTATCACTCTATGCCACTGGTACTGTATGTGCCCTAATGACTGTTATCTTTGTGTTATTACTTCACCCTGTATTTTATGTTGCTTGATTTTTTAGTTTTAATTTCCAAGGAATAAATCATTTACTGTTTGCATGCTGGAGTATTGTCAAGGACTGTTCTTTAAGATTTGCTTTATAGAATATAGCCATACTCCTATATATCTATGTGGTATTTAATAAATGAGATTTAGTTCAGGTCTCTTCTCATGAACATTCCTAATGTCCGCCAGAGCAAAAGAGTGGAAAGTAAGAGAACTGTGACATGTTTCACTCTTGCAAAAACTGCTCATTAGTGGGATAACTAAAAAAGAGAAAATGATTGCCTGTCTTCTTTGTGGAAATTACATGCTAGTAGCAGCTGCAATAAGGAAAGAAAACTGTTATCTTTTGATTTTGATGTAAACTCCTCAATAGTTCGAGACACATGAAAGAGATAAAAACTGTTAACTCTTAGTACCATTTACAAGAACAAGGGAGAAACTGTAACTTGCATTTCTTTTTCTTTTCTTGCACCTGTCCATTAACATAAACCTGATAAATGGTTACCTGATGAGACTACAGCAGCTTAACATAAACCTGATAAAAGGTTACCTGATTAGACTACAGCAGCTTAAAAAAGGTGAACTGTTGAGGTCACAGAAAAGTGAACCATTATAGATGATTGCTGTTGTTTTACATTTTATTTCCACCTGTACCTAGCAAAAACAGATGATCCACATTGTCTTAAATTCTTGTTACAATAATCACAACCTAATGACTTTGAGCATTTCCACTGTCCATTTGTTAAAAATACCACTAAATGAATGAACAATGGTTTCAGTTACACCTACCAGCAGTGAAACATCGGCCAGTTTGCCAAACAAATTTAGCTCGCCACTGAAGTTATATGGAAGGAAATCATAGCCATTTAGAAAGTAATAACTGCAGCTTCATTGAAATTTGGTAGCATTTCAAGTATTAAACTTGACAGTAATCAGAGATGCATATTATTCATTATGCTATGCTCACTTTATTTAAAAATATAGCTTGCCACATTTACAGTCAACTTTGGTTATGAAAAGTGTGTGTTAGTTATTTTCATTTATTGGCATTCCATGATTCAGTTCAGTTTTTTTCTAATCATCACATATATATTTCATTAGTCTGCATGTCTAGTACATTTCTAAAGGTTAACATTCATGTATGTATGCATGCATTTAACTGTCTGCTTTTTTATTTTTATTTTTTAATGTTTAAGCAGAATAATTGGAAATAAAAGTAACATTTAAAATACATATCACAGCTTTTAAATGTATCACCAAAATAATCAGTCAATCTGGCTCTTAAAATATCACACTGCCTTATTTTGTCAAAATACCTTACAGTGATGCTAAAAAGCATTCATCAGACTTGAAGTATGTGGATCCATAAATCACATTTTTAATGGTCTGGTACTTTCTTTTACTTAAGCGAGATACATTATAATTTTTCTATGCTCCTTATAGACTTGTCAGCTATAAAAAGCTTTCACAGATTATAAATCAGGCAAACCCATGAGACACCAAAATGTATTCAGACTGCCCTTTGCTTTGTTACCATAATTAATCTAATTTTCTCTAGATAATATCGGAGAAGAATATTACATACCCTGGTTGATTTACATAAGTAAGGAGCAAATGTTTACATGACCACCTCAATAAGGATCACGTAATTAATCAGAAAATTCCAAATTCACTTTATACTAGGAAAGGGCCTGCTAAAAGCAATTTCTGTTGTTGTTTTAATTCTTTTTATTTCTGCCATTGTTTAATAATAGTGGAAATTAGTGGACTATTATTGCAAAGGATTACTCTCCCAGTCATGTTTTTATAATACAATGCTCAGGAAAATGCTAAAGAAAGAATATCTTTCTTCCTTGCTTGCATTATTTTTGTTTCTGTGTGTGTGTGTGTGTGTGTGTGTGTGTGTGTGTGTGTGTGTGTGTGTGTGTGTGTGTGTGTGTGTGTATGTGTGTGTGTATACATGTGTGCACATTTGTATGTATGCTGTGATTTTGGTTCTTGTGATGTATGCAGGTATCTCCAACTGGATTATATTACTCTGCTAACCAAGTCTAGTGGGCAAATAGCCCTATCAGTAACCATATTTTCATCATTTAGTATATAGTATCAGCTGGACATGGATTTATCATGAAAATGTAAATGTGGTCACAGTAAATTACATTTTACTTATACTGACTTCAGAAATCATGTACGAATATTAAATCAAGAAGTAAATAAATGAATTAAAGATTACTGTATAATTAGGGCATGTACACACACACATCATTCATGTTTTGGACTGGTGAAGATAAGCAGATGGGAAGGATAACGTTAGTGATGATGTACAGTTGTTATGTACCAGTCCTGTGAACCAAGATTCAGCCAGTTAGCTATCATGAAACAATGCAAGTTGTGAACAGCTCAAGAAGGATTGGCTTGCTCCTTTCCTGGGCTTTAGTTCATAAGCCACAAGAATTTCTGTTGTTGGCTTCACTTAATGGTCACTTTGGCAGGAGCATTTCAACAAGGAAGGAAAATGTTGCTGCTGCCTGAGAGACCATCAGGTGAGTAAGGTTATTTTTTAGTATTAGCCCATGTTTTTGTTTATTTTTTTTATTTATTTATATACCAGGGAAAGCCTACTGGGCATGTAACCCCTTTTTCAGTGGAGGCAGAGGGAGAAAAGTTCCAATGAATAATAGCTACAAATTTGAATATGTGCATCACATGTAGGTTAGCATAAGGGCACATATATAAAACCCATATATGAAAATGCAGATGTTGCTGAAATACATCATGAATAATGGTTACAGATTTGAATATTTTTATCATATGAAGATCTGCATTAAAACATAAAAGGACACATATAAAAGTACAGAGGTTACATAAAGCATAAGTGCAGTTTGCGTGAATCAATTTATATAGCAGTTTGTGGGGTTATTAAAGATGTAAATGTGGGATTACTGTTCACACTAGTCATTTGAGCATATTTCATGAAGAGGATATAGAGCAGCTTTTAATTAGAGAGAAACATGAGTACAAAGGAAGCTAAGTGAAAGAGGGGTACTCGCTGTTAACCAGAGCATTCGCAATTCCAAATCCAGTTGTTTGTTAGCTATGCCCAAAAATCCTTTCTGTTTTGTTGGAGGTTTTCTATTTGCTTCAGGGTGCATTTCTTAGTTTTGCCACTGAGTTGTAGTAGTGTGAGTTTACAGCTAAGGTTTTTGCATTTTTGATACTTAGCAATAACTTATCTTTGAGGCAGAGAGTTCTATTTTGGTGATATTGTTGCAGCATGTCAGCTAAAGCAGGGTATTTGCTGATATTATGTACTCTACTGTGTGTCAGTGAGAGTTTATTAAAGTAGAGGTAGTTAGGTAGTTCTAGCCATTGTACTTGCTTAAGTGCTAAACACTGATGTGTACTATAGTGATTATCAGATGCAAATCTAGCTATTTTACTGTAACAGTATTCCAGTCTGGTTAAGGTGCTGATTTGTAAGTTGGTGAAGAGTGGAGAGGCATATAGTAGAGTGGGTATGTGATAGGTTTTTGCCATGGTTTCTCTAGTTCGATTGATAAAGAATGGTTTGGTTCTGCAGACAAGTTTAACCTTACAATGAGTTTTTTTAATGGAATTAAATATCAAATTTCATATTATTATCCATTGTGTTATCAATTATGATGATAGTATTGTTTGAAAAAGCAATATTGAATATGTATTTATTTGTTATTGTTTTTTGGAATAAATACAAGTAATTTGGTTTTACTGGGGTTGAATACATTGTGGACTATAAGATTCAGCAGAAAAAGATTTTTAGGTTATTGTTTGTAGTTTCTGTACGTTATCAGCAGAACAGATGAGTGTTGAATCATCTGCATATTGGACTAGAGTAGCATGTTTGGCAACATTGTGTAGGTAATTTATGAACAGATTAAATAAAAGAGGTCCGAAGATGGATCCCTGTGGCACTCCAGCAAGATCGATCCCAGTTACACTCCAAAATTAAGTGGTAGGAATAGAAAGTATTCCTGTTGCCAGTTTACTGCTTACTATTGATTTATTAAACAGCTATGAAACCCTTGAAGCGATGAAGGAGAGAGGCCTAGGCTGCAGAGGTTTTGGAGTAATTTTTTTATTTGAGATGGTGTGAAATGCTTTTGAGAGGTCAAGAAATAAGGAAGAGACCAGATTAGTTGAATTTCAGTTATCACTGATAATGTCAGAGAATTTAAGGAGAGCTGTAATAGTACTGTTTAAAGCAGTACACATGGTGGGTAGATGAAACACAATTTTTGTTGATTAGATAGTTAAGCAGTTGGGGCTGTACACACTTTTCTAGAGTTTTTGAAATGGGTGACAATATTGATATTGTTCTGAAATTAGAGTAATCTGTGGGTGGTGCACCACTGTGTAAGGGAATTATGTAGGCCTTTTTTCAGATGGATGGGGTAAGATACTCTAAGACTGATCTATTTATTAGGATAGATATAGGGTAAGCTATGGCTTTTGCTGCTATTTTTAGATAGTTGGATGGAAGGTTGTCTGCAGCCAGCCTGATATTTTTTAGCTTAGACAAGTATTTAATGGTAGAAATAGGGATAGGCATGAACAAGAATTGGTTAGGGCTGAGAGTGAGTTGGTGACTGCACTGTGGGTTTGATGAGACTTACCTTTAATGAGTGAGGTCAATGATTGAAGGAAGTAATTGCTGGAGTTGTTAGCTATATTGGCTGTAGGAAGTTCAGCCGAGGGAGATGACTGAGGGCTGTGACCAAGGTTAAGTAGGTTTTGGATTGATGTTCAGAACTGTTTGAGATTATTTTGATTTGTTTGTTGCAGATTTATATAGTGCTTTGTTTTATCTTGTTTTATGCTAAACTTGGCTTTATTTATTGTCTGAACTTTAGTAGATTTTCTGGGAATTTGTATGTATGGTAATGTTGCCAAGCATTTTCTCTGTTGCTTTGGTAAGCCATGGTAATGGACTTTATTTCATTATTTTTCTCCTTGTGGGGATATGCTTATTTAAAATGGTGTTAAATACATTGTTGAAATGTGAAGTTGCTTCATCTTGTGGAAGTGACTTTGGTTTTAATTTAAATATATAAAGAAGGAAAAAAATAATAAGAAAATGAAGAAGTGGCCCTGTGCTACTTACCTACTTAGAAGCAGCATCCCAGATAAACACGTTTCACTTCACGGACAGTTATTAATCCCTTGCTGTAAGTTTCATCCTCCTCACCCCCCCCCACCACACATACACACACACACACACACACACACACACACACACACACACACACACACACACACACACACACACACACACACACGCACACACGCACGCACACGCACACACACAAACACACACTAGCCACAGCAACAACAAATAATTCATTTTTAGCACCAATATATACTACACTGTACCTTGGCTACTCTCGCATTAGCGATCATAGCAGCCATTCCTACTTCCTCCAGTCACTTTCTCCTTGCATAGCTTGGTTCTCATTCTTCCCTCCATCCCTCCTCCTCCAGAACATACTCCTCCATTCATCAACCCTCAATCAATAAAAACAAATAAATAAATAATATAATAATATGCATAAAAAAGAAGAAGTTATAAAATCACCTGCATGTGCAGTAAGAGTATTCATCACTTAATGCTTTTCATCATTCAGCTGCAACCACCCAACACTCTTCCCTTGCCAGCTGCTCCCTTGTACAGATGTTAACAAAAAATGGGGGGTCTCAACTCCGGTTATTCAGAACATTCTCTAGACAAACCGCACTTCACAGGCATCAAGTACATACCTCATATAAGGAGTAACTTTTAACAGCCATAAACATTATGGACCCCTATTTTAATAACAGCACTATCACTTTATATTTCAACATAAGGGCATATGAGCTTCACAAACAATTTCCAGGCACAACAAGTTCACAGTACTTGTTATCACCTTGTTATCACATAGGTTCAATCTGCAAAGCCACCCAATAGTAAGCAGTTGGGGAGAGGTTAAGAGGAACAGAGATGTAACATAAAAGAATCAAATTAAAACCAAGCAATCCCCCGAATTAGGGACAAGCATCCACTCAACCATAAGGATTAAACTCCACTGCAGCAACAATATACCTGGTAACACTTAGGATAAAAAAAATTAAATCAAAAAACATTAGGAAAACCCAGCATTTCCATCCTGGATCCTTGTCCAACATCTCAGGATGTCCATTATACATCTTTTCAGTCAAGAACTCTTCAATCCATTCTTGTCCCCAACCATTAAGTTCATTTCAGCACAACAAACCACACAGATCAGCTAAAAACTTAATAAATAAATACATTTTTACTTAAGTCAGGGATGCATTTTCTATGCTTTTCATGTCAGTCAGCAATTTTTTTTTGGACAGCAAGAGTATAACTATCAGGCAGGTCACGGAGTTTCTGGGACTCCTCAGTTTTGCATGCCAAGCTATAGCACCCAGAACTTTTATCAGGTGTTTAACAGATCTTCTATAAGGAGGTCATAAGAAAACCACAGGGTCAGGGTCAGCCAAAGAGTCAAAGAGGTCATTCATCTTACAAGACTTCAATAGTACTTCTTTTTGGCAGTAAAACTGAGTTTCAAATGAAAATCTTCAGTTATTCATGGATTTATCAGGCAAAATAGGCATGGGGAGATATTTCAAGGGGTACTGGTTCTCTGTGCTGTGGCTTAAAATATGGCCTGCTGCTAAACTGAAGGATATTACATTCTTATAAAGTTTCCCTATATGGGTTTCCATAGAAACATGGCAGGACCAACTTAAGAACAAATATCTAGTATTCAGATCTGACAATGAGGCTGTTATTGAGGTTCTTTCCAAAAAATCTTCCAAGAAATTTTGGGTCAACTTTGTCTTGTGGCTTTTAGTTCTCATTACTTTGAAGATTTCTTCTTTACAGCAAAACACACCAGCAGATACAAAAATAAGCTAGCTGATGCTCTTTCTTGATTACAGGTGCAAGAGTTGAGAAGGTAGTTTCCTGTAGCAGACTCATTCCCTACTCTAATTTCGGAAAGCATTGGATGACTGGAGACAATTAAGCTTCTATTGGTTTTGGGACCCTTGGTCAAGTAACACAGAGAGAGCTTACAGCACAGCCATAAGAGTTTGTCCTGGTCATTAGTAAGTTTATATGCCAGAATTTTTCAAATCTCAGATGTTACCAAACATTAGATTATTGCCAGAATATTCAAAGGCTGGACCTCTTGGACTAATTTAAGGGTTGACAAGAGATGTGCTATAGTTTTACATTTACTTAAATCCATTCTCATCACTTTACATACTTTCTCCAACTCATATTACTATTACTGCCATTGGTCCACCTTGTTTTGCTGGTTATCCTCTGGAGCCTTCAGAACTAGAGAACAAATTGGCATCCTCAGATGGTCAGAAGTAATTTTTACCAGCCAGGCAGATCAAATCTGGATAATTAAATCTAAGACAGATCAGTTATGGCTTGGCTACCAAATCTCCTTACAGAGAACTTTAGATTCTCTTACATGCCCTTTCAGCTGAGGAAGAATCACAAGAGAGTTAAGTCCTTACATTAATGATAGCAAAGCTGTATTCAGGATGGATTCAACAATACTTACACTGATTTCGCCACCCAACATACAAGAGTTTTCACACACACAGGGATTTTTCCTGTCCATTACTGTTCCCACTCTTTCAGAATCAGCTGAACTTCTGATATGCCAGCAGCAGATCAGTCTTCATAAGCACTTAAGAGGTTAGGCAGGTGATATTCCAATTTATACTTAAGATATATATGTCAGTCTTATCTCAACTAATTACTAATAATTCTGTTTAATTTTAGCTCACAGAATTATTCTCATTTTGGGACATTAATTTCACAATCCTTAATTAGAGGGTCTATTCATCCCAAAGGTGCTAACCTAGGGCTAGACTGAGAAATTGTATGGTGGTGTGGAAAGGAATTCCTAGGTTATGCTGAAACCAAGATATCAACTTTATCCCAGAATTTTTTTGTGAAACAAACAACTTAGTGACAATCACTCTCCATGCTGATGAGAAAAATGTATGTTTCATTTCAAAAAAGCAACTTGTATACTATATTTTACATGATCTAGCAACTATCAGGCACACTTACCCAGGCATATCATGGTTTGGTCAGGTATTATTCCCAAGTTTCTACAAAGGAAAAAACAGATCTCCACAGCAAAATCGAAAGATCAGTTTACTTTATTAAAGCACAAATCTAGCAGCAAAGCTTTCGGGCAGAACCCTTTCACAGTGCATATAATACACAATTTAAAAAAGGAGCTTTGCATACAGCACATGACTACATTATCCAATAAAAAGTTAATATTCTCTAGAAAAAAAATTTAAAGACACAACACTAAAAACAAACATATATATATATATATATATATATATATACACACACACACACACACACACACACACACGCATATATATATATATATATATATATATATATATATATATATATATATATATATATATATATATATAGGTCTACTATTATAATGTTGAGGTGCGAATGCACCCATATGAAAAATTTGAACTACAGATGATTGAATGTTTCATATGGGTGCATTCTCAATGTTCGAATGTTTATATTAATGAATGTACTGTGCATTCGCTAATATAAATTCTAAGAACTGTACATAGATCGTAGTACAGTGCAGTTCAGGAAATTCATTGCTTTCTTCACTGTAGTGCGATCTTGGAGTTGGAATATATAGTTAGCAGGTGGTGTGGGGGGTGTAGGGGGGCTTCCCCACTGCAAAAATGTGATGTCAGGTATAGGAGTTTACTGTACGTGAGCTCCTATATGGACATCAGGTGCTGTGTTCAAAAACAATGTAGAATCTGCTGAATTCAATCAGCGGATTCGACATTGTAACTCATTCTATTTTTTTTTTACTTTCGAGGTTTACTTTTGATATGTTGCATTTCGAGAGTGGTCATCCCTTGTTTCAAAAGAGAGGGATTGTGACGGGACAATTAATTAGGGCATCTAGAATGACGAGTAGGTTGGAAGAATTTTTAAAAGAGATGTCCTTTATAAAAACCTTATTTTTGGAAAGGAAATACCCAAGTGATTTTATTGATGGTATAGTTAAGGAAGTCATTGAAAATAGAGATGTCAAATATTATCCATTGATAGCCAAAGGAAATATCATTGAAAAGGTAGATAACGTTAGCTCCAATTACTTTAATGGAGCGTTTGTTCATACCTTTTCTGAGACATCATTTGAGATTGAAGCCATTATTAAAAAATTTTGGCATGTTTTGAGAACAAATGAAGACGTTTTGGATTTCACTCCTACCCAGCCAAGGTTTATTAGAAAAAGGGATTTAAATCTTAAGGATTACTTGGAAAGAGGTAACAGAGAGGTCAAATGGGGTAACAAGAAGTTGAAAAGTACTTTTAAATGTGGTTCCTGCAATCAATGTGCATTTATTTTGAATAAGTCTATATTGTTTATTCCTTGCAGGACATTTAATATAAGATCAGTACAACATTTCAATTGCAAATCGAATAGGGTAGTTTATTTGGGGACATGTGTCACATGTTCAAGTTTTTATATTGGGAAAACGGAAAGGGCTTTAAACAGAAGAATTTATGAACACCTTTATGACATCAGCAAAAGGAAGGAGACTAATGCCTTTCATAAACTTTCCCTTTTTAGTCCCAACATGAATTTAAAATTTTTAGTTTTAGAGCAAATAGAGGTAGACCCTCGGGGTGGAAGTTGGGAGACAAGATTGGAGTATAGAGAGCTTTTATGGCAGTTCAGGTTAGACGCTGGTAAGGGTCCTGGTTTAAACGAGAATATTAATATTAGTAGTGTTCTTAAGTTGAGAGCTGCTAGATTATAGGCATGTTACGAGTTAAATTATTCTTGTCAGATTTTTGTTTTCACCCCTTTGGTGTTTTTACCATTATCCCCCCCCCTTTTTTATGAGTTTTTTACTAATTTTCATTGTGGATCTTTTTCTTGTAATATAGAGTTCACATTTTTATATGTATTTTTACAATTTTCTAAGTTTTAAATACATTGAGTTAAACTAACATTTTTTAGGTTCATTTTACTCTCAATAAAACATTTCACTAAAAGTTCTGTTTTAAAGAACTGTCTATTATATTACATAAAACAACATTTTATTTATTATCTTGTTAGAATTAAAAAACAATATATTGCCAGGTAAAGCACCCTCTGTTAAGAACAAATCATGAACACAAAAAAATCTTAGAGGTGTGCAACATGCGCTGTCCTTACAGCGCATGTTGCACACCTCTAAGATTTTTTTATTATCTTGTTAATTTATATATACATATAAATTGTTTTATGTACACATTGTTTCAATTAACTGACAGTGTAGGAAGTAAACATATATACAATTTTAAGTAAAGAATATATATATTATTTTAGTAAAAATGTTTTGTGTAGTCCAGGTCTCGTGTATTCATTTTATGTATTGTTTTAACGCATTGATTTATTTAACTATTTATGTATTTAAACATTGATTCAATTTATTATTTTCAACTGAATTAATATTTAAATATTTGGTCTTAAACATTTTATAACTTCATATTTTAATTTAAGTAAATTAACATAGAGATTGATATACTGTTAAGCATTATATGTTATTTGATTTGGTGTTTACCAGAAAGTAATAAACAGCGTGTCACAATTCATATTTACGTTTGTGGTGTATGACAAATTTTTCGTCACTGAATTGGAACATGTGACTTTATTAATTGGATATTTAAATCCATTGCAGTGTGGAAATGAAATGTTCTAAGGAAGCCTGGTATTAAAGCCGGGAGAAAGCGCTTAACATTAATTTTGTTGTACTTTTACTGTGGTGCTGTGTATTTATTGTGGCTGTCCGTTTTTGGATATAAAGGATATTAAGTTTCAGTGTACGGCCATTTTTTAAAGTTCTACGAAGCGGTTGGTTTTGCTGCTCAGCTGGAGTTTCTGTTTTGTTTACTTTTGATATATCTGTCGACATAGTGATAGTAAAACCATTTATACATAAATATATATATATATATGTGGGTCTAGGACTTTTGATCGAAAGATCAAAAGCCCGAATCCATTACCACCAAACACAAAGCGCTTTCATCGAAAAGGCACTTTGTTAAAGTATATTAACAAAAAAAAAAAAAAACACAAAATCTACTTGAATGCAGGGGGGGGGGCAAGCCCCACCCCCCCATACTTTAATATTCTCACTCCGAGGTCACACTATAGTGGAGAAAAGGGAATGTTTCCTTACCACACCGTAGTATGACCGGAACAACAAGCATACTTACGTGAAAGTGCTGCTTCGGTGAACAGCACTTTCACGCAAGTATGCTCACCAAATTGTGATTCTGTGAAAGATGCAGTCGAGCATCTGTACGGATCCTATACATATATATATATATATATATATATATATATATATATATATAAAACATTTCCTTGAAAAGTATCATAAAACTTTATAGAAAACTTGACATTTCTTCAAAAATATCATAAAAGACTTCATGAAGAACTTTACTCTCTTTCATTTAAGCTTCATTTGTTTATATTTTAGTACAGGCTTTATACTCAATGAAGCATTCAGGCCAGGTATATGATCAGCTTGTAGCCTCAGAATCCACCAAAATTCAGCCATCTTGGGGGCATTCAATATATCACTCCCTCTTAAGTTCAAGAAAATTCTTTGTATTACTCTAAACTTAAAAGTATGATGTGAACCATACCCTTGGTTATGCTTAGCCAAGGAATTTATGGGTACATGCCTTCTAATTTCTGATAAATGTTACTAGAGTCTTTCCTTGAATCTCCTGTTCCATTTGCCTACATAGAAACTACTGGACAATGTACAGACAGCTAAGTATACCAAGTTTTCAGTGTTACAAGTAGCAAAACCCTTAAATTCAAACACTTCTTTTGTGCATGGATATTCAAAAGTAACAGTAGATTCTATGTACTTATGAAATATACAAGTATAGCACAGAAATGTACCTTTTCTCCTATTTATCACTGACTCAGTCCTATTTCCATGCATTTGCTTGTAACATATCCTTTGCTTCAAACTGGAACATTTTTTAAACACAAAACTAGGGTTACTTCCAAAGTGTGATTGTTTTATAGTACTGTGTCTTTAAAATTTTAGGTAGAGAATGTGAAGTTTTTATTGGATAATGAAGTCATGTGCTGTGTATAAAGTTCTGTTTTTAAATTGTTTATTATATGCATTGAAAAAGGGTCCTGCCCAAATGTTTTGCTGCTGGACTTGTGCTTTAATTAAGAAAAAAAAATGATCTTTTAATTTTGACATTGAGATCCATTTTTTGTTTTGTAGTTGCTGCTGTTGTATTTAAATTCATTGATCTGAGCTACTTGGTTCTTGTCTTTAAAGTTTATTATTCCCAAGCTTCACTGGAAAGAAACTTTTGACCAATGAGCAATAGATAAGGCTAGAAGGTTTAGTAACCACAATTTAGCAAGACCAGGCTCATCTTTAGGAATTGCTACATTGGTACATCATCATTTTTATGATAAAGACAGTGGTGGGAATTCAATAAAGCCTACATGGAGTGATTTTCCATGTAGGCATAGTGGCATGGTTCCAACATTGAAACTGGTCACCGAGTGTCCCAATAAACAGAGCAGAGGGGCATGCATGAGCGTGCGGACATGGAAGTGTCTGTGCAATGCAAATCACCTCATAAGCTTGCAAAATCCATGCAAATGAGGGTGATTTGCAATCTCATAAGCATAAGGCACCCATGTAGGTGCTGGGTTGGTGTCAGGAATGTACACGGAAGAAAAATGTAAATTTTAAACAGGGGCTGTAAAAGCCCAAAAAGAAGGTTGGATATTGCACTGTAGGCATGCAAATGGCCAAAATTATGACCACTGAGTGCAAAAAGCAATGTAATCATTATAAAATTATTTTTAAAACATATATTATGTTTGTGTTTCATTTTGTTTTTTTTTTTTTTGTTTGTTTCAAATCCAACAGCAGCTGTTTGTCTCCCTTAGTGTGTAATCATCTTAAACCAAACCATCCTTCAGGTCAAGCAGGTCTCTGTCCCCCATATCAAGCAGTGGAAACTTCAAATTTTTCTCTTGAGCATTGGGCACCCACAGACACTTGTCCTGCAATTAAAGAGACTAAATACTAATTAATCCAAACCATCCTTCAGGTCAAGCAGATCTCTACCCCCCATATCAAGCAGTGGAAATTTCAGATTTTTCTCTTGAGCTTGGGGCACCCAAAGACGCTTGTCCTGCAACTAAAGAGACTAAATACCGATGTAGGTGCTTAACTTCCAATTGTCTAGACAGTAAAATACCTTACCTACATTAACTTTGACAAATGCTATTGAGTGTATTAGTACATTTCTGCTGTATAGTTCCTTAGTCAAGCCTATGTACTGATGATTACATCACCAGGAATAAACAGCTGTATATTGCTCTCCAGTTAGTGCCCCCCCCCCAAAACTAAAGTCAAATTTATTTTGAGAAATACTCAAATCTATAAAATAGCATTTAATTTCCTCTCCTCTTTCATCTGTAACTAACCCCAACTTTAATTCTATATCCTTTTAAGATTGTCAGGGTAAAATTGGATAATGTTTACACTTGCCTTGATTTTATAGTATAAAGTAGAGTGACTGTGCAAAGTAGCATATCTTTTCTTAAGGTTCACGGAGTGGTTTCTATTCCTTTTGCACTTCACAGTGAGTGTCTGCAGAGTTCATTTAGCCATTGGCTAGCCTTCTCCTTCCCTGTAGTCTTTACCCCTCCCTCCTCCAGCTCTTGTTCTGTATTGGATAGCCTGAGGTAATTTAAACCCAGAGTGACGTTTTGTTTTTTTGTTTCAAATCCAACAGCAGCTGTTTGGCTCCCTTGGTATGTAATCATCCTACTGTAAGTTTTTGCATTCAACGAATGCTGTACATTGTGGTTTAATACATAATTCTTTAGTACAACAGCTTATACTATATGTTTCTGTTATTTTTAACACTGCAGGATGCATTTAGATAATTCTGCTTAATGAACTGCTGTCACATATGCACCTAGATATGTTCTGTTTTCCTTGTTTACTGTTATAGAGCCAGAAGGGCTATTTCACATGTTGCATTTCACTGCTCTAACTGCATTGACTAGTTTTTAAATATATTGAAAGTGTATCTTGCTTAATTTAATAGAGGACTGCTTTATATATGTACATTTTATTTTTGTATGTTGCCATAAGAAAAGATTTTATGTTATCAGGTGCTGAAGCAGGAATAACCATTGCCTGATGTTTTTGTTATTGACCATTGCTAAACAAAAGTCCAGTCTGACTGGTCACACAGTATGTGCTGCCTTAACCTAATGCTCTCTTACATTTTTCTTCTATTTTTCTATCAGTAATCCAAACCATCCTTCAGGTCAAGCAGGTCTTTGCCCCCCCATATCAAGCAGTGGAAATTTCAAATTTTTCTCTTGAGCACAGGGCACCCTCAGACACTTGTCCTGCAACTAAAGACACTAAATACTAATTTAGGTGCTTAACTTCCAATTGTCTAGACAGTAAAATACCTTACCTGCATTAACTTAAACAAATGCTAGTGCATGTATTAGTACATTTCTGCTGTATAGTTCCTTAGTCAAACCATTGTACTGATGAGTACATCATCAGGAATAAACAGCTGTATATTGCTCTCCAGTTAGTGCCCCCCCCCCAAAAAACTAAAGTCAATTTTGTTTTGAGAAATACTCAAATCTATAAAATAACATTTAATTTCCTCTCCTGTTTCATCTGTAACTTACCCCAGCTTTAATTCTATATCCTTTTAAGAATGTCAGAAAATTATACTCTGTGCCCATAACATAGTCTATAACTTAGTGCAAACATACAGTTTAAATTACAGTTAAAATTTCAGTTTAACATATAACAATTTAAGCTAAAACTACATACTTACCAAAGCCTAAAGAAACACTTGGAGTCAATGTTATCCAGCTTTGCTTGCCCTCACTGCACTCGGGCTTGCTCCGCTCCTCTCCCTGCCCCCTATTTCCACCCACCCCCACTACTTCTACTTTTATTTTAACCCCTAATCACCTGACCAGTAGGCCAACCCCTAATTCCCTAACAACTAGCCCAACCCACTCCTCTTACCTCCTCCCCACCCCAATCCAATTACATCCCACATTGATCCCACTCCCAACAACACATTCCCAGACAACACAACTCTGCCCTCACACACAACCAAAAAGGAATCTTAGTTGTACTTCTCACTCAAAGTAGTATCATGTTACCCACACTCACATCCCTATCACTAGCTCTACTATTGCTAACCTTCCTAACTTCCTTACTAATAGACCTACCAAAGCACAACTACTATCACATTACCTACACTAGCCCATCCTCTCAAACCCACTAAGACTTCTACATCAGCACTACAATCATAAATCTTACAACTACATATTACTCACTAACAAAAATTGCACCATCTCACCACACTAAGAAAAACTCTCATAGACCAAGCTCACATACAGTTAATATTAAAAAACACATACTGACACTCCTACAAACTCTGCTAACCTCTGGTGACATTCACCCAAATCCAGGTCCCCTCTCAGCTAGACAAACATCTGACCTGCTAATCCTAAATCTCAACACAAGCAGTATTACCAACAAGCTAACAGACCTACATGCATTCATAGCCCACTACAACCCGGATATACTCACCATTACAGAAACCTGGCTTAAACCCAGTATCCAAGATGAAGACTTTCTTCCCCCAGGGTATAATAAACTTAGATCTGGTAGAACAAACAGGAAAGGAGGAGTAGCCATTCTCTTTAAAAACACCCTTAACCTCCAGCTCCTGCACACCACACCACACCACCCACTTTTCAAAATGCTGAAGTCCTATTTTCTGTCCTATCCATAAGAAACACCAAGAAGATCAATATAATATGCTGCTATATACCTCCAGGCAACAACTCGCTCATAATAGAAGACATCCTACACTGGACAAAGGACAATCTACCTTAGGAAACAATCCTACTAGGAGACCTTAACACTGACTGGGCAGCCTGTAACTCCAGCAGCCTCTCTACTCATATCAATCTAGATGGGTTCTCTCAACTAGTTAAAGAACCAACTAGAATAGATGAGAAAACAAAGAGAGAATCCATACTGGACTGGACACTAACCAACTATCCCAAACAAAACTATACAGTAGGCTGTCTCCCAGATGACTTAAGTGATCATCTCCCCACCTTCCTACTCGAGAAGCACTCCAATCACCCCAAACCGGTAGTCTACAAATTTGTATGAGATGACCGTAACCTTACCCCACGATACCTAAATACTGTCCTAAGCCACTGCAACTGGGAACCACTACGGACACTCTGGTTAGACCAGGCAGTAGACTACTTCAATACTACCTTCTCTAACATCCTTAACAGTCTAGCTCCCAGCAGAAAGATCAGAGTTAAAGCCAACTATGCACCCTAGCTAAATGGGGACACCAGAGCCTTACTAAAAGCTAGAGATAAAGCCTGGAATATCTGGAAAACTGACAAACCCCTAGCTCCAGACAATACTATCAACAGCTTAGAAACAAGGTCAAGGCTAAATCCAAAATAAACAAACAAAGCTATTTTCTAAGTGCCCAAAGGAAATATACAAATAGTCCACAAAAATTCTGGCATGCCATTAACTCCCTACTAAAGCCAAGCAAAACCACAACCCCGGCACCCATCTTTACTAACAATACCCTAGACATAGCTTCTCAATTTAATAATCATTTTACTAAATCCATCTTAGCCCTGTCCAGTCAAATAATCAAAAACAGTCTACCTCAATCACAACTTAACCTATCCCACACCACCCCCTCTTTCAGCCTATCACCAGTGCCCACCTCAACTATCAAAAAACTCCTCCTAAAACTAAAGCCAACCACACTAGCAGCTGATAACATACCTGCTGCATACCTAAAAATGGCTAGTGACTCCCTATCATATCCTGTCTCCATCCTTATCAACCACTCCATACTAGAATCCTACATATCTAAACTCTGGAAAGTATCTCACATCATTCCACTCCATAAAGGAGGTAATTCTTATGAATTCTCCAACTACCGACCTATTGCCATCCTTTGCCCCTTATCCAAAATTCTTGAGAAATGCATCCACTTGCAAGTGATGACATTTCTTAACACACACAATCTACTATCTACCACACAACACGGTTTCCGTCCACATCACAGCACTACCACAGCCCTTCTATCCTTCACTATTTATAAAAACCTTCACAGGAATGATAACAAATATGTATCAGCCATTTTCCTAGACCTCTCAAAAGCATTTGATATGGTCTCCCACTCTATTCTACTAGACTCACTAACATCATTATCCTTTACCTCCTCTACTAAAGCCTGGTTCAGAAGTTACTTGTCTGACAGGCAACAATCAGTCCAGTGGAAAGGAACTCTGTCTACAGAACTTCCAACCACCATAGGAGTCCCACAGGGCTCTATACTGGGCCCGCTATTGTTCTCTATTTTCACAAATAACCTCAAAAGCTCTACGCAACATGCCACACTCATACAATATGCGGATGATTCAACCCTGATCTGCTCTGCCTCATCTCCCACCACCTTACATACACTCACTCATGATACCTTTATCTCAGTAGAAAAATGGATATCGGGTATCCAACTAATTCTAAATCCCAAAAATACAAAACTGCTACTACTTACCCCTGATAGATAAAAAAAAACCTATCATTTACCATAACATCCAAGGATGGCACCACCATCTCCCCTTCTAACCACACCAAACCCTATACAGGCATAAGTCCTTTCTCTCACAAAAAGCAAGAGTCACTCTTGCACAAAGCCACCTCCTCTCAACTCTATTATACACAGCACCAATCTTTACCCAAATCAGACAATGTGACCTAGACAAACTTGAATCATGCTACAATAAAATAGCCAAGTTTGCTACTAACTCAACCTATAGAACCCATCACTGTGCTGCACTAAAAGAACTAAAATGGCTTGAGCTACCACAGCTACTTATCTATCACCATCTGGGCACAGCCTACAATATTCTCAAATATCCTGAAAAAAATCCCTCATTATCCAACCTACTATCTATACTGCAAACCAGTACCTAAGATCCAGTGAAAAATCTCTCCTTTCCATCACCAAGGCTAACAATAATGCAGGGAAAGTGCTCTACTCCCACACCATTGCCAGAAATTGGAACTCTCTTCCCCTATCTGTGTCCACTGCCCCCTCCACATCCATATTCAAAAACTCCCTCAAATCGCACATTCTTAGTACCTGGTTATGCCCTTGTATCACATAACCCTACCCATACTACTATTAACTCCCCAAATTCTTCTCTGATCCCCTGTAGGCTTGGTCATCTGAAAGAGTACTTTTAACTGTAGAATCTTACTTGATATATTTTCTTCTCTTACCAATGTATAACTGACATTATCTTTTTACCCATGTTCTATATCTTATTTTACCTGAAGTGTTTTTATTAATTTCTTAATATATTACTATGCTCCGCATACATGATGTAACCTGTTTTGTGTATTATGCTGGATGTACTGCTTTTGTATAACTTGATGTTGGAGCTTTTCTCCCCGGGCCTCTGCTGAAAATGGACCTGGTCCAGTTGGAATTTCCCGGTTAACAAATGTAAAATAAATAAATAAATTGTGTGGCACGCAGCAACATGTAAACATGCCATTATGCAAAAAAATAATTAAAATGTTGAAAAAATGAAAATAAGACATTTGCAAAAATAAGGCATTATAGTGTCCTGCATGCAGAATATACAGTGGTAGATTTCAGTGGTTGCTAAGGAGGCAGACCCTGAAGTAGTGAAGTATCCAGGGTATATTCAAGTAGCTATATGCAAATGAGCTGGGGTTACTGAATAGCAAAAAGGGCTACTGTGTCCACAGATACAACCCGCGTAGGGCCAGAATTGTGTTGGTGTTAGTAGATCAGGTAGCTGACATCAAAAGGAAGTGTGTCACAGTGTGTTTAAGTGGATTGGAGCTCAGTGGCAACTGTTTGTGCTCAGCTAAGCACAGCTAAGCAGGGAGGTGTGTCCAGTGCTGCTAAGCTGTGTTTAGCCCCGTGGTATGTGTTTTAGCTGGTTTAAGCAAAACTGAGTGTTGCTGTGCATGGGAGTGTGTTGAAACAGCTGAGCACTATTTATACTAGTGCTATGGGTTTGAGCACCACTCTCCAGTGCTTAGCTGTGAATGAAATTTAAAAAAATGTAAGGAAATAGCCTGGGAAATCCTATTAACTATGAATGACTGACAAGCCCTGTTCCACTGACACTGGGCCATTCAAAACCTTCAATGATAGACCTGCCAGGTGGAGTGCATCATAGACAGCCAATCACACAGGCTTGCATCTGCAGCACACCACTATAAAGTATGCATACACCCTTCATTCTGATTTGTCCCACATACTCTACATCATTGGAGTACACACTTGGGAATTTTCAGTGACAAAATGATAGGGGCTGCTGCTGCTGTGCTACATCGGTATGTGTTAGAGGCTGAGGTCAGTGCTGGTACTGATGCTGACAATAGGATCAGACTGAGAAGGAGAAGAGTGTTCAGGCCCAGGGTAACCTTGCAGGGGATACATGAGCTGAAGTTAGTAGAGCGCTACAGTATGGACATGGACATACTACAAAGAACTCCCCATGCTTTGCTCCCCTCAACTCAAATCCAGAGCTCACAGAGGGGAACCCATCCCAGTGGAAACAAAGGTATGTGTAGCCCTTAGGGTACTAGCTACAGGTACTTTTTAAAGACCTACTGGGGACATGATGTGGGTCTCACAGGCATCTGCCTCCAGGGTACTCCACCAGTTCCTGGTTCCCCATGCAAACACATGGCAGTGAGCATATATATTTACTTCACACCTCTGAGGAGTGGGCAGCAATATGTGTCTATTCCACTGTGTAGCACACTGCCCTGAGTTACTGGGTACCATAGACTGCACTCATGTCCACATCAGAGCACCACCAGGGGATGAGTCTATATCAACTGCAAGGGGTATCACTCCATCAACTGCCAGGTCATGTGCAATTCCCAGGGCATCATCACGAATGTCTGTGCTGGCAGCCCTGGCAGTTATCATGATTCCCACATCTAGCACGCATCACAGCTGTACTGAAGAATGCCATAATGAGGCATACTCACAAACTAGGAACATCACAGAGTGTGTGTTTGGGCTACTCAAGTCATAGTTCCGCTGCCTTCATATATCTGGTGGAGCCCTGCAGTACTCTCCAGCCACATGTGCACACATGTTCACAGTATGTGCCATGCTACACAATATGGTCCTGTGGAAACAGCTGCGGCAGGAACATCACAGGGAAGGGACAGACAGCCCCCCACCAGTGCCAAGGTCCCCACAGTACAGGGGGACTCGGAGGAAGACCCCCCCCCTGAGTCTGTCCCAGTAGGCATATGTATCCATGCCCAGTATGTTTTGGCCTTGTCAAAGAGGCAACATATAGCACATGCACTGAGATCCTAGGGTCTTAGGGTCTGACACCTGACTCTGTCTCACATACATAGTAAAAAGGATGCCAGCCATACCACACAACCTGTACCTTACCATGTATTGGCTGTGTACAATGTGCATCTGACAGAGTTGGCCCTGAAGCACTGTGATCTCAACTGTTGCAGGCACAAGGTAAGCCACTTTTCATTACAACAAATGTATGGGGTACTAGACTATGGTAGCATATGTATGGACCTGCTGCATGTATGTTAGGGAATAGTGTGGGCTACTGGGAAACCTGCAGACAACTAACAGCTATGTGGGACAACAGGAGTTCTCATCCCAAAACTGGCCACCCCATTATATGCAGTAGGTCCCAAGGCAGCAAATCCCACTGTACTAAGCGAGGGAAATGACAACTAGTGGAGTCACAGGACAGATGCATGACTATCAATG